>NW_015555741.1:1784778-1794342 GCF_001515605.1 Sinocyclocheilus anshuiensis | reverse complement strand
TCTGTCTGTGTGTGTGTGTGTGTGTGTGTGTCTGTGTCTGTCTGTCTGTCTGTGTCTGTCTGTCTGTCTATCTGTGTGTGTCTGTCTGTCTGTCTGTCTGTCTGTGTGTTTGCTCTTGTGCTGTCATGTGTTTGTGTATGCTGATCACACTCGTCATGTCTGGCCCCCGCGCCCCAGTCAGGGCCTTGAGGTGGGGCGTCTCACTCAGACTTTGGGATATATGGGTACCACATTGTCCCAAACCCGACTCCTCTCTCTCTCTCCTCCACCCAGACGTGTTCTAGGACTGTCTGGATGGCTTTTCCCAGACAGCCGCCCTCCCTGCAGGGGCTGAGAGAAGCATGACCCCCTCTGTCAGCACAGCGCTCCAGACAGCAGGGGTCAGAGGTCAAGACCAGCTGTCACTTCACCCCACCGCTCCGAATCAGTGTTGCATTATAGCACTGATTAAGGGATGGAGGAATGCAGACATGCGTTCCTCAGGACGTCCCATCAGAGAAAGCCAATACTGTCTGCAACTGTTATTTCATTTATATGCAACAATTAAGCATGTATTAAAACTGCACAGAAATTGAGCATAAAGTAACATGTTAGTTTGGAATACTCTATAATTCAGTACAACAAATGTAGCATTTCTATGATTAATGGAAATAACTTTATGTAGTGTGTTTTATATGTGTTGTGTAAATGCATTTTAAATGTGGCATAATCTGAGATGTATATTTGATGTATTCATTTGATGGTTTTAAAGAGGTTTGAAAGCACATTTCCTCTCTCTAGAGGGACAGATGTCCTTGAGGTGAAGTTCAAGTCCAATGTCTCTCAATTGTCTGACAAACTATTGTTCAGAGAAAGTCTAAAACAGTCTCAGAAAGCAGAGGAATGGTACATTCACATGAACTTCTAATACAGTGAAAGAAAAAAATACACGGTTGTACAATGTGTTTTTCTTTCTTTCTTTTACTTTAAACACTTTCAAACCAGGAAAAAAAAAAGTCAGGACAGATTCTGCAATGTGTTTGATTTCAGAAACGAAAGTGTGCTGACCGGGGCTAGTTGTCACACAAGGAAGAAGTCAAGAGGTGTTTCCATAACTTTAAAACCTATTATACAAATGTGTATACTTACATTTAAAACCCTGTTATCATCAAACTAAACTTCTTATATTCAATATCAGCATACTCTCTCTATATAATAAAGAGTTTAAACTGAGCTGAAACTGCGGATATTTTTCATACAGTAAAAGAGTTACTATATGGAGGACGAAACCTGTAAAAAACAATAAATAAATAAATACACAAATAAATAAATAAATGTGTGCATAAATACACGTATTCTTGTTTAAATACATAAATAAATAATTATACATGTGATGAAAGTAGGCAAATTAGCATGTTGTGCAGAGGAAAAATAAATGTGGAACTACATTCAGAAATAAATGAGTGATCAAAGGAAAATAAAGAGGATGAGTTTAGCATTTCCTTAAACATTTTCCATTTGTCCACTAATTTATTTGATTTATTTGCCTACTTTAGTCACATGTTTAATTATTTATATATGTATTTAAACAAGAATTTGTGTATTTATACACACATTTATTTATTTATTTGCATATTTATTTATTTATTTGTGTATTTATTTATTCATTGTTTTTGCAGGTTTCGCCCTCCATAGTACTAAGATATTTTTCATAAATGTTAAGGCTGGGGCTAGTTTTTTAATGTTATTAATATAATTTTTCAGTTGCAATGTATGTTGACCAGAACAATAGGTGAACACGTTTCTTTTCACATTGTTGACGTTTCCAAAATCGCCATGTGTTTTATGATTGCTATTTCGTTGAAACTCTTTTAATAGCGTGGGTCAAGGTGTGTTTTTATTCCTGGGCAACAACGGTACAAATGTCCACCAGCTTATTTTAGGTAAGACTTGTGTCTATGCAGAAGATTCAGATATAAACCCACCCTGAGAAATACTCGTGTGACAACTAGCCCCGGTTCACTTCATAGCGCCAGGCTGCAAAGGTTTAAATCTGCGCGCTTTTTTTTAATTAATTTTTTTAAATTGTGTCCTTTCATTAACCTTTTGAAATTATTTTCCTTTTCCTTCCTTTTCTCATTTAGCTGGTCAGGAATAATGAGCTGGGAAAAGAATGTTTGCGTTTTAGCGAAAACTGCGATCAGCTGATATACCGATATTGCTAAAGTTTTGACATCTGACCACTTTTATATATATTTTTTTCGATTCCTAAATGCATTAGGCTTCTATGATCCTTCACGTTTACTCATTTGTTTAACGAAAAAACTAAAAAGTTCGGTTTTCAGCACAATTGTTGCACTTTTTCGTACAATCTAAAGATTCTTACATCTAAAGCTGATGTGAATAGAAGAAAAAAAAAGACACGTGCTGAAATAATTCTACATGTAAGGAAATAAAGCCTATAATATACTATAATATAATGATTAAAGCAAAAGCTAATAATACTAACAATGTTCAGGGAAAGATAACAAATACTTTTACGCACAAACTGTAAAAATGATAATAGTCGTTGATTTAGTCATTTATTTGGAGTTCTAGCTATTACATTTAATTTAAAAGTAGACAAGGGTTTTTGGATTTGTTGAATGCAGATAAACTTTTAACAATTCATCCAATTCAGATAAAATAACACCCTCACAATTTCAAACATTTATAGTAGACAAATTAATAGATTGTTTTATGTATAATAAATATTATTTTTACACAGTTGTTTAAAATCATCCCACGTTTGTATTCAGTGTTTTGTTGTTTTAAATATAACCCTTATTGTTACTTTGAGGAAAGCTGCAAAAAATTTGAAATAACCCAATCACAAAGTATTTATTTTTTTACCTAATTTTTAACCAGTATTGTTTTAATGGAATCGATACGATATTTTTAGTAGAATTGTCTACTGGAGTTTTCCAGAACATTTTGGCCCCTGTCGCGTAATATTTTTTATCCTACAAATTGCGTTTTCATTTGATATTTTTCAAAGCATAATTCTCAGTAAATGAATAAACAAGCGCTGACCTGCTGCAGCCGCATCTGTTCATTGAGAGCCTCATAGCATCATCTCACACCCGGCGCACAAAAGCCACTTGCGTCCTCGCGCTCTGATTGGCCAGTTCGCAGCGCGGCGCTCCGCAGACGCTGTGATTGGCCGGTCCGCGGCTGACGTCACTGCAGGAGAGAACATACTGGGCTGGATGCTGAGAACTGGCACCATAGCTGCGCGCCCAGCGTCAGGGGTATCATCATAATCAATATAATCAATACTGCTTTGGAGAGTTTGCCACCTGTTGTAAACGTTTCAGTGTCAGCACGCGTCCAGAAAGACTAGAGCGGCTTGTTTTGAGAAGAAATCCATTGTTTGGTGAGCTTCAGAGGCACATTTAGGGAGCAGAGGAGACATTGTGGATTACAGACACGCTGCATGTTTCGTGTGTTCCATGTGCAGCTGCACGAGGATGAGGATGAGGATGATGATAGTGATGCCATTTGCACGGAGGGATTATGAGGTAATCTCTTTAGTTTTCAGTCCATTTCAATTCAATATTATACTCACATTATCGATAGATTTATCGTGCACTATATGCGACTTATTGACACTAAATGAATGTATTGGTTATAATTAAAGTCGATCCTTTATACTGTAAATAGCCTACACGTTATATTTTATATTTGATCACAAAAAAAATGCAGAAACCCACTGGGTGTCGTTCTTCCTTGACCGTTGAGCCAATGTGAGATAAACGTCTTGTGCTTTATTCTTTTAGACATGAAAGTTGACTGATATCCAACATATTGATGGTGATGATAATAATAAACATCATATTTTATCTTACAACATATTTCGTCAAACGGTGGTAAGAGCTGTATGTTTCATAATGAGATAACATTCTTTAAATAAGATTTAATTTGCTAGTGTTTTTGAACTATGAAAGTCATAATTAGTAAATAAAGTTAGCTAGACGTCTACAGTGTATATTATACAATTATGTCACCTATAACACTTGGTGCCTGCATGCACCCATAATGCATGTTTGGCTTAGAAAAACAATATTTATTGCACAATTGTGGTATGTTATATAATAATGACATTAAATATGATGGACAATACAGCATTTAAGATGTAAGGGCATGAGCTGACCTGCCAGAAAGAAGAGTGTATACGTTTTTGAGAATGGACTTTATAATATCACAGTTTTTTTTTGATATTCAGAAAGGAACTGATCCTTTTGAAAGCATATGTCTTTTATAGTATGAATCTTTTTAGTGGTTTGTTGTGTGGTAGGTATGTTTAATTGTTGAAAATTTTGGATTACAGAAATTGCCTTCAGATAAATTTGAGATTTGATATTAGATTTAATTAGAAATATATAAAAAACTCAAATAGCAGCACCTTAGAAAAAAATGTAATAGCAAATATGGTTTATTTATAATTTAAAGATATATATAATAAAAGTATGTACATTAATATTATAGCCATTTTGTAGATTATTTTCTCAAATATATTGAATTGTTTAAATTGATTTTCTATTTAGTATAATTCATTAATCAACTCCATGAGGCATTTTGTGTGTTTTAGTTCTCAAAGGTACATTTCTTTTAGCTGTTGATTTGTTTTAATGAAATACTTGCGATTTCTTTTGTAGATGTGTTTCTGCAGTCATGACATCCAGACCAGCAGTGTAGCAGCACTCGGGCCTAAAACCTCTTTCTGAGGGTTGGTTTCTCTCTTTGGTTATCTAGCTGTATGAGTTTGAACACTTTCATAAAGCTAGATAACCGAAAGTAGAAATAATTCTCAAAATCAGTTGGAAAACAGTCTGAAAGCAAGAGAGCATCCACCTTTACCTCAGGTAATTTCACATGTATGAAAAAAATCCATTCAGAATTGTTGTCCAGATTGTAATTCATTTGTCTGAATGTGTTCTAACTCGTCATAGAAGTTGCCATTAATAACCAGTCAACATCCTGTCCATCGAAACCAGTTGTGTGAACGCAGAACCCAACATTGTCTTTTATTTAGCATAATCTGCATTTGTAATGAGAATCTTTTTGTTCTTTTCTCTTGACAGTCATTTTAAAAGATAGAAAACCGTGCAGGGCTTTCAAAACATTTCGAGAGATTCTCATTTTGTAGATTTGCAGCTCTGTGCTCATTTTGATCATATTGTCAGGTGACATTGGATTCTGGCTGGTGAGATCCTCACTAGCTCAGCAATCAAAAGAGGTACTTGAGGGCTATTTGTTGGGGTCTGTAGCCTAAAGGGAGGCCTTAGGATTGTCCTGTAGTCCTATTTAGACTCTTTGTGCTGGATTTCCCCCGTGTGAAAGGCAGAAACAATGGCAGCAGTCCAAACACTTATTCATTGGCTGTATATACACACGCAGGGAAAGCAGCCTATCATTGCATTCAGTGGCTTCTTAAACGAGGCTGAATTTAATTCTTTAGGAAAAAGCTCTTGATAGAACAGGCATCCATTGCGGTAGGTAATGATACACGGTGCTGGCTAATTGGTTAGACTCGATGGAGTGCGTTTATAGCTTTAAAAGCAACTGAGGATATTCCCATGCATTGCTGCAGTTTCTGGATTGGACACTTAAGATTTTTCACTAAAATGGAGGCTATTCACTCTATGTTCTGCCACCCTTGCATCTTCAATAGCATGCATTTAAAAATGCAAGTTAGTATTTATTTCATAAAAATATATAAAATCATATGTGTGTGTGCATATTTTTAAAAAATAACATTTTTGTATAATTTTACATCAATATTAAATTTCATATGAATATTCAATATTTATTTTTATTATATTTTGTAAAAAATGTGTAAAATAATTATAATATAATAATATTTTAATATGAATTATTTAAATATAAAAGATGTCATTATATTAATTAAACATATTATATGCATTCGCTTGTAAAAAAATCAGTATACCTGTATTTAATAAACAGTATTGTAATTTTATACAAAATTGAAATGACGAATTCATACAAATTGAATGTTTATTTTTTAAAATATAAATTTTTTATTGAATAATATATATTATTTATTTATTAGCGCTTAAAAAAATAAATTAATTAAATGATAAGTTGTATATATATTTATATAGAAAAAAGTAACCAGCTTGAATCAAACAAGACAGTTACCATGGCATCAGCTTGGCAATAATAACAAAGAGTGTTTTTAATGCTTCTTTTTCATGTTGTTTCAGTCTTCTTGGAACCTTCCGTTTCTTTTTCTCTCTCTCATTGTCTTGTACTCACTCCTTCCCTCTCGCCTTTCATACAGAGTCTTATTTCCATCCCCAATATGGCACAATAAAGTAACAACAACAAGGGCACAGCCATCAGAGAGAGAGATGCTTGGAGGAACATGGCAGTCTCCATTTGCTACATCTTCCCTTCTCCGCCTACCCAGAACCCCCCAGTGCCATCTGTACCCCTGTGGGGTGCGGGAGAATCCGTGCCAGTGCCAGCGGCGACAAAACCCTCGTCAGCGTCACAGGGAGGAAGGGAGGCCATCTTGACGGAGATCTTACACGAGAAGCTAAGATGGCTGAGCTGGCACATGAGGTCAGTTGCATCATGGTCTTTTTTGTGCGTGTGCGGGTGTGTTTATTGGGGATATTATAGCCCCCTTCATTTGCCCCCTTGCTTCTAGCCTATCTGATCTTACTACACTAATTAGCAAGAGGGTTTTGGCGGGGGCTTGGCGAGGAAGAGGGGGAAGCAAAGAAAATAAATGAACTGGCAATGACTGTAGCAGCGACTGCCATCTTCCTTTGTTAAAGCTGCTAATATATTAACAGAGATCTAGTGTTCGTTAAGCTCTAAATTCAGATTTATCGCACAAAAATTAACCCTAAAGTTACGTTTGTCTCATTTTCCATCATAAGATAGCAGCACAGTAGTGAATAAATTTATATATAAGTTTTGCAATTTTTATAAAAAAAAATGATCATTGAATTGAATAGAAAATTTATATTTTTATGACTTTGCAGTGTGTGTATATATATATATATATATGTGTTTATATAAAATATGCATTGAAATATATTTAAATATATGGATATTAAATCCATTTGATGTACATACACAAGTGAAAAATGATGTTACCCTCTTGTTCTTTACATTCCCCACAAAAAGAGAAATGCACTTCTATAGCAGGCTTATTTACAATTCTAATCTTTTCCTTAAAGCAAATTGTTTGTAGCTGAAGACGGATAACGAGGGGTGGGAGGATAAAAAGAAGAAAATAAGGAAGCCAGGGCTGCTAATGAGTGGCGCTGAGCTAAGATCCTCTTGACACAGATGCAGTGAATGCGAGCAAGGACTGGTGGCGTGTTTAAAGAGACAGACGGCATCCCAGCGTTCTCGTGCGGGGAGATGAATCCTGTTGCATTCGGCGGGATTTATTCCGATTTTTACATGATTCAAAGTTTTAGAATTCGGGGCTACGTAAATGCGATGCCACAAATGCATGAATTCAGTTCAATTCCAGTTTATTTGTGTAGCGCTTTTCACAATACATATTGTTTCAAAGCAGCTTTACGGAAACTTTTTGTTTCAACGTTACAATTAGGAAGTATTCATGCTATCAGCCAGAGAAGAGTGTATCAACTATATTGTAATACATGTTATGTGGTTTGTCAACGTCGTATATATTTCGATAAGCAGACACAATGAATGTGCACTGATTGTAAGGATTACAATATTAGGATAATGTGACAATATAAAGTCAATATGGTGTGTCGTTTCAAAGTTGGCGTAATTTGAAGTCTTTGCGATTGTTGGTTAATTGTTTAAAGAATGAAGAAACGATTGAATTAGTGAATGCATGGATGAATTAATATATGAATGCATGAATATGTAATCCTTTGAGAACTGCAGTTAATGTGAATTTAGATAATACATATCGCATTTTGTCAAATGCATGCAGTTTAGAATTAGTTTGAACATTTTCTTATTCAAAACGCATAAGAAATGCTTTAAAAAAAAAGAATATCACACAAAAGGTGATGAAAAATATTTTACATTATTTTATACATACTTTTCCTTATATATTCATATGAACATTAGTGAATGATATGTGATATAAGTTAGATGTATATATACTATATATATATATACAGTTGTCTGATAATTCTTACTAAAATGACAAAAAAAATGGTATACTACATAGTTTTCCTAATATGTTAATATGAATTTGAACCTAAAATAGTGATAAAAAGCTTAAATTGTTATATACATACTTTTCCTTATATAGTCATAAGAACATTAGTGAATATGTAATATGTAAATTTGAGATATATACATAAAAATAGTCTGATAATTCTGAAATTACAAAAAATATATTTCCTTATATATTCATATGAAAAAAATTAACTAATTGTGGAAGTCACAGTGTCTTGATCTTGCTCTTTGGCCTTCACACAGACACAATGCATTTTTCCAAACAGCATGGGTCGCCCCTCTGCCTCCCCCAGTGTCAGGCCCTGGCAGAAACGGCAATCGGGTCCGGGGTTTTCTGAAAGGCAGGGAGAGGGTGAAGCTGGTATGAGGGCTGGCAGCTGCAGCATGCGTGCCTTTAATGAACAGAACGTGGTGTCAGCCATTAATATTCTGCCCAGCTCGTGGCTGGTCCCTCGCTCTCAATGGAGGCCCCCTCCTTTATAAAGAGCTCCGCTTTCCCACCCATTAAACTGATCAAAAGTGACAGTAAAGACATTTATAATGTTACTAAAGTTGAACATTTTTAAACTGCGATATTAAAAGGAAATGTTTCTTGATTTTTGTCTTGTTATAATCATTTCTGAAGGTTCATGTGACACTGAAGTCTTCGAAAATGTAGCTTTGCCATCACAGAAATAAATTGCATTCTAAAATATAAAATAGAAATAGAAAACATAATATAATAGAATAAAATAGAAAACAGAAAACAGTTACATTTAAATAAATATTTTATAATATTACTGCCCAGCTCGTGGCTGGTCCCTCGCTCTCAATGGAGGCCCCCTCCTTTATAAAGAGCTCCGCTTTCCCACCATTGTCAGGGCCGCTGCTCCTGCGGCACGACTGGAGAGGGGGCAGGGTGGGAAACACCGGTGCAGACCAGACACCACCAGATGGCAAAGACACGAGACGGTTATGCAGATCACAGAGCCTTTGTGTGTGTGTGTGTTTGTGTGTATGTTTACAGACGGAGGGTGTTCGCCACCTGATCATCTTAATTAGTTTGCATGTAGTTAATACGTGTCTCAGTCTGAGTGGGATGCAGATGTAAATGGGCCGAGTGCCTTACGGAATTAAAGGTTATTTTGTTCTCTATTGTTTCTTGAGAACAAATGTACAAATTTAGCTGTTAAATTAAAATCATTTTTTGTTTTTTGTATGTATGTGTATATATATATATATATATATATATATATATATATATATATATGTATGTTTGTATGTATGTGTATATATATATGTAAGTGTATGTATATGTATATATATATGTATATGTATGTATATATATGTATATATATG
>NW_015555741.1:1749075-1784697 GCF_001515605.1 Sinocyclocheilus anshuiensis | reverse complement strand
ATAATTTTGACCCATACAATGTATTTTTGGCTATTGCTACAAATATACCCCAGCGACTTAAGACTGGTTTTGTGTAATATAATATAATATAATAGAATAGAATAGAATAGATATATATAGAGAAAGTGCATATGTTGCCTTTAAAAATGATTTTTAACCAGATTTAAAATATATGAAAATCATTATAACAAAATATCAAACGAAGTGACATTATTTATTTGAAAGAAACTACACAAATGCACTTTTCAAGCACAGTATTTCACAAAATGAACAATTGCAATGAAATTCATATATTTTTAAGTGTGAAGGTGTCCAAAAACTTTTTGGGGCCGCTAAATATCATATTAACCTTGTTTATTATATGTTTAACAGGTACCACACAACATAAGTTATTTACAGTGCCAGTGCAACTGCAGTAATGTACTTAATGTACTGTTGAAATAAATTGAGAAATGTCCTCAGGGATCTATTGTTTCAGATACAGTAAAGAATGACACTGTTTGTTGATGAAACTAATAGACCTCTGGGTAGCGTACAAGGCTGCATGGCTTGGTGATTTGCATCGGCGCTGTGATGAAGGTCATATGACAATCAGAGGCACTGTGAGCTCCGCAGAGTAAAGAGACCATCAAACAACAACCCCACCTCAGTTTCACCTCATCAAAGACAGAAAAGGATCATGCTGATAATGCGCCATTACAGCGATAAAGACTTGAAAATTAAAACAGAAAGGAAGGAAATAGGGAAGGGTTTGTAGCGACACATTGTGAGATTGATAGATTCAGAGGATGGAGGGAAGGAGGGGTGGACACGTGATGAGCTGACATGTTTTAGTTCCTCTGATGGCTCACGGCTTCATGTAAACCAGGTCTGCAGTCACTTCCTCTGTGCTAATTACATAAGGGACAAAAATTCATATATCAGAACTGCATTTGTGGTAGTTAAGCCATCTCAAACATATTAGGTGTTGATAGCACTGTATGCTACTGAAACTACTCATACACTACCATTCAAAAGCTTTTAAATGTTTTTGATATTACGTTCACCATTTACATTGGAAACCATAATATTGTGAAATATGATTACAATTTAAAATAACTGTTTTCTGTTTTAATCTCAAAATGACATTTATTCCAAAGATGCAAAGCTGAATTTACAGCAGCATTACTCCAGTTTTCCGTATCACATGATCCTTCAGAAATCATTATGATATGATAATTTGCTGCTCATTTGTTTTTACTATTGCAGTTGAAAAAGTTCAGCTTTTCTAATGAACGGTCTTCTAGTGAGATTGATTTGAATGGTTAGGTTCCCAAAGACCTCAGTGATATAACTTAAAATAGCAATAATTATAATAGTCATTTTAAATGAACTTATTTTGCCTTCAGATTCTTATAATAAGTTCTTCTGACCTAATTAAAACCCAGCAGGAAGATATTATTAAAGCTTTAACCCTTTGTTTAAACACATTACAGTGTGTACAGCAGTCTTAGTATGTGAAAAGGAATACGAGATATGTAAAACAAATATGGTTTGTATGGATATCAGTAAACATGCAAGTGGACTATTTGAAATCTCTTTCCTGTGTCTAATGTCATTTTTTAAAAAATAAGGAAAAAGTCCCAAAAACACGTTAATCACTGAAAAAGATGGGAGTATCTCAGGTTAAAAGCAAGTTAAGGTTATTACCAGATAATAACCCTAACTGCCGTTTGGAAATTAACAGTAATGCATTTGCAATGGAAATCTGAGGAAACTGTACAACAGCTGTTTTTTTTTTTTTCTAATTAAAATGATTTTAGATTTTTTTTAGTATTTTTATGTTAACCTGGAACTTTATCTTTGAACAGAGCTTATAGCTTGTATTCAGTCTGTGATATTCCATCAAAAAGATTACTGGTTGACTGTAGAAAATCACCATGCTTTTTGATTGTGTGCTGGATGATTAAAAGAAGTGTCTTGCATTATCTGTTAACACAGTCCATTAAGATTAAATGAAGATCATGTCTGCTGTGTATTTAGGTCAACAGCCATGAGCAAAAGTCTGCTGTCTTTATATATCTTTGACTGTGTGCTAGTCGCAGTCTATCAACTGTATCTGCTCTTAAACTGTATAAGACATGCTGTTAAACTGTTAAAGTCAGTAACTGTCATCTGTAATCACCAGAAAATATTATTTCTACGTCTAGGAGTAAACAATATCCATCATGTGCCATTCAGAGTCCTAAATGCAAGGTCAAGTTTAATCTTAGTCTCTTAATACAACTTTGGCCAAGAACTAATCTATCAAGAAGTCCGGATATTCCTACATCCATGTTTTTTTGTCATTATGACGAGGGGAAACTCTCTGGATGAGTGTCGAAGCAGAAACACTTGACCTGATTTTTGAGTCGGATTTGGTTCCGTTGTCCGATTTCTTCTGGGACAAAGTCAAAGCGTCATCCTCAGAAGTATGTTGGTTTGTTTATGATTTAATCGCTGGAAACATGCATTACTGCACGAGCCGATTCAATTACTCGAGTGTTGAAAAAGATGTTTATAGTTTATTTATTAGGGCTGCTCATTAGCTGATGCAAAGCGCCTGTAACCCTTGAGGCTCGTGAGTTTAATCGAGCCTCTGTGGTGAAACGCAGGAAAGAACTGATGAAGAGAAAAGCAGACGCTCCTCAAACATGAGCTAAAGTAGGACTTAAAGGGACAGTTCACCCAAAAATCTAAATCCTGTCATCATTTACTCATCCGCATGTCGTTCCAAAACTGACTTAGTTTTTTTACTCTGTGGAACACAAAATAAAATCTGTTTTTGACTGTGTAATGAAAGGCAAGGGGACCAAAAACAACTTTGGCACTACTCTTTTTATAATATATTTTTTGTGGACAACATGAGGGCGAGTAAAAGAAAACACATTTTTCATTATAAGGCAAAACAGTGCATGTAAAATAAAGCAATAAGCCCCAAGAAGCCGTGGTTTACTGTGAATTTATAACAGCTAAGGGGCGTTGTAAAACCCCCTTAGCTGTTATAAATTCACTGTAAACCACGGCTTCACTGGGCTTATTGCTTTTATACAACGGTTATTCCATATACGTAGTAAGATTTCACAGAATAAAACAGAGCAAATAAAGTGTAATGATATAAATAAAAACAGTATTCTTCCACCAAACAATGTAGTTCCTCAGAAACAGTTGTGGTTGCAACAAAGTGGTTGCCGAGCAACACACAGAAGTTCTGTGGCTCAACCAATCAGAATCAAGGACCGGAACTATCCGTTTTATAATGATCCTTTTTTTTTTCATACACTGATCAATTTTGGGCTATTTTGCTTCCATAAAATGTCATCTTTCTGAATAGTGGAAAGAAAACAAGTGTTTATTTTATTTTACTTGATCTATTTGCCAAATATCCACTTTAGTAGCACTTACATAAACCAAACGTTACTGTTTTATTCATATCTATATTCTGAAAGTTTTTACATAGTGGTTTGTTTACATATTATTCACCTGATTTATGTCAAACCTAAAAACATTTCTGGCTATTGACAGTTGACGAGTCATTAAAAGAGAAATCCAAAACTTTTAATGTGTCAGCACAATGAAACAAGAATTTTGAACCTGTGTTCAGAAGCCAGTTTCTACAAAAATAATAAAATTAAAAAGCAACTGTGACTTTTTTTTTATCTCACAATTCATTTTTTTTTCTTACACTTTTGAGTTTATATCTCACAATTCTGACTTTTTTTTGACTACCCCCCCCCCCTCAGAAACTCGAAATTGCGAGTTTATATCTCTCAATTGTGACCTTTTTCTCAGAAGTGCAAGAAAAAAAGTCGCAATTGTGAGATTAAAAGTCACAATTACTTTTTTATTTTTGTATCCAATGTTGGAAACAGGTTTCCATAGATTTATTTTCTGGAAATGTATGCAAATTAGTGCATTTTAATTACATACTGTCTCATTTGCATTTCAGAAAACTAGTAATACTAAATGTTTTGTCTTAGCGCACTGTTATGAATTAACTGAGGAAGTATATGGTGATATCCATAGGCGGAGGGTGAACCAACTCCAGGGTAAGGCTAAAAGCAGCCAAATGTATTATACATCATAAACCCGTCTTTTTAGGCAAGAACCAGACATGGGTGTCATGTAGGCTAAAAAAAAATGTTTAATGTGACTGAATTTGTATTTAGCGTGATTACAATTTAATAAAAACGTTAGAAATTGATAATTATATAACGTTTCCTTTCCACGGTTATTCAAACAGCGAATAAATTATATATAGAAAGTGACATTATCACTAACATTGATCTATCGCCAGTTTAAGCACTCTCAAAAAAAACAAAACTATCGTTATAATCACTGAAGCTGTACACTGTTAAATGAATATCTTAGTTACATAGTATGTACATCTGCGCTTTGTTGTTTATGATGAGAGAATTCGCAAGAGTCCGGAATTCGGTCAGCGCAACAAAACTGATGAGTTTCAACGATGACTCATCTGAACTCCTCTGATTGGACATTGCATTCCTAAGCTCAACAGAATTGTGTGTGATTGGTTAAAATGCGCAACACTGTAAAAACGCCTTAAATGAAATACGGTGCAACATGAGCAGATCTTAATTTAATACCGCAATCGACACTGTCTATTCATATTCACTTTGTTAGCAACAGACGTAATAGATTTAATTTGTTTGTGCAGGGGCATTTTTGTCCAATTTAGTGACATTTTTGCCCCAAGTCCCCGTGGCCACTTACACACGCTCCGCCTATGGTGATATCTATTCACCTAATTTCACCCACTTCTGAAGGGTGACTGATTTTACGACAGGTGGAACAAACAGTCAGTGAAGTCAAGTTCAAGTTCACATATGTCTAGACCGTCTCGTTCCATACCGTCCCGCTTTCTTCGCATATGGGGTCTGTTTGCCCTCTGACCCGTGTGTAAGTTGCTATGGAAGGGCGGCGAGAGGATTTAGTAATGTTCCCGTGAAAAGGCCGTACTGTCAGGGCTGTCTAGTGACGTCCCCCCTTCCCCGCCTCTCTCTGCAGCTGGGCACGGTCCCGGAGCCTGGGAATCTTCGGGCTCAGACCTGGTCAACCCCCCATTGAGACTCAGTCTAGCCATACCCTCACCCCACCATCTGCAAGCCGCCGGTCTCAAGTTCAAATCTAATGAACATATGATGCACAATACGGAGGTGCAAAGGTTTGGTTGTAATTGCAGTAATGCATGTGCGTTTTTATGCACTGTTCAGTAAATATGAATGGAGATCTGCCAAGTCCGCCGTCTTGTAATTGGTTGGCGATGCTGAAGGTGTGTGTTTGGAGTCGGAAAGAGATTTACAGTGTGTAAGAATGTGTGTGTGTGTGGTTGTCGGGCAGCAGGAGGGTATAATAAAAGGAGTCATTTGCATAAGCTGCATGGAGCCCGAAGAGGATGGTTCGGAGGAAAAAGACAAGAATGAAAAAAGGACAAATCCTACGTTGTGCGGGCAGAAAGAGAAAGCGAGGGAAATGAACAGAGAAAGACTTGAAGCTGCTCCCCTGTGGTAATGAAAAGCATCAGGAACCTCAATGCATAATATTTGAACACTGTGACAGAGCGCTTACACTGTTTACAAAGGCCTATTGAGGAAGAGGGAAAGAGATTGATTACGGATCATTTATTTTGCTTTTGATGAGCGTGGAACATGTGAAAATATTAAAATTGTATCATCTGCGGCCTCTGTACGTCTCTGTGTGAAGCTGTATTGTGATTTGTGTTTTGAGCGGCAGGTACAACGGCACGTTTTATTCTGATCGTTTGCCCACATAATGTCTGTTCAATTAAAAAATCACTGTTTAAGGAAGCAGGTCTTTTAGAATGTAAGGTAATGCACCTCTGGTAAGCACTGATCTGTTTCTCTTTTACAGATGTGCACTGAACTCGGTGGATTCACACTTTGTTGAAAATTAGTCGGAAATCGACTAATTATGCATCCAGAGAGAACAATGGGAGCCTCACGCACCTGAAGAGTTTAAGAGGCACATAAAATCATGATGATGATGATGATGTTGATGTGTGTGTGTGTATGAGAGCAAGAAAAGAATTGTACTGTATTATACAGTATTTTCATTAAGATCATGTACACCATAATTTTAATGCATTTCTTTACAGTTAGCCTACTTAAAGATATTCACATCTTTCTAAACCTGTATTTTTTTTTTCATTTTTATAAATGTATTTTCTGTTGCCCTGATTGAAAAATATGTGCATTTATATAAATATATTTTTATATTTTTACAGGTAGCCTAGCCTATGTATTTCCTGTGTTTTTTTTTTTATAATTAGTTTTCTGATTTTTATTGTCATTTAATTTTATTTATAAATAAAATATTTCTACTGTATATTGTATTGTATGGATGAATAAAAATGTGATTCAAAAATGAATGATATGAATCAGCTTTGTATTTGCATTTTATTGACGTCAGATTGTGTCACACCCGGCAAACGATTGAAGAGTTAATTACTGTGAGTTAATTAGCTTAATTTGTAGGCTATGAAACACTTGTATATTGTTGAGAACTATACGGGCAGCGAGAGTTATGAAAAGGTCTGTGGTTTAGTTACTAGGTTTTGAGTAAAATATTTTAATAAGAAGCCTTAAAATATAATAAATTTATCACGATTTATCACGATAAATTTAGCACGATTCACGTCTAATCCAAAAATTTAAATAATTAGGTAACCTTAGGCTACACCTTTAATTAATAGAAAAACACACCCTGCAAAAATGTTGATGTAATTTTGCGTGAAAACGCCGCTGTTATAATTTACTATAAACTGAAATTGTTGTAATTAGATAGTTGTGTTTTATTTTTATTTTTTTTTATCATAAAACCAAATTTCACACCCACATATACAGTGTGTATAATTTTCCACTCATTCAGGCTATATCAGTTTCTCTTATTCCTCCTGCATTTATGCAAATGACTGAGAATTTCTCTATCAGTGACCTCTGTGCCAGTTAGCATTAAGTGTTAATTAGCCAATGAATAGAGATATGACGCGAATTCACTAATCCTACTATGGCGAAGGATATCCGATTAATATTCATAAACTAAGCCTTCGGCATTGGATGGATAGCGAGCAACGTCAGCACGACCTACTTAATATTCAAAACACAAACGTTCACCATTGGACGGATAGCGAGCAACGTCAGCACGACCTACTTAATATTCAAAACACAAACGTTCACCATTGGACGGATAGCGAGCAACGTCAGCACGACCTACTTAATATTCAAAACACAAACGTTCACCATTGGACGGATAGCGAGCAACGTCAGCACGACCTACTTAATATTCAAAACACAAACGTTCACCATTGGAAGGTTACAAATCAACGTCAGCGAGATTATATAAATATTCAAGACATAAGCTTTCACCATTGGAGGTTGTACCAAGACACGTCTGATGGTCACTTAATATTCAAGTACTAAGCTTTCGCCATAGTAAGACTCGCAAATTCTCGTCAAGGAAAGGATTTTCTTAACAGACACTATAAAATAAGCGGTGCATATGTGTACAACTGTGGAAATGAAGAAGAAAAATCAGCACAAGGAAACATGATTAAGTGCCTTCACATACAAGGAGCACAAACGCCTATAAAATATGTTACTAATTATGTTATTTAAAAGAAAACTGCTGTGTTTGAATTGTGCCTCAGTATAGACAAACTAGACAAAACATAAATTAGATTCACATTGATTAACAATATTTCAGATTATTAAAGACTTGAAGATTATGGATTCTATTAGATCTATATTGGGTTTAGTACAATTTGTTAAAATAAGAACTATCACACTTTTCAATCATTTAAATATTTAAGACGATTTTCAGCCATAGACAAATGAGATATGGTAAAATGAATCCTATTATCATAAAATATAATAGGTATAAAATGACAAATTATATCTTTAAATAAATAATCTTTTACAAATATCGGTTGTATAATGGATGACATTTGGAAATTTTATTTTATTATGTATTTAATTTTATGTATTGTAATTGTACCTGTAATTTTATATATTTTATTTATTTTATTTTATTTAGTCATTTAGCAGACGCTTTTATCCAAAGCGACTTACAAATGAGGACAACAGAAGCAATCAATTGTAGTATTAAAACAACTAAAAACAGATCCAAAACTAAAAGCTAAAACGTTATAAATACTACCTATACACATTTTAAAAATAAAGAGATTAAATAAAAGTGACAAATGCATACAACAAAATTTCAAAACTTAACATTTAAATGAAAAACAAAAAAATAAAGCTAAAAACAATTCAAAATATTAAAAGAACAAAAGGTATGAGTATAATAATGATTCTAACATAACACTAAACCAAACACCAAAAAAACAACTACATATGTGTATGTACAACCACACACACATACATATATACTGTATATGTACATACACATTTATAAATTCAATATATATATTATTTCATTTCCATTTAGTTTGTTGAAGTATTAAAATAACTAAAATTAAATAAAACTAAAAACTTAATAAAAGACCTATACAGGCATAATAAATTCAGACATAATGTAACTAAAATTAAAATAAATAACAAATACAAATAATATAAATCAAATGACAGTAGTTTATCAGTAATCCTAAAATAAGTAATAATAATAATAATCCTAAATATATATGATTCACACCTCAAAATATACCATAAAGAAATAACAACAGAAACACACAAAAGGTGCATTTTGGTTCTTTACCGGTAATGACCTTGACTCTTTTAGACCAGACCAATAAATGGACACTTGATGGAGTCCACATGAATGAATATCAGATGGACAGGGGCTGCTCCCTAGAGGACAATAAACTGGACCAAAATGACAGAGGTCAGAGTTCAGAATGACAGGTCAAGAACTGCTAATTGAGTGGCGATTTCCTCTTTCTCCCCAGTGACCACTGAGAGCGGATGACACTGAGGTCCCTAAAACGTCAGCACGGTAATGAACACATGACCATTCATAGAGACCAAACACTAAGAGGTAACCGCTAAGAAAAATAAGAATTAATTCATTTATTTTATTTCATTTTAAATGATGGAATTCTTAACACTCCACATATTTGATTTAAGACAATGTTTCTACTTTTTTTTTTTGCTATTTTTTAAATCATTTTACAAGCAATAGGAAAACACGTTTTCTATCTCATGGATAGATAGATAGATAGATAGATAGATAGATAGATTCCACAACTGTTGATTTTCTTTCATTTGGCAGGGTTTCTGTCTCTTCACGAGGATATATGTATATTGCACTTTAACATACCAACAGAGCCGGAGCTTGTGAACACCCCTGACCCTTTGACCCCACCCCCCCCAAACATAAATAGCATCACTCAAGGCCTGGACAGGCTTTTCAGCCGGCCTGAGTCACGCCTAAGCTCCTAAACATGATGATTTAATGTATCCTCAGCCCCCCGGGTAGCTTTTGCAGGGACTAACAGAAGTTTGTTTAAGACACAAACCCCCTCTAAAGACATGCCTCCCCATCTAATGCTTTCTCTCAGTTACACACAGGCAAACGTCCCTCCCCTCCTGTTCTTCAGGCTCCACACTTGGCAGAATGAAGGGTCTGATCTAACAAGGGCTCTTTCATCTGCTGAGAAAAGCAGTATCTGTTCAATTGGCTTCTATAGGACTATGCTGGCAAAGAAAAGAAAGAACATTTGCTTGTTCGGAACTGAACCCATAATAATCTACGCATTGAATCACTGGAGAAGATGTGAGAGAATCACCAGTATGTTAACGACGTATGTTAAAGAGATTTGTTAATTATCAACAAATATAAAGAGATGCTTTACTGTATTGTCCTGAGTTTACTATATTTATTGCCGTTTTTACCCCATATCATTAGAACGAACAAAAACGCATGTTTATACATAATTTAAATATGTAAGGACTCTTTACAAAAATCTGCTTTAATGCTCTTCTGTGAGGTTGACATCTCTGGATTATCTGAATTGTTGCTTTGCTCCAATGAATATTATAAATACATATGTTAATGTTTTTATTGTTAAAAACAAATAAATCAATCTTACATTTAAGAACAATGCGATTTCATTTTAAATTTCAGTTTAGTTTTATAAACAACAATAGGTTCAGCTTCTGTTGTTTGAGGATAAAACACATAATTGATTCAGTTGCTATATTATATTAGAACAATGTTGTTACAAATAGAAAGTAGTAGTCTCTTTCTGTAAGATGTGTTGATTTTCTATGACGATAGCGCCCTCATGTGACAATATTAAGAAGACGTGTTGGAAAATTGAATTCGACAAAAGTTAATCGACAAACATTTTCAGAGCGCCTTGGTAAGGTAATTTAGTAAGAATATGTTCGTATAGTGTCATTTTGTTTCTCTTTTTAGTGAGAGCATTACATTTAAATAAATAATTTGCTATATCAAAGTCCTGAAGTAACATTAGACCTGTAATCGCAATATGATTGATTGGTAATATGAGGCTGTTTTCGAGCAGTAAAATGTTGTTTGTAAGTTGTGAGTGTAGCCTACGTCTTTTAACCATATAAATAACAAAACGTTACACAAATTGAAAATCTCGACCCCGGCAGGACTCGAACCTGCAATCTTCTGATCCGAAGTCAGACGCCTTATCCATTAGGCCACGAGGCCTCCGTTATTAAAGGCTGGAAATGTGCTCTGTTATGTTGACTAACTACTTTTTTTGCGTAGACGCGCGACTGTCAAAGAGACATTATGTTTTATCTGGAAATAAAGGAAAGTCCTCTGCCGTCAACAGAGGATGTAGAGAAGCGAAATTGTAATTCCTACACTGGCTAGCTATTTGTATCTCATGAATAATAAGTAAGTTAATGCTGACGTTGCACCACTCACGTTAGCTACTTAATATTCAGCCAAGCTATATCTGAACATAGCGAGGATAAGCGGAGGTATTCGCGGATTTTTATTACTTTATTTGAACTATTTATCAAATATTTTCAATTCAGTAACTATCTAAAATTATTTAGGTGCAAAATATTCTACGACATTGATGAAAATGTCACATAGACGGCTTTATCACGCGGTACCGAAACACTGGGTGTCGCTGTGAGGCAAGTTGCGCTTCATAGAAACAGGATTTCTTCGGATTGAGCTGTAGTAGTATGCATGTGTAGTGTGTCCGAATGTGTCTGTTTTTGGTCAATTGTTGTAATTAAGAATAAAATGTTGCCTGTAATATAACGAAATTGATTTGCAAGTGCACTAGCATGGACAGCAAGGCAGCGTCATATTTATACAGCGGTGTTTAATCAGGTATTTTTCATTGTTTTTGTCAGTTCATAATACCGTGTGACAGATATGAGCTGATGAATTCTTCTCAGACTAAATATAAGAAATATGCTTGATCAAAATATTTAAAATACTTGTTCTCATATGTATGTCTTCACTAAATAAAAGCGAGCTTCTCATTGTAGCCCTAACTATGTACTTTTAGCTCTGGAAACACATATATGAAGCATGTTTTATATGGTAAATATTTAATAATGTTTTATATATAATAAAATTTCAATTATAAATATTTAAAATACATTTAAATGCATAACATTGGAATGCGATTGAGTATTGTAAAAATAACATCTTGAAGGAAGTACATTGCCAGTCTTGACATGGTTAGATGTGGTCTTTGAGATGCATCTCTAACTTTTATGTTTATTTTTCATTTACCAGGTTCTTCTAAGTATGTGAGTATGTTTCATCCAAGGCTCTAATACGATGCTCCGTCTGATATCATGTCATCGGTGGCAGACCTTCATACGAACTGGAGTTTGGGTAAGATGGTGCTCCACCTCTGTGAAACCCAAATCCCAGCAGGGCTCAGATCGGACCCGTCTGAACCCCCTCAACATCCAGATGCTCTCCAGGAACCTGCAGGAGCAGATATTTCGGGGTCAGACGCAGGAGTACACAGGTGAGGATGTTGAACGCAGTATAAGACACTTGAAGCAGCATAAACTCTGGGGGAAAGAAACAGCCCTGTTACCTGACGTAGAACTCAAGTTACCTCAAATGTACGGCAATGACATCGACGAACACTTCAGTTTACTTGCCCAAAAGCAGAGCCTTCCTTACCTAGATGCGGCCAGTCAGCTTCAGAGAGCAAGACTTCCCAGGATGCCCAAGGAATGGGCTTGGGAAGTGGGCTGGACTCAGTATGGGCCGGGTGGAGAGCGCCAAAGTGTGAATTTCCCAGATGAGAAAGCTATCGTGTTTGATGTAGAAGTCTGCATGGAGGAAGGACACTGTCCTACGTTGGCCGTGGCGGTTTCCCCAAATGCCTGGTGAGGTTTTCTGATCGTAACAGGTATATATTCACCAGGGTTTTTACCAGTGATTCTAAACAAACTTTTTTATTTGGTGTTGCAGGTACTCGTGGTGCAGTAAGAGGCTCATAGAGGACAGATACACCTGGTCTAGTGATCTGACGCTGTCTGATCTCATCCCTCTGGAGACCCCAGCAAACTCCACCCAACCACGGGGCGGTGTATGGCAGGAGAGGCTTGTGGTTGGACACAACGTGAGCTTTGATCGGGCGCACATTAAAGAACAGTACTTATTGAAAGTGAGATTCATTTTAGACTATTTTGAGACTGATTTCTAATATATCTTTACTTGCTTTTTTGTTGATTCTAAGGGTGTAACAGTATTAAAATTCGATATTATTTGGTCTTAAAACAGTGAAATCTAAAATGCTAATCATTTTAAAAGCTAAAAGCAAATGTTGGCGTCAGAACATTATATTTTACAGCAGGCTTTCCCAAACTGGGGATTATGAAGGAACTGCAAGGGGTTCATGAGTTGAAAAGCTAATAATTAATTTAATCAAATGAATAATTTTTAAATAAAAACTGTCAAAATAAAACACTTGAAATATTTTATTTGGTTAACTGCATGTTATATGACCGTTAACCAGCATCAGAAAACTGTGAACATGTCAGTGGGTTATTAAATTATTGAAATATTGCCTTAATATCTCAGGAGATACTTTACAGAAAATATTTTCTGTAAAAGGACTGACAAAAAGGTTTGGGAAACCCTGCAGTGTTATTAACGTAAACTTTAAAATGTTGTCTTGACAAGTGACTAAATTAAAATAAGTCTGAAAGTCTGAACAACTAAAACTGAAATAAAATAAAGTGAAAATTAAGTGAAAATATTGAAATAATTTTTGTGTTAATTAAAATAAAGCTGAAATAAAATAAAACATAAATATTGGAAGAAAATCTTAAACTTAGAAATGTTGTCTTGAAAATTAACTGAAATAAAATAAGTTAAAGTACTGAAATAACTACTTTAATTTATTAAATAGAAGTATAAATAAAAAGCTAAATAGAAGTATTTAAAAAATAAAAACTAATGATAAAAGCACATAAAAAAAACTACTAAAAATTAAACTGATATTAACTGATAATAAACAATTACAATTAAATAGAAATCTCTAATACTGGCCAAAAAACAATATGATACCCTATATATCATGCATGTGCTTTTGGGTTGGTCTGTGCAGGGCTCCAAAATGCGTTTCCTGGACACAATGAGTCTCCACATGGCAATCTCAGGTCTGACGGGATTCCAGCGCTCACTCTGGATGGCCAGCAAGTACGGCAAGAGAAAAGGGCTACAGGAAGTGAAGGAGCACATGAAGCGCCTCGGCCGAAGATCTGAGGGCCCGATGGTTCGTACAAACCTCGCAACGTTTGTCAGCTCAGCCTTAATAGTTCACAGTATGACCAACCGGTAACAAATTGTATGTATTTTCTCATGCAGATTGGCTCATGGGAATGGGTTGATATTAGCAGTATTAATAACCTTGCTGATGTTCATGCTCTCTACGTGGGAGGTGAACCGTTGAGGAAAGAACAAAGGGATCTGTTCGTGAAAGGCAGCATGGCGGACATTAGGACAAATTTTCAGGTAAACATGTAAAAGAAAGAGTTCACGCAAAAAAATGAAAAAAATTTCCTGAAAATGTTCTCACCCTCAGGACATCCAAGATGTAGATGAGTTTTTTTTTTTCTCATCTGAACAGATTTGGAGAAATGTAGCATTACATCCCTTCATAAGACGTTAATTGATTAATTGATGGAGTCAATTATGGAGACGTTAAACTGGAGTGGTGTGGATTATTGTGATGTTTTTATCAGCTGTTTGGACTCTCATTCTGACGGCACCCATTCACTGCAGTGATGTAATGCTACATTTCTCCAAATCTGTTCTGATGAAGAAACATCTACATCTTGAATAGCAAATGTTCATTTTTAATTCAACTGTTCCTTTAAATGTCTCTATGCTGCATGAACACCTTATACCTTTTTATAAATTAATGCAAGTACAAATGGAAAAAGGAAGTGTGTTTTAGTGTTTTCTGAAGTTATTTTGTTTTCTCTGATAGGAGCTGATGCAGTATTGTGCTCTTGATGTTTTGGCCACACATGAGGTCTTCATTCAACAGTTGCCTCTCTTTATGGAGCGGTATGACACTTCATTTACATAAACCCACCACCAGCTCTACATTATGGCATATTATTGTTAAGTGACCTGTTGTCTGCATTTTTCTAGGTGTCCTCACCCAGTGACACTTGCAGGTATGCTAGAAATGGGTGTATGCTACCTTCCTGTCAATCAGAACTGGAAGCGGTACTTGGAAGATGCCCAGACCACTTATGAAGAGCTGCAGAGAGAGATGAAGAAATCACTGATGATTCTGGCTGACGATGCCTGCCAGTTATTGGAGGATGAGCGGTAAGCATGCACTTGCTTGTTTCTTTCATAATAACCAAATGGAGTCCCTGAAGGAAATGTATCCACTTTTAAGGAACATACAGTTACTTTTTACTGGCCTGGTGTAAAATATGTTCTGCTTATAGTTTTAGTGCTCAGCAGCAATCCAATATTTTGTTATTATTGGTATGGTCTGCTGTGCAGGTACAAAGATGATCCCTGGCTGTGGGACTTGGATTGGGACGTTCAGGACTTCAAGCAAAAGAAAATACCTGTAAGCAAGAAGAAAGCCAAACAAGAGGCTGAGGCAACAGCAGCAGCAAAAGAAAATGTACCCGAAGACTGGAACGAGGGTAGATGTTTTTTTTTTTTAAAGGGTTAGTTCACCCAAAAATTAGCTTGTGTTTTACTTGGATATATTTCTTACAAAAACTCATGGATTCGCTACAGGGGGCCTTTATTCATCCCCCGGAGCCGTCTGCGGCACGTTTTATTATGAATGCGTGAGCTTTATTTGACGACTTGTGGACTGTTCCACTGCAACACCCGCTGAGTGCCATTAAACAGCTTGAAAGATCAAAGACAATTTTTAATATAACTCTAACTGGATTCGTTTGAAAGAAGAAAGTCATATACACCCAGGATGCTTCGAGGGTAAGTAAAACACAAGCTAATTTTCATTTTTGGGTGAACTAACCCTTTAATTCAGTAGGGTGGTTCATGGTTGATTTACAGTATTTTTATTTCTTGTTTGAAACAGTTCAGACAGTTAACATTCCTTAAGTACACTACTGTTTGGATTTTTTAAATATTTTTAAAAAAGTCTCACCAAGGCTGCATTTATTTGATCAAAAATAGAGCAAAACAGTAATATTATTACAGTTTAAAATAAGTTTATATTCTAATATAATTCAAAATGTAAATTATTCCTGTGATGGCAAAGCTGAATTATCAGCAGGCATTATTTTAGTCTTTAGTGTCGCATGATCCTTCAGAAATCATTCTAATATATTGATTTGGTGCTCAAGAAACATTATTATCTTCTTATTATCAATATTGAAAGTTATTAATTTAAAATAATGTATATGATTAGAAGTGTTGATGAAAAGTTGAATCAAATATATTTTAACATTTAATATAAATAAATATATTTGATCACATTTTACACCTTTTATAGCTTTGTCTTTACTGTGAACTGTACTGTATATGAATAAAAAAAAAACACATTAAATCTTCAGGATTCCTAAAGGTTTTTGGAAACCTGGAAATATCCGGTAATTTTAAAAAATAAATACTGTAATAAAATGTTTTTTACAAGATTGTTAATATATTAAATATTATTATTATTAAAATATTATGTAAAATATTTAAAGAAAATGACACTCACTTTTAGTTATTTTAAAGGATAACATTATTGACACTCTGTTTCAGACCCAGGTCCTCCTTCAGAAGAAGAGCAGGCTGGTCTACACCCCAGCAGAGAGCTTTTACAGAGACTAAAAGAGACAGTCAGCTACCTGCCAAAGAGGAGACAGCACTTACCGGCCCACCCCAGGTAAGTGCCGCCCCCTATTATCCCATTTTAATAAAACAGCACATTGCATGAGCGCACATTTTGTATGTTGTTTATGCTCAGCTGGTATCGTAAGCTGTGTGTGAAGATGTCTGAGGCCGAGGACTGGTCTCCTGGAGCCAGTCTCATCAGTCTGCAGATGAGGGTCACACCCAAGCTGATGGGCCTCACATGGGACGGCTTTCCACTGCACTACACCGACCAGCACGGCTGGGGTTACCTGGTACCAGGCCGCAGAGATAACCTGGACACCTCAGAGGACAGTGAAGGACCTGTATGTCCATACAGGTAAAATAAAGCAAAGATAATACTGTGTTCTTCAGGGAAAAAATACAGTGGCTTGACAGCATCTTTCCTAAAACTTGGCTTCCAGGGCAATTGAGAGCATCTATAAGGAGTATTGTGAGCGCAAGGGAAAGGAACAGCCCCGGTATCTGGACAGCCCACCTTCTGATGACTTCATGTTGATGGACAGTGCCGTGTGGCAGACGGTTAGAGCTTTGCATGTTACTAAATAGGGTTTTTAGGGCTGGTATTTTCCTTCAAAGTGGTCATTTTCATACATGTCTGCATGTTTTTGTGCATGTGTGTAGGTTGAAGAAGTGAGTCGACTGGAAGTGTTTGATGATGAAGCACTGAGTACAGCAGGCCCATCCAAGAGGATCAAGGTTAGGTTGGGATTTTGTGTCATTTTTTATGTTGTTTATATATTTTTTATATATATATATTAATTTTTTTACTGTTGTTTAATGTTTGTTTGTTTATTTATTTATTATACAAATATTATTGAATGTTATATTTTTAAATACAGTTAACATTATGTGCTATATTAAGTATTAAATCAATTAAATAGTGTAAAAAAGTATTGTTATTAAATGGATATATTAAATAGTAGTAAATTTATTTAATTCATTTACATTTTTAAAAATAGAAAAAGTTATTTAAAAATATAATTAGTAATTAAATAGTATTCAATTTTGATTACTTTAAAAAAAATGAAATGTTATTATTTAATGCTTTGCAAACACATATTTTAGTAATAATAGCTATATTTACTCATTAGAAAAAACAAAATTCATTCGTTGAAAATGGAAACGGCGAGTGTCCCTATCACAATGGAAATGGACCATACAATGATGTCAACATCCCTGGATGCTGGTTCTTCAAACTGCCTCATAAGGTATTCGATTTTTGTCCTCATTTTACAATGCATTCATTCAAGTTATAGTCATATATGACTCAAATAGTTTCAAATCACAGGACGGAAATGACAACAATGTGGGTAGCCCCTTCTCTAAAGACTTCCTGTCGAAAATGGAGGATGGTACGCTTCAGGCAGGACGACAAGGCACCAATGCCACACGAGCACTCGAGATCAACAAGATGATGTCATTCTGGAGAAATGCTCAAAAACGCATCAGGTTTGAGAGTCTCTTTTAAATATGCTAGTCTTTTGAATGTGTAGATGGTGCTTACAGCTGATCCAAAATCTCTTCTTTCGTCTGTCTTTGCAGCTCCCAAAAGGTGGTATGGCTCCGTAAGGCAGAACTGCCGCGCTCTGTCAGACGGTTTGTTAATGGCGTCCTCTATTGTGTCTTTTTCATTTGAGTGAAAACATCAGAAGTCGTCTGACCTTCTCTTTGCTCCTTCATCAGACATGATGACTTTGATGAGGAAGGACAATATGGTGCCATTTTACCACAGGTCATCACAGCTGGAACCGTCACTCGCAGAGCTGTAGAACCGACGTGGCTGACTGCAAGTAATGCTCGGGTACGACAGCTACAGAGTGCAGTGCCTTCCAGAAAACACTGTGAATGGCAGTTCATAATTGAGTTAATTCATTATTGCCATTAAGTAATCATATATATATATATATATATATGTATATGTGTGTGTATAAATCTTGTATATTTTATTATATACTATTTATTAGATATTTTTAATATATTACTTTTATATAGTTGTATAGTTTATCGTTATTACTGATTTAGCTCTATATCATTCATGCCTATGGAAGCACATATCCGCCACATAAGAAAAAAGTTATGATATGGTAAATCATCTAGAAATGATGAGGTACTATGTTATAATTATGAGACAAAATATCAAAATTATGACTTAAGTTGAAATTATGACAGTTGAGGTGATTTTTTTTGTCAAATTATATGACCTGACTATCTCGTAATTTCAACTTTTTATCATAATTATGATGTATTATCTCATAATTTCTACTTCTTTGACATAATTATGACATAGTAGCTCATCATTTCTAATTTTTGTCAAACTTTCAACCATTATCACAAAATATTTTATGCCATAATTATGATGTAGTATCTTATTTTCTGCTTTTTGTCAAAATGATCACGTATTAGTATCCCAATTTCTACTTTGTGTCATATTTGTGACATAGTATCTCATAATTTGTCATGACTTTTTATGTCAGTTATGATGTAGCATCTCATAATTTCTACTTTTTGTCATGATTGACTATCTCATAATTTCCACTTTTTTATGTCAAAATTTAAAAGTTTGTCGTAATTGACTCTATGCAAAGACCCGTCCCCCTTAGTTACTGTTGCCATGCGACAAGCCATGCTGCTCTCATGCCACACATCATGTTCTCATGCAGTGTAAAATACATCGTGGAGCAAAGAGGACGCTGACAATGTGCCGACAGACAAGACAGAGCAGGTTACTTTAGGTATGAAACAAAGTCTCAGCTTTCAAATTTTGTCATTTCTTTATTAAATTCAAACAATAAATAAATACCATTTTGTGGCTCTTTAATGTGTTGTAACAGATCACTGTAGCGCCTCAGTTCAAGCGGCACGTGAAGCGATTATCTCTTCCTCTTTACTAGTTATAGCACAAAATAAACATGAATGAACATCAGAAGGTATCTTGTTTCAACCGCAGAAAGCCGTCAATACACACCATTTTTCAAGTTCAAGTCCACCAATGTGAATCTACTCTCCTGACTGATTTGTTTGTCGGACAAAAATAGCAGATTCAGCGTAATGATCGGTCAGATCGCCTGTCAATCAAACTCCCTGCGAAGGGTCAATTATAACTTTTTACGTCAAAAATGATTTACCAAAGCCTGATTTTTTTTCTTTTTCTTGTGTGGCAGAATTGGGCTGCCATAATTGTGGAATGAAAGTGGAATTTAATGTCTGAGGGGTTTGTGTGTGCTTGCAGAAAGATCGTGTAGGCAGTGAGCTGAAGGCCATGGTGCAGGTGCCTCCTGGGTATCACCTGGTGGGAGCAGATGTGGACTCTCAAGAGCTGTGGATCGCTGCCATACTGGGCGAAGCACAGTTTGCAGGAATGCATGGTATTCCAGATGCACTTTCCCAGCCATTAGATTCCAAGATGCAAATTCCTAAAAAAAAAATTGACTTACATTTAGTCATTTAGCAGACACTTTTATCCAAAGTGACTTACAAATGAGGACACCGAATCATGTTTCTTATGAGGAGCAAGCTACACCCTTTGGTCATTCTTAATTTCTGATTTCCAGGATGCACAGCGTTTGGATGGATGACGCTCCAGGGAAAGAAAAGTCAGGGCACGGATCTGCACAGCCGTACCGCAGATACTGTGGGCATTAGCCGTGAACATGCCAAGGTCTTCAACTATGGCCGGATTTATGGGGCCGGCCAGCCGTTTGCTGAGCGACTGCTAATGCAGTTCAATCACAGACTAAGCCAACAGGAAGCAGCTAGTAAAGCTCGCCAGATGTACGCACTTACCAAAGGACTGCGTAGGTAGGCAAGAAAAAAAGTCACGACTCAAAAAAAAACAAAACAAAAAGGTTAAAATGTGTATATATGTTATGAGATATTAAATTGTATTAATTATAATTAAATTATTGTATAAAAATTTGTGCTTTCAAATGATTAATCGCATCCAAAATAAAAGTTTTTGTTTACATAATATATGTGTGTGTTTTCTGTATATTTATTATGTATATATAAATACACACATATACAGTATATATATTTTAAATATATACATGTATATATTTATATTCATATAATTTATATTATAAATATTTAATATATAAACAACATATTTTTCTTAAATATATACATGCATGTGTGTGTATTTATATATACATAATAAATATACACAGTACACACACACGTATATTATGTAAACAAAAACTTAATTTTGGATGCGATTAATCGAGATTAATCGTTTGACAGCACTAATAAAAATATATTGTTTAATTACATTAAATTATTACAAACATTAAATTATAAAAAGTATTGAAAATATAAATAACATTAAATTATGTTGTAATAAATTATTCAAAATATAAAAAGTTATTCAAAACAAGTTGCATGAAATTGTATTAAAGAAGTGAATAATATATATTAAATATTTAAATTATTAAAATATAAAAAGTTATTAAAATATTAATATTAAATGATATATTAATAGATTAAATTACATTTTATTTTTGAAATATTATTTTAAAATATAAAAAAGTTAGTATTCATTGTTTTGCTTTAAATAATTGATTATGTGCAGATATCAGCTGTCTGAGGAAGGGGAATGGTTGGTAAAGAAGTTGAATGTGGAGGTGGAAAGAGCTGAGGATGGCAGCATCTCACTCCAGGATTTGCGTAAAATCTCCAAACTGGCAGCTCAAAGGTCTGCTGACTACTGTAACACAAGCTGTTTTATGCTAGTCTGTGTTGGACAAATCTGCATGTCAAACTTGTGTTTAATGCTTGAAGTACCACCAGAGGGAGCAAGAGGAAGTGGAATCTCGCAGGGCAGCGTGTGTGGGCAGGCGGTACAGAATCAGAGATGTTCAATAAGCTGGAAAGTATCGCCCACTCTGAGGAACCAGCCACTCCAGTGCTTGGCTGCAGGATTTCCAGAGCTCTGGAACCTTCTGCTGTTCAGGATGAGGTGAGACAACTCTATAGTTTGAAATGACTTGTATTGTAATTCATTATTTCCACAATCTTCTTGTAGCATTTATACCTCTGCAACTGATGTTTGTAACTGCATGAAATGACTTGCGCTACTTTGAGCTACAGGAAGGCTAATTGAGCTAAACGGACTTAATGAGACTTCTGTTATGCATTAGTTCATTACCAGCAGAGTAAACTGGGTGGTTCAGAGTTCAGCGGTGGACTATCTTCATCTAATGCTGGTGGCCATGCGGTGGCTGTTTGAGGAATACAACATTGACGGGCGCTTCTGCATCAGTATTCACGATGAGGTGCGTTATCTGGTGACGAGTGAAGATTGTTACAGAGCTGCACTGGCCCTGCAGATCACCAACCTGCTCACCAGGTGAAGGCCAAACTTTGATTCCTGTTATTTTTGGCATTACCCTGTGAAGTCCATGCTTGAATATTTTTGTCTGTACTCAGGTGCATGTTCGCCTATAAACTGGGAATGATGGACTTGCCACAGTCAGTGGCTTTCTTCAGTGCGGTGGACATCGATAAGTGCTTACGGAAGGAGGTGACTATGGACTGCGTGACTCCATCCAACCCCACAGGAGTGGAGCGGAGATACGGGTTAAGACAAGGTCAGACTAAGCCTCAATTGTCACATTAAAGGAATAGTTTACCTAAAAATGAAAATTAGCTGAAAATGTACTCACCCTCTGGCTATTCAAGATGTAGATGATTTTGTTTCTTAGTCAGATTTGGAGAAATGTAGCATTCCATCACTTGCTCACCAATGGATCCTCTGCAGTGAATGGGTGCCGTCAGAATGAGAGTCCATGATAAAAACACAGGAATCAACAAGTAATCCACACGACTCCAGTCGAGTCCTCATTCCATACGTTGCTTTCTCCAGTGAAAACATTGTATCATCTGAATCAGGAGAGACATTTGCACCGTTTACAATTGAAAATAGTCCAAAACAGTTCATTGGTGGATTTTGATGTGAGGGGACAACACAGGATAGACTTTTTCACTGGAGGAAGTGTTATCATGGATTATGGACTCCTATTTTGGCCAGAAGTGACGGACAGGTTAAAGTTAAAACGCCTTCATGGATTTGTTTCTTACAAACACGCAGCTTTTCGCTTCACAAGCATTGATTACTTGTGGATTATTGTGATGTTTTTATCAGCTGTTCGGACTCTCATTCTGACGGCACCCATTCACTGCAGAGGATCCATTGGTGAGCAAGTGATGTAATGCTACATTTCTCCAAATCTGAAAGAAACACCTACATCTTGGATGACCTGAGAGTAATTGTTAAGATAATTTTCATTCTTGGTTGAATTATTCCTTTAAGGTTGGAATACACTGTGACTTTTGCCCAGATTTAGTTAGGAGAAACAGTAATTGCTTCAAGTCCAAGCCAATCTGCAGATTTTGGGCATTCAGGCATATTCAGTCTGTTCAGATTTTTAAAAAGTCAAGTAGTCTATTCCTGCCTTTACTCACTTTACTATCTTGTTTTAAACCTTTTTCTATAATACACAAAGGGAGGAATCCAAAATAAATCTTCACTTTTTTTTATATAACATTATACGAAACCTTTTTTTTAATTCCACTGAAATGTTATACAAGTTTGGAATGACATGAGTGAGAATTTATTTTTGGGTAAACTGTCAAAAAAAATTCACCAGATCATACGTGGACATTTGTTTATTAAGATTATAGCAGCATTTTGTGAACATGAACTCATTAACACTTTATAAATTCAAATAAAATGAAAGACTACAATGTATTAATTAAACCAGGGTTAGAAATGGATTCTTTATATATTGTTGATGTGCCACTGGTAAGCAACTTAATCCTGTTTTTATATATCAACAGGCGAGGCGTTGGACATTTATCAGATTATAGAAATCACCAAAGGCTCGTTGGCCAAAGGAAAACAGCAAGCTACAAGGATATAATATTTGTGGGATGAAAAGAATGAACACAGGTGATGCAGTCTCTCTCAGCACATAAATGGCCACCCCTAGTGCGAACTCAGTGTTGAAATGAGAGAAATGAATGAACAGGGTTGTAAAAAGTGTAAAAGAATGACTAGAAGCTCTTTTTTCACTGCTTCCTCCTCTTTTTCTTTGGTGCTCGATTTTCCTCGGAAACCTGAGAATCTTCAGTCTAAAGAAAGAAATAAAGACACCATTGAAGATGAAGAGCCCAAACCCACAGCACTGTCTGAGTATGAACATGTTTAAACAAAGACACACCTGTTGGATTTGATCCTGCTGCTGTTCCTGCAGTGCGGCTTCCAATGTGGCAGCATTGATTCTGAAGTCTCTGGAAGTGCTCAGTTTCATGTACTGCATCAGATTGATCTGTTTAAAAAACGTTTAGAGATGTGCCTTCAATTTTTTCCATAACACTTGTTGTTGTATATGCTGTGCATATAGGCAAAAACCTAAGAGACTTGGATCCTCCAAGAAATACCTTGGATTTCTTGGAGAGAAGAATGAGAAACTTCTCATACTGTTCAATGTTGAAAATGAGATTTGGGATGGCTTTAGTCTCACGGAGGACTTTAGCCTAGAAAAGAAATCACATCAGATGCACAAAACATTTAAGACTTTGCACTCCAGAGACTAAATTGTTACCAAATATTTTCATAAAAAAAAATTAAAAATCCAAAACATTTATTCAAAATGCATTTTTTAGTCTCAGGGAATGAATCTTAATAGTTCCTACTGAAGCAGCTGCTACCGCCTCGTCTTCTTTTTTCTTCTTCTTCAACTTTTCCTGGCCTCCTGCCGTCAGCTCGCCACTCTGTACAAATGAACATGATCTGATAATGTGTCAAAGACAGTGTGGTGAAGGTTAAAAAAAGGATAATTTTCAGGTACACACCTGTACATACGTGATGAAACAGTAACACTGAGGAGTGAGATGAGACCCTGACAGCTTCACCTGGACACAAGAGAAGTTATTTAGTGGCATTTCGGTTAAAACGCCTTGAATATTTTTAACTAGGTTTTTACTGTTTTAAGTTAAATATAACCCTATTTGGCAATAATGGCTGTTTGGACAAAACAGTGGATTCTTAGTTAACAGTCAAAAGTTTTGTTTTTATCACAAATAAAAGGCATTAATGTTGAGTTGTATATCAAATTTGACATCCTTGCAACAATTTTTTGAGATAAATGTTGCAACTACACTACCTTTTAACAGTTTGGGGTCAGTAATGTTTTTGAAAAAAAGTCTCTTACGTCCGCCTTTTATTTTATGCATTTATTTGATCAAAATTACAGTAAAAACTCTAATATTGTGAAATAATTACAATTTAAAAGAGCTGTTTTCTATTTGAATATATTTTAAAATGTAATTTATTCCTGTGATGACAAAACTGAATTGTCACCATCATTACTCCAGTTTTCATTGTCACATGATCCTTCAGAAATCATTCTGATATGCTGATTTAGTGCTGAGGAAACATTTTTAATCTCAGTAGAAAATTAGTTTCAGTAGTCTAATCCACTGGAAATCAGATTCAGGATTTAACTAGACTTTATAGACACATCATTATCACACGTTAAAGTTGAACATTTAAACAATTCTTGCTCCTCTCTGTACTGTAAATATTTAGAAAAATCTTACCAATTTCTCCAAACGTGCAGGTAGCTGGCCAGGTTGGGTCGCACACAGCTGAATATACTGCAAAATAAAAAATAAGTGTTTTTAACGACTTTAATTTTATGTGCAGCACTGTTTTTGTGTAAAGCTCTGAGCTGTAAAGATTCCCCAAACCATAACAGAGCAAACTGAAATGAATATTATAAATCACATTACTGTCATAAATCGGAAGGAGACTCACATATTTGGTAAGTGTAGTCAGGATGCTGGAGGTTCGACTGAGCTCTCTCATTAGTGTGTCTGTGCAGGGTCCCGTGGGCAGGGCGGTCTGAACCAGCTCGTGCAGAGCTGTTAGCAGTGTGCCTAACTGAATCGTGACAGCCTTCTCAATCGGGTCCTGCTGGCCCAGTGGCTGCTGGGTGTTTCCTAATGCAAAAACACACACAGGAAATAGCTATAATGCTCTTTATCCTAGATCTGGGATGTCCAATCCTGGTCCTGGAAAGTCACAGTCCTAATTAAACACACCTGACCCAGCTAATCAGAAACTTCCAGGCAGGTGTGTTGGAGGTCTTTGGTGTGTTACCTGAAATTGTTCGGTCTGAGCTTATCTGGCCCTTGTTCTTGGCGATCAACCAGTCGACTTCATCCAACACCTTTCCAACTTGAGACAGGACTAGAAGCTGGAAAGAAAGAGAGGCAGATGTGCTCTAATAACAGGTATGAAGATTTAAAAACTTGTTTCTGAAGACTGTCCGTTCTTACCGTGGTGGATGCAGCTGTTTTCATGCTGATGATGGCAAAATGAGACTGTTTCTCCACCTCTACATCCTGCTCAGAAACAGATTATTCTAGTAGTGACATAAGACCAAATGTGACACCGAACCACAAAACCAGTCATAAGTGGCACGTGTAAATTTGTAGCAATAGCCAACAATACATTATATGGGTCAAAATTACCAATTTTTCTTTTATCCCAAAAATCTTTAGGATATTAAGTACAGATCATATTCCATGAAGATATTTTGTACATTTCCTACCGTAATTATATCAAAACGTCATTTTTGATAAGTAATATGCATTGCTAAGGACTTCATTTGTACAACTTTAAAGGCGATTTTCTCAATATTTAGATTTTTTGCACCCTCAGATTTCAGATTTTCAAATAGTTGTATCTCAACTAGGGTTGGACGATGTCTACCAAATTGGCATCGGACGATGTCAACAGTGAAACATCGTGATGGACGATGACATCGGGGGGTGGGGCGGGGTTAGGGGTGTGCCCAAAGTGTGAAACAAATAATGCGTTCTACGGAGCCCCTAAAAGGTTAGCCGCTTGCTAGCGGTAGCCTGTTGCATTACAGTACATGAAAGTTCACTTACCACATACACAGAGTAAGGAGAAATGTCTGATAGGACGATGGCGAATGATTTGCAGATCCTGAGCACCAAAGACCAACATCTAATCTTGTCAAATGTGTGATCAATCGAAAGCGCCATTTTGAAGTGCGTTCCACTTCGTGAAGTGGACGAGGGAAGTTTATATGGACAGCGATGCAATAAAATACAAGAAAGCCTTATAAACAGTCATGCTGTCTTGGATGCGGCGCGACACGACAAATCCCAGACAGTAAACTGCTGACTCGTTCTATTTATAACGTATTGACACAACGTCAGTAGTTTCCGCTTCGTAGTATAGAGTCCTTGTGATCGCGAATCTCGAAAGTGAAAGTGAAAGTAAAATGAGAGCGTGCAATCGAAAGCGGTTTCAATAGCGGCTCCCTGATGCCCGCAATTTATATACAGTCGCCTATACTTACCCAACGATATAATTGCTAGAAAAAGTATTGAAATATTTTTTTATCCTCCAATGGCGTAGGCTATGTATTCCCTTTAGGGTTTCAGTAGTACACTTCATTTCCTTTCCGAACACGGAACTGGTATGCGGCATCATCACGATGTCTGTCAGGCATCGTATTACTGATGGCATCGTCTATCGGCCCAACCCTAATCTCAACCAAATATTATCCTATCCTAACAAACCATACATCAATAGAAAGCTTATTTCTTAATATATAAATCTCTATTTAAAAAAATTGGCCCTTATAACTGGTTTTGTGGTCCATGGTCACAAATATAAAGAACTCCAGTACTTTAAATTTTCAAAATAGGCTCATTTTGCTGCTTTGAGAAGATCAGAGGTCACAGTACCTGATCAATGTCTCCCAGCTGGCTGTGTATGTCCTGGCACATCTCCCAGAGCAGAGACACTGGGCTTTTATACAGGACATGCAGGTTGAACAGCAGTGACAGCAAGCCCTTAGTGAGAGAGATGTCCTCTAAAAGAGAGAATATCTTCATAAGAAACCAGTGAAAGTAGGGTTGGGATTAGGGCTGCCCCCTAATAGTCGACTAATCGTTAGTCGACCAGAAGAGGCTTGTAATCAAATTTTATTAGTCGCAGAAAAAAAAAATACACAGGCAAAGTCACGCAGTCCGTGACAGACAGATCGTTAACGGCTGGTCTATGGTAATACAGTACATCGGGCAGGACATCCAAACGCTCGCCTATCATTCATCGACCTCAAATATGGCTTATCATCTGAAATATGTAAGTATTAGCAACTTTACATGCCCTCTCAATCTAATGTTAACCTAGAGAAATGCGCACTATAGTGTCTGCAGAGTGTGGAAGCTAGTAGCGCGCTCACTGCAGGACAGATGGAGGCGCCGGTTTGTCACTTGCTCTTAAAATAGTCTGTAATTTTTGGTCATACAGATAAGAGTAATACATCTTTCAAATCTGTAAAGACTCTACGTTTATTTGTGTGCATTCACAATAACAACAAAACGCGCTTTTGTAAAATAATGAAAGCAAACATGATGCGCTTTCTGCCGTCTCGGTCTCTGTGAACTTGAGCGAGAAATGCCGTGAATATCTTTGCCTTACAGACATTAAAAATATATCTATAGAGTGAAATGTCTACTTTCAAATGAACCAGTTCAAATGGAAAACAAATAGCCTATTCTCAGATGAATCCGTAAGAAACATGCATACAGGCACATACTGCGGAGATGACGAGTCCGTGTCGCCGAGTTCATCTCTTAATCCGAAAACAAAGAAAGCACTAGTTTATCAAATTATTAAAATGTTAATGCATGTCTCCTTACTGTTTTTCCCTGACAAACTCATAATCATTACTTCTGCGGTGCGCTGTGGCAAGCTTTATGCGTGTACTTGAGCGCATATTAGGATATGTAGGCAATTAAAAGCTCATTATGATTTAAATGGTTTATTAATAAACGTGCGATTAGTCGACTAATGCTTCAAATGAACGACTACTAGTCAACCAGAAAAATCCTTTTAGTCGAGGGCAGCCCTAGTTGGGATATAAAATTATGCAGCATTGTGAATATTGTAATTATTTTTTTATTTGATCCTATTTCCTAAAGACTGCACTATTGCCACAATGCTGCATTTCAATGGTTTGAAAGCCTCTCAGCAGCCTCTAATAAATGTTTCATCTTTGTATCTGGACATGAATCACTTACCGAAGTTGGTTTCCTTACAAATTTTCACAGTCCAGGTGATCATTTGCACAAACTGCACAAAAAAACAACAACAAAAGCCACATTGAGATTCCTGACAGCTAATACTGAAAAAGCATGGGTGTTTTGAAGAACTACCTGCTGAGAGGAAGGATTGAGATGCCGTGAGAGTACGCTAAGGATGCTGACCAATAACTGAGCTTCTTTACTGTTGAACTCCTCCTCTCCCCCACTGAGCTGGTTCATCAGCGCTCGCTGTACAGAAAAGAAAATGTATAATATTTGCCAGTGTGTTTTGGACAGATGGACTGATTGAAAATGAAGCTGGTACCTGAAATTGGCGGATGTAGAAAGCTGTTTGCTCTGTCAGATCAGACCCTTCACCCTCTGCCTCTCCTTCCCCAGAAACATCTTTAAGACGTTTTTTTTTTTTTTTTGTTAAATTAAAACGCCATAAACATACATAAGTATTATGTAGAAGTGACAGGAGTATTAAGAGGCCCACCGAGAGATGACAGGAAGTTGCTCATGCGTGTCGGGTATCGCTGTAGCACAGTGGTGAAGACTCGCAGTAGACCCTCCAGACATAGTAAGGACACACTCTGACCTTTCTCCTTCTTCCCAGCATCCTCCACGGTCGACGGCACGTTAGTGTAGCGCCACATTAGCACACTGCATGCAGGGAAAGGCATGCATGAGGTTAATAATTGCAGCTTTGTTCAGGCACTGAACCCCTGTGTGTAATGAAATACACTGTTCAGTAACATAAGCCTTGACCTGGTGATGTCACAGAGGTGGCGGAAGGTTTTATCAGGGCTCTGTCCCTCCGGCCCGTCTGTGTGTCCCGTCTCCTCCAGCTGCTGGATCTTCTGCAGAGCCACACTCACAGAGTAGCGCAGGAAGTCTCCGCTTGAACGCAACACAGACAGGCTCTCCTCACGGCTCTGAGTGCTGTCTCTAAAAAAAAAAATAAAGAAATACATAATTTTTCATAGTGATAATAATACAATTTGGATTGATAATTTATTGAACGTTTTATTTAAATGTTTAATTTATAATTTTTACAAATTATTTATCACTGGTCAAAGTTTGGAATAATTACACGTTTTTTGAATCTTATGCTCACCAAGTGCATTTATTTGGTCAAAAATACAATATAAAAGTGATATTGTGATATATTACAATTTCAAATAACTTTGTCTATTTTAATATATTTTAAAATGTAATTTATTCATGTGATGGCCAAACGAAATTTTCAGCAGCCATTACTCCAGTCTTTCATGTCATATGATCCTTCAGAGATCATTCTAATGTGCTGATTTGCTGCTCCGTTATTAATAATGGTGTTATTAATAATGATATTTGTGGAAACCGTGACACATTTCTCAGGATTCGTTGATGAATAGAAAGTTCAATGAACAGCATTTATTTGAAGCAGAAATCTTTTGTAACATTATAAATCTCTTTACTATCACTTTTGATTCATTTAATAATTTCCTACTGAATAAAAGTATTAAATTCTTTTTTCCCTAGACATTTTAAAGTAGTGGTCGACCGATATTGGTTTTTTGACGGCCGATGCCGATATCTTGGAAAGCAGGGTGGCCAATGGCCGATATAATTGTATTTATTTTAATTAATATTTAAGAAATTTGAAATAATTTGAAAATGGATTAAAAACTAAATTTGTAAAATAAACATACTTATACTTTAGATGACAAAGTATTTTCCACAAACAAATAAATATTTAATAAAAATATAATTAAAAAGGAAGTAAACTGTAACCAACAGAGCACTCAGTATTCTGGGAAGTTTGTGTGCATTGGGAATCATATTTTTTCAAATAAAGTAGGGCTGCAGGTGATGGAGATTTACCGCTGATTACAGAACCGTCTTTACTGACAAGATGCGCATTAAATATCGCATGCGATTTATCGTGCAGCCCTAAAATAAAGCCAAGGTAACACTCATTTTACATACAGCACACAGTGAAAATTACATGAATATGACAGTGGGCAAATGCATAAAGCGCAGCATAATTTGAAATCACGAATTTAATGTTTAAAGCATTCAATTTGCACGGACTGAAAGTCACGCAGAGAACACGCGATCATGCAGGTCACATGCACACTTCACAAGATCTCACAACTGGATTCAACTAAGTTTGCAAGGTTTGAAAATATCAAATTTTAATTAGCCATTCAAAGATTTGTTTAAATGATGTAAATGTGTCAGCTGTCAGCGCCGTCAAAATAGAAGTCCCACCTCGAACGCATCGGCCAAACAGAAAAACATATCGGCCGATGCTGATATTTGAAAAATGCCAAATATCGGCTGATATATCGGCCTTGGAGATATATCAGTCGACCACTATTTCAAAGTATGCTACAATAGAAAACAGATATTTCAAATATATTTCACAATTAAAGTTTTCACTGTATTTTTTCATCAAATAAATTCAGCCATGGTTAGCATAAGACTTCTTTTAAAAACATTTAAAAAATCAACAACCCCTGACTTTTAAATGGTAGTGTATATGTTCATGTATATATGCTCATGTAGTTACACGCTCAAACTGTACCTGAAAAGGGCAGTGAGCAGTGTGGAGATGAAGCCTAGAGACAGCAGGCTGCGAGAGGTTTTGCTGGACATGGGGCGTCCTTTCCCTGCCCGTTCCTTTAGGATCTCAGACACCTTATGATAGCGCTTGAACAGCTCCAGAACGTCCTCAAAATGGTTCTTACTGCTCAGCATGTGCAACACAGAATATGTTAAACACATCTAGCACAACATTTAAGATGTAAAAGTAATCAGAAACAACACTTTCACAAACACACACTTGTAATTGGCAGTGATGAAGTTGTACTCCATGAGAACCTCATTCAGTCCCATCACCAGCACAGCATAGATACTGTTCTTCACTCCAACACTGGAACTTGTTGAAAACTCGGCACACTTATCCTAAGACACATGAAATGAGACATGAAAAATTTAGTATTGTTAGTCACAGCATCCCCCTTTTGACCAAATGTACAATACTGTTCCAAGGGCCAGATTTACTAAACGGCAAATTAGCGTAATTCCATAAAAGAGCCGATGGGAAGGGAAAATTCTGCATGTGATTTACTGACAATGCACACATTAAAGAACACAACGCAGCCAGATCATTTTCATAATGACCAGCGCAATCTACCAAGAGCAGCGCAAATTACCGACCTGCTTTAAGACATGCTTTTTCTGGGCGTTAAATAATGGCGCAAATACCAGTAATTTGACAAGCGCAAACATTAGTAAATTGTGTTGCGTGATTCATTTTAATACTCTCCTCCCATAAATTTTGCGTCTGAAAGGGAAACTCCTGGAAAAGCATATTCAATAAGGTCAAGTGCAAAAATAACTGTGTCCACACCTTTTCAGGGCTAATTCTTCACTGTGCGTCTTTAGTAAATCCTGACAGTACTTTTTTAACGCCAAAAGACGGTTAGTAAATTAGATTAGTAAATCTGGCCCCAAGAATTTTTAACAGGTTTTCTGACATTTTTATTCCAAGAAAAACCAGCAATGGTGGGAATTACAACGCACCAACTCAAAATCCTCCAGTTCGCTTTTAATCATGCGCTTCGTTATGCTTTTCAATATAGCGTGCAGTTCACGTTGGACTCCACCCGCCTCATCTTCGTCATCATCATCATCGCTCACATTGCCACCTGACTGTATGTTCTGATTCCACAGCAGGCAGTGAACCGTGCAGCACAGCAAGTGAGCCTGGAGAAACCTACATTAGCTGAATATTCTTATGTGATCAAGTGCATCATATCAATGTGATTGAGGCACTGCATCAGTACCAGAGGCTCCTGGATGAAGACCTGATCTCCATGTGCGCTGATACACGACTCCAGCTTCAGGGGCGGAAGCAGCTCTTGCTCTGGTTCAAAGTATCGCTTTAACTGGTAAACACAAATCATGACTGGATCAGTACTGTCAGTTAGTCAGAGCAGGAAGGCAAAAAGAGCTCAATTTAGGATGATATACACGCACTTGTGACAGGAGGGTCTGCATGATGGAACTCGCCAGCTGAGAGTTACGACGAAGGACATCATGGAAACCCTTTCAAATCAAATGCATCACATTCTCAGTACAGTGCAGATGGATCACTGAAACAGCTGTATTGTTTCACTCCTGTAGGGGAAGTGAGAGGGTCAGACCTCATAAAGCATGAGCCGCACATCAGCCTGCTGGTTAAGGCAGCGGCGTAGACTGCTCAGGATCTCCAGACAGAAGGCTTCATTAGCGGCAGTGTTATAGCGCGAGTGGACGTCCGCCTGGACCTGGACGAGTCAGAATCATAATCACAATAACACAAGAGTATGTAATGAAAACTGCAATGCACATATGTCTGCAGATGTTTATCGTTCACCTGGCTGGATGTAATGGCCTGACTGGCCTGGCTGGAAGCCAAACTCCCCAGAATACGAAAGTTCTTCAGTAGCAACAGGAAGCCTGCCACTGCTGACTTCCTGCCATCTAAATTACTTCAGAGAAAGGATAAGATTTATTGGGACTTAGTCGTCACTTGACACAGAGGAAAATACATTCGGATGCGTGGACCGTTTCTTGCTATACCTGGAGAACATGGCCTTCCGGAGGACCAGGATGAGGGCATCCTTCATAGACATGCTCACTTTGAGCAGAGGCTGAGCAGAGGAAATGTTAAACATATCACACACTTGATCATGTGACAGCAGCTCATACTTAATATCATGTGGGTTGAGATGTTACCTGCACAGCTTTAAGGAGACCCTGAACAGTGCTGAGGGGCAAGTAGGAGAGCTGATCAAATGTTTCTGTGACCTTAGAGGAAGATTCCAAGAGGATCATGGGAGCAGACATCACAATGCTGGAAAGAAGGTCTGTGGAAGCGATGTAGTTTAGAAGATCAGATCAAAATACAGAAATGAATGAAACTTCTATGAATAAGCTTGAATAAATATCAGCAAAAAGACTACTTCTGACCAATGAAATGGGTGACAGGTGAGGCCGTTTTAGTCACCAGTCGGTTCAAGACTTGTTCTAGAATCTCCCCTCTGATTGGTTCATGCATCTGTACAAAACGAAAACACAAAGAGTTGGCTTCTTGTCACATATTTGAAATATCTGGAGCATGCTTTAAGTAATACAACTGGAAGAACATCGGTTGATCACTATTCAATACCTTGAAGCTCTCAAGGAGAACTTGTCCACCAAGTCGACACGCTAGCTGGTTTGGCGTTTTAGCCGTGCTTGACGTTCCTTCTGTGACCTTCCCAAATGCTCCGGCTTTAGGCCCAAATGAATCCATAAGTATAAACCCCAGTTGCACCAGACCTTGAGTGACATGATCCCAGCCAAACACGCTGCAAATAAACATTGAACAAATTGAACAAATCTACACAATAAATTAAGGAACCCAAAGTCACTGCAGTTTAACCAGACCTGTTTTTGACGGTGTCTAAAATCATGTTGGAGATACTGTTACACTGAGGCAGCAGTTCCTGCAGAAACTTAGAGCTGTGCTGAATCTGATCATCCTTGAAGTTCTTAGTGATGGCGCCCTTCAGGAACTCAAATACCTGAGCATTATGGGTAATTTTAAGAGTGGCACAAAGGTTTGAGACGGTAAAACCAGTTTTTAGGCCATCACGGGCACATTTGAAAGAATTTGAAACACTCAATGTTTAAATGCACACATGATACGTAAAAATGCTGTCCTGATAGACAGCTTACTAGGTTTTAAGAGGAATAATGAAACAGAGACATACCTGCTCTTCGTACCGTTGTATGCGAGCCACAGAGAGCAGCAGAGCAATACTGAAGGGACACAATGGATCACTGTGGGCCATCTACAAAAGAAGACCAACAGCTAGCACACAGATACTCAAAGAAAAAGTTATGTGAAACAGACAGACATTCACCTTAAGGTTTTTTAAAAATTCCCTGCCGAGCTCATGGTCAAGACGAATGGCAAAGACAATGTGGAGGATGACGGTTCCTTCTACGTGACGCAGCTGATCCTGTGGTATGGTCTGCACCTCCACATCTTCACTCCTAATACAGATACATATATAAAAATGATCTAGGTCTCTTTATTTGACATGTCAAGTCAAATGAAAAACGAATCGAGCAAGTGTCCTACTCACTCTCCATTCCTCTGCTCCTCTTTCTGAAGTTGGTCTTGCTTCTTGAAGTAACTGATGATTCCCTCTAGAACCAACTTCTTACAGCCCTATTGATTTAAAAAAAAAAAAAACAAGAATCTGACCATATACACATGGTGCACTTTTAAAGTACTTTTAAAACTTATGATCTATAAACTGACCTTGGCAGACAGCAGCAGCAGCTGATAGATCAGAGGTGGAATCTCCTGAAGATCCAACTTGAGGAACATCCGTAGAATCTTCTCAATCAAAAACTGAAGCTCATCAGCAGATAACAGAACATCCCTAACACAAAATATACAGTTTTCTTCGTGTTCAAGACAAAAGTGGATAACTAGCCAGTAAATATGTCATACCTGAACATGGTTGTAAGGTGTATTACACACTGTGGATCCCATCTGCATGAATTTCAGATATGTTAGTTCAAGGCAGAAGACTGACTACCTTTTGTGTTCTGAACTGGTATTACTTGGACAGCAATGTCACATTTCTTGATTTTTGTCTTTATGGATTACTAATTGAAAACCAATATTAAAGCACTTAAAATTGAGATTTTACCTGCTAGAGCAAAGACTGTTGATCAGCTGTTTCTTGTATTCATCTCCACTTAGCTCACCTGAAGTAAAAAAGTAAACTTGTATGTATGCTACTATTTAATACAATTAAAGAAAAATCAATAAGAAACCAAGCAAACAAACCAGTCTTCAATCAGAAATCATTCTGATATGCTGATTTGGAAAATTCAAGTCAAAAAGGCTTTAAAAAAGTTACAGGTTTCTTATCTCTACGCCAGAAGTCTTTAACCCAGATTTACTTAGTTAACATTACTTTTTGAAAATATAAAATTTTTGCTGTTTTACCCTACTGAGCGATTTCCTTTTTAACAGAACAGTTTGGGCTTAGCAAATAGCAACTTACCTTTCCCATAAGCCAATGCTTCTGTAGCGGCAAGAGCTGT
>NW_015555741.1:1736519-1748864 GCF_001515605.1 Sinocyclocheilus anshuiensis | reverse complement strand
TAGGGAAAAGTTCCAGGGATCTCCCACTATTCATCTCACCTACTTTGATGGCATCCACATATAGAGACGCTAACGTGGCTAATGCGTGACCAGGTAGACTGTGTGTCTATGGCACAGAAGAAAAGCATATTACAAAGGTACAGTATTAATACCAAGTTCAACTCGTCCAAATCAGGTTTTTGGACTTGAACCAAAGATTCATTAACTACAAATAATAAACCATTTAGAAAACACACTTAATTACAGGTTCAGTCCTCCAGATCAACCCATGTGGGATTCGAACCTACTGGTTACCAGCCAAGATGATAACCAGTGCATTGCTATTAATTTTTATACGGCATGGTAAGCAACTCACCTCTAACATCAGAAGTCCAATGATATCTGATGCCACTTCCGTCTGCAGGTCTCCAGATTCACACAGTGGAATACAGTGCTTGTACACAAGCAGTCTGCGGTTAGCGCCATGCGAAACGCTTACCGGTGAACCTAACATCACAAACACAAAAACACAGTTTGATGTTCAGCTCTGCTTGATGAGGCAGCACAGAGTTAGTACAGATTAAACACACACAAATTAAATAGAATTAAAACATGCTACCTTTAAATATGGCTTTGATCAGGATGCCTGTGTCCTTCGCTTTCAGAGCACTATTAGTAAGCATGGTTGTGAGCTTTAGAAAGACACAAAAAGCACATTTAAAAGTGCATATATCTGCATGTAATTTAAAAATGCTACCTTGTACATGACATTTCAGATTATTTGCATCAACCGCAGCCTCATTACATATCAGTACACACATTAAACACAAACCTGATCATCAGACAGCAAAGCAAGATGCTTTTGTAGCTCATCTACACCATCACTCTCCGATAATGATAGGATTTTATCCACCGTAACCTTCATATTAGACATCTACGCACACTGACCTGTGAATATACATCATCATTAGCAAGACATCATTTCAAAGGAGCTCGCGACGTCCAAAAATGAGAATTTGTCATTTCTGTTTTATAGTGCTTTTTGCTCTTTTTTGGAGCTTGACAGTAATGGTCACAATATTTGTCACTGTATTTCTGCAGTTAACTGTAAATACCACTGTATTTCTCCAAACATTATTCAGAAATTTCTATTTTTGTGTTCCACTACAAAATATTAGCCTATAGGTATAGAACAATATGAGGGTGATTAAGTTGGGGGTGACAGAAATTTCATTCATAATTACTGTCTGCTTACTATATTTGACAGCTCAGGGATGTTATAACCAATATACAAATATTATTAAATAACCATTTATAATGTGAAAACTGACTCAAAGAACAGTCACTTATGAAGCAACACATGCACTAATTATATATGCATACATGTTCATTATTTACGTAATTACTAAATGTGAAACATTAAAATATGTAACAGACTAATTTGTTAAAATACTAAGATCTACTGATATTCTGTTCATATTTATACATACTGAAACAAACAAACCAGAACAACTGTAGCAACAACTATCAGATTCGCATAAGACATATTGAAATATGAAAGCGTTAAATGTGTAGTCTGCCTTTACAATACCAAACACTTGCCTGTTTAGTGAATTTTATGTAGGTTTGTTTATAAATGTTCCTTTTCAGAAGAACTGTTGCTTGAAATCTCTTGCCTTTTGTAGTCGGTAACCCGCGTTAGCTAGCTTGTTTAATAACAACCGAAACTCCCGCCAGTGTGTGTGTGTCCATGAAACGCTTCCTATTGCGTCATGTCGCGTCTGTACATTTGATTGGCCAGTGTGGGCGGGGTTAGCGGTCCAGTCTTTTTTATTTTATTTATTTGTAACTATTCACTGTTTGTTTATTACTCCTATTATTCTATTATTTCATTATTAAGATTAATAATTATGTTAAAATTCCTAGCCATGCCTGTTCCTAGGTTGCATTTGTATGTGGTACCTGTAACTTTTCTCAGCGCTTGCTAAGGAGCACCAATCACAATCGTCTGTGATTACAGTCGATCTTGAGACGTGGGACAAAACAGGTCCAGCAATGGTAACTGCTATTAGCTTTAAAAAATAAAAATATTTTCAATTTTAAATGTCATGAGGGATTAATAATAGAATGTATTTAACACAATTATCACCTTCAAATTAATTTTCTCATTATTATACCAAATCTGTGTTTCTTAATGTTCTCTCACTACATCTAAAACAGTGTGTCCACAGAGAAGGGTTCAATCATTCATATGCAAAAAAAATGGATAAAATTGTTTTTTTAATGATGAAAAAGAGCTTGTTTTATCAAAAGCAACACTTAATAATATCTCCTATCAAAGCAAGTTTGTTTTTTTAATGACACATGCATGTTTCATAAGATTTTAAAGTTGCGTCCCCACTTTTTGTCAACACCGTCCGTCAGATGTGTCAACTCCGTCAGTTCTGTCACCTCCGTCAGTTGAATATTTTGATAATATTTCATTATGATATTTTATATTTGTTGTGGAATTATTGGTCACATGTGAAAGTGTAATCTGTCTGCTAATACGAGAATGTGTTTTGAAATGTTAAAAACATCTTGAATGCTGTTAAAGATAAAGTTGAAATTATATTACACAGTCCAAGGTAAAAAAGCACATTTTGTTAAAAAAGAGAAAAGTTGGGAGGTTGTATCAAAGCATAGCTCAGTAGCTTAGTAACGTTACATATAAGATACATAAATGTAGTTTCATTTGTCTGAGTACAAGGTTTTATTTTTTCAATTTTGCACCCTGTTTTGTCCCACTTCTCAAGAATGAATCTATTTGGTAAAATCATGTAATACTGCGGCGGATTTGAAATAAAAAAAAATTAGAAGAAATAGAAGTAGGCAGAACTACCCTTTTAACAGTCAAATGGGACTGTTTTCTCTGCTTTCTTAGTGGCAACAGGTGAAGTCAAAATATTGAATGAGTACAAACATTTGGGCGATTTCTATAATTTACTGTTTATATTTTACTAAGGAGTGGATGATGGATTTTCTTGACATATAGGTGAGTTGATATTAGATGGACTGGAGCTCTCCATTCATTTACAAATTATTTTATTTATCATAGTCTGTATCTGACACTGTTTGATGTAGCTATAAGTTCCTACTGTATACTGACATGTGCTGCTGAGTTAGGAATTGGAAATATGATTATTTGTCGTTGATTGTCAGTTATGAGAGCAGTTATGTGATTATATGTGGCAATATTATAATATTGTATTGTTGCAATATTTATTTAATGTGATTAAATTACTCAAGCATTGACAAAGCATATATTGCATGATTTTGTATTGTATGGTATAGGCCTATAATATAATATTATATACAAGTACATAAGGTTTACTCTTTTTGGCTAGGACTTTCAAAGCCTTCCCAGTAAACTTGGTGGTTAAAATTTGGACACATGGTCTTGGGATATGCATAGTATCTTGACTCCCATAAAGTATCTGGAAATGCACATTTACAGTAGATGTCTACAGTTGCTTTGCTTTAAAAAAAATTTTTCTTAATTTTTTCTTTGTCTGGTGGACACAAAAGCCATTTATAAGCACAGTTGAGTATGAGACTACAACTTAATTGTCAAATGTTTTTGAAAAAAAAAAAAAAGGAATGCAATGAACTTTTTTTTTGCTGCTGGTTAACTTCTTTATTGTGTTGAACATTCACTTATTTCATCAAAATTATACAGAACTTTCATTATACCAAAGAAAAGACAATTGAAATAGTTTTGTTACAGATAATTTAAACATGTAAGATCATATTTAAAGTGAAAACCCTAGCCCTAGAATAAAAGCATAAATTCCTTGCCGTGTTCCTTATTTCAAATATCCCTTGTCTTAAGTAATTTAGCTCACATCAGCAATAATCAAAGGAATAGCTTTAAGATCAGCATCTTTTATCAAGTCTTCAGGCCTTTTAGTCTACACACTTTCTAGGAGTGCATGTGCAGCTCTCAATGTGAATATAGTCATGAACAACCTCGCTGTCATTGGCACACTTCAGCGTCACCTGTCGACGGCTGACTTTCTCCTCTTGGCAACAAGAACAGATGTGCATCATGCTGTTCTTTTCCATTGAATACCTGAAGATGAAAAGTCTTGTTAGCTTTTTTGTAAAGCAAAATAGCACTGTATTATTAGAACGGAGGTGTGGCTGTGGAGGAAATGCTAATTTCTTTTAGCTGATTTTGTAATTATGAGTTATCCGATATGATAAAGTTAATGAAAAATCTCAGATTATTGGCCTTTTAGTCTACACACTTTCTAGGAGTGCATGTGCAGCTCTCAATGTGAATATAGTCATGAACAACCTCGCTGTCATTGGCACACTTCAGCGTCACCTGTCGACGACTGACTTTCTCCTCTTGGCAACAAGAACAGATGTGCATCATGCTGTTCTTTTCCATTGAATACCTGAAGATGAACAGTCTTGTTAGCTTTTTTGTAAAGCAAAATAGCACTGTATTATTAGAATGGAGGTGTGGCTGTGGAGGAAATGCTCATTTCTTTTAGCTGATTTTGTAATTATGAGTTATCCGATATGGTAAAGTTAATGAAAAATCTCAGATTATTCTGCTGTGATGATTTTAGAATTTTAGAATTTTGAATGTTAAATAATGCATTCTGATGAATAAGAGTAAAATATTAAAAAGAAATGAAATTGACTGTAACCATACCAGCTATTCACATGGAAGTTTTGCTGTAGCAATCAGTTCAAATGTGATTGTTGTTAGTCATGTGAAATTATTAAATAATCAAGGCTGTACAAAATTTTCATTATCAATTGTATGTGCAAGTGCTTTTACATTGATTGGGTGCCACAGTGACCACTGCAGGATGTCACTTCTATGGGGTGGATGGACTTGCAGTCATTTACATCCACATGGGTTGTGTTCTTCAAAACAACGCAAGTCTTGGGCTCACCTAAGATATTTGAGAGAAAAGTAAACTTGTGACTCCATCTCGAGAATTGTACATATGATGCATTGTTTTATGTATTACATATGCTTGAGATGATTCTTCCTTAATCTTTAGTACAGTTGAGGGATGTGATGACAAAATAATTAATTTGTCAAACATTATTGGTCAATCATTTTGAGCGAATGAATGGACAATAATTAAAGAGTTTCTTACAGATCTTGCAACATCCATCTGCATCATATCTCTCAGTTCCCTATATGTAAACAGTCACACATTTCAACATTAGTAGAAAGTAACCAAACCATACAACAGTCAAGTTGTTGAAGCAAATAAATTATTGGTGATGTAATGTTTGAGAATAAAGTATACCATATATGTATATATATATATATATTTGACTTACAGGCTCACAATCATCTGGATTGAAGTCAGGGCATTTTGGTGTGATCTTCTCTGTCACAAACAAGCCATTAATTTCACTGCAGGTAATATTCTCACAATTGTAATGTTTCACTTCTCCAACCTAAAAGAAAAAGGGAAACATGCTATTTGAGGACTGAAGAACAGAGAAGGTTCGTTGACTGGTGAAATAGATGCTCATAGAAAAGTTTGTGAATGTTTTAATATATACCTGGAGAGTATGTGTGGTGTTGTCTGGTGCAGTATAAATGCAGCTGATTTGCTTGCATGTTCCACAGCACTCTCCTTCTTGTTCTACACGCTCAAAGCCCTTGGAAAATCAAACGAGTACTAGATTGTAGTAAATTCATCAATTTGAACTTGATCTTTTGAGACACTTGATGTACAGACTGTAACTACCAGAACTCAAAACTTCATCCTCAGTCCCAAAGGGCTTTACTAGAAGTTCAGGCAAGTTCAGAATTTATAATATAAATCTATCCTAATGTTTAATATGATAATAATAAGCATAAATTGTAATTATTACCTCAGCACAAGGTGAACAGACTTTATTTACACATGCCACAGAATGTAGTTGGGTCTGTGGGTCTTTATCCATTTGGCAGTAACATTCCAAACAAGGCTCCGTAGGGATTTTAACTCCAGGCTAAAAAGAAAGTGAACCCATCATTATAGAAAAGTTTATGGATTTAGATAAAGATTACACATTCTTCTGGATTCCTTTTTTAACAGTGAAAAGCATATAATGTAATGTGATATAAATATGATATTTATGACATTTCCTGTTTGTTAATGTTACAGTTAGCATGAACATATGAACCCAGCAGCTCACCTGGTACTCAGTGTTATTGTGCACACATACATCTTTGGGCACTGAATAGAAAAAAAAATACAGTCAGAAATTGTTTAGAAAGTTAAAGAGCTTTAATGTAATTAATTAGCAGCTGTTGTAGTAGTATATCACATTTTATTCAGGTAAACTCCAAATGTTGCAAAAGCTTTACAAAATTTTCATTACATTTTTTTGTACAATACTTGTACTTTCTTTAGAAGAAAAAAATTAAATGTGAACAATACTGTACTTTGAAGTTTAATAGTAGTTGTCTGGGTATGAAATTTGAGACTTACCACATGGTGGACAGCAACTGTCCTCAGGTATCTCTGCTGCGAACTCATATCCCACATCACATTTCATAGAACACTGGCTGGTATCACACACTGAATGGGCAGAGGAGGCATTATGTAAGCATTATGTAAATTATTCTGAAATGTTTTATTGCATTTTACAAGTTTACAGCTGGTTCTAATTCGATGTGGTTACACATTCAGATAAAATGTGCTTTGAAATATTTATTTCACACAGTCTGAATGTCTACTTTGGGGAAGTTTCCTACAGATATTCAACTAGATTTTTTCCCCCATCCAAAATTGGATGATAAAATTCTATAATGAAATGAAGCCTAGAATTTTGGAAGAGGACTTTGGAGAACTACACTGCTTCTGACACTGGCACCCACTTTCAAGGAAACATTTTTAACTGGACATGGAGATTGAATATGAAGTTCACAGTATGATTTTCAAATCTATTCCTTTATATTAACATTACCCTGCATTCATTTACTATTAAGATTTTAGAAAATAATAAGCTATTGATCAGAATTTTTCCCTGTATTTGTGGCCTAAAGGATATTTCAGGAAAGTTGAGTCGGAGGTTGTATTTGTAATCTGAAGGATGATTATGAACCTTTAATTGATAAATCATGCACAGTTAGATCAGAAATTTGTACTAGGACAGTAAATGAGGTCAGTTTTGTTATCATGTTTATTTCATTTAGTCTGTTTAGCTCTCTGATTGTCATTGTACTTGATTACTCACCACAGGTTGGACAGCAGTTTTCAATGATGCTTTTGTATTCGTGGCCACAGGGCTCTATGGTTGGACAATTCATAGGCTCTTGAACAACACCAAAGCTCTCAGTGGAGCATTTGTATGTTGTACAGTTCACGATCCATGTATCTCCTGGCTATAGCAGAGGAAGTAAGGTAAAGATATGGGTATAAGATGGGGTAGAATGTGTTCAAATGCAGTTTTTACTTTGACCGAATGAGTAAATTATCTGTATACAGCCATTATCTTGCAGTAGTGTAATGGTTAAGCTCTGCTTTTTTAAACATGTGTAAGGGGGTAGTGGTAGGACTAGAGTTAAAGGCACAATATGTAATTTTCGCCGCTAGAGGGCGCGTATTCAAAATAAACAAATAGACAAAGGCGTAGTTTGATGACGCCGTGGCTGAATGTGGAATCATGGGAGTTGTCGTCTTCATTCCCACAGCCGATGCAATCCGACGGGACTCGGGCAGAAATCATGTTCATGGATGAGTAATGATTTATTAACGTAGTAGAATGAAGCAGGGTGAGGCTGAAAGCCATCGAAGCGAAATGAGGCCGCTGAACGAGCGTGACGCACGGTTCGAAAGCAGCGGAGCTTTTATTATGCCGCTTCCGCTCCTTCCGGTCGTGCGTATGTGGTAAAAAAAAGCAGCGCTGTTTTATCATACTAGATACCTTTGAAAGTTCTGTTATAATGCTACTCTGTGCGGTCATCACCGGTCTATTAAAACGCACAACATATTAAAGCGTCTTTGGTGTTTCCATGTTTTCTACAAAACAAAACAAACCAGAAATCGAGGGGTTATGACGTCATTGGCAGGCGACACAATGACACTATAGACACGGTCCGTGTCACTAGTTAAATTATTAACTAGCTTATTTCTCTGGATTTAAACATTCTTCGAAACATTTGGGATAATGTAAGTACACAAGTCAGCAAAATATATAACACTGTTCTAGTGGTTTTTGGATATTTTAATAAAAAAATCTTACATATTGTGCCTTTAAGTTCACATTCCTGGAAAATGTCATGTGAATGGTTTTGCTGCTACTGCTAAAAGAGACATACCTGTCTTGGTAATCCATCGGGGCCAATGCAATCTATATGTGGGGAATGGAAAAATAACATTTTGGCTTCAAGACACATTATTTATAACAAATATAGAGAGAGTAAATGAAGTAATATCGCTTACCACAAGTAGGTGTGCACTGATCTGTTGTGGAACTAACTAGATATGTATTGTCAGGACAGTAACAACCTTCCATGAATGTTTGATGGTCAGTTTGGCTTTGGTCTTCCACAAAAATCTCATTGTATCTGGTTGTAAGTCAAGCACATGTGGCATTAAAGTTATTAATGCAGTGAAATTTGGACAATACAGTATTACATTTACACTTATGGAAATTAATTGATATAGAGAGTGGTTACCTTGTACTGCAGGTTCTTTCAACTTTAGGCCCACATGCCTTGAAGACTTTGTGATCAGCACATTTGTATGCTATTAACCAAAGACAATCAAGCGATTTAGGATACAGACAGAAAAAAATGCATCACTGTGTTACTGTAGGTTCATTCGGTTTTCTTACCGCATAGCCCGTTGAGGTCAGCTGAGTCTCTCCAGTCCACACATATAGACTGCTGGCCGCATAGCTGTGCATAGGCCTCCACACTGGCACAGGCCATGGAGTCATTTTTCTTGTAGCACACATCATATTTACATGCCTCATAGTAGCTTTGATAGGGAACGATGTCGTGACAGCTCTTGAACAAACTGAACAAAATGCAAAAGTTTAGGGAGAAAACGTAAACTGAAGCATATCATGGTTCAACAAAAAAGGTAATTGTCATAAAAACTATCTCTGAAATCTCTTTTTAATTTGTTATAGGTAAAGTGTGTAATTTTTGTGCAACTTGATGTATCAAATGGAATTGCAGTTTATAACAGTCCGAGTGGACTGGACAGAGTAACACTGGCTCAACCAATGGTGTTTTGGGTGCAACTACCTGAATGCAGAACAGTGGCAGATAGAGGGGGTGTTTAAATATTTTTGCAATTCTATTTGGTGCTGTTAGTGGAGGAGAAATTCCAGATTTCACCTTGAAGGGTTTCTGAAAATTTACTGAGTGATTGTTGTGGGCTTAGCCTTACTCGCTCTTGATGACCTCACAGATTTGTGCTGTGCAGGTAGGAAGAGGTTCGCTTGGATGTGTTGGAGGGGTTTCACATTCTGGGGAGTCCGCCCACAATGCTGCCATTTGCTCACATGACTGGTCAGTTGTTCCATCGGGACGTCTGCAGTCATTTGTGGCATCATTGTCACAAACACCTAAAAATATTGACAGAATTTCAAAATTTTTATTGACAAAGACTAGACATGCCAATAAAGTTGTAAATCTGTGAAAGTTGTTGCATTGTCTCACAGAAGAAATTCTCTTTATCATTGTTATAGTCATTGCAGCAAGGGCACCACACTGTACTCACCACACTGTCCCTCTGTATTACCATGGAAGTAGGTGAACGGGAGATTGATCTCAAAGCCTTGATGACTGACTAAAATCTCAGCTTTGATTTCATTAATGTTCAAAATCACTGCCATGCCCGAGGTAGTGATGCTGAAATCTTCATTCAAGAAAGTTGGGACCTTAACAGCATCATTGACGTAAACCTGTAGGCAACAAGGGTTTTTGAGTTGTAATGAACCTTAGATTACTTTTTTGCAGTGTTTTAGTGTATATACTGTATGCTAAGCTAGCAGTGTTAAGTGATATTAGCATTGAAAATGTATTAAATTGTCATGTTCTGGATTTTACAGTGTGTCAAGAATATGTTAATGTTTGTGATCAAATTTGTCTGAAATAGTCCTGACTTACCTGTATCTCTTTACTGTTACTTGCTAGCTTGATTTCATAGGATTTGTACTTCACAGTCACATACTCTGGACAAGCAAAATTATTTGTAACATCGCAATAATAGTTTTTAACATGGACACTGATATTGTATCTTGGAATGATTTCTCGGACCAACACATAGTCGCAATTTCCTTGGAAAACATAATATTTTCCATCAAACGTATTGTAATGAGGGTCACCCCAGCCACTGCATCGACCTGTTTTTCAGAAAACAAGTTAAGCCAAGGTAAATTAGAATACAAGGACAGTGTTACTTATCAATTTCCTGCCGCATGGTTTAAAGTTTAAACTCACATAGACACTCGTACTTAGTGCAGCAGCCATTGTTATAATAAACCTTCTCAGGCTTAAGTCCGTTGACACATGTAGGTATGACAGAATCAGCTGGATCACACTGTACAGGGCTTGTAGTAACATTCCCATTTATGCAGTTTTTAGTGGTACATCCCTCATTCCATGTCTCTCCATTCTGTTAAAGATTCAAATAATATTGCAGTTCAATTGTCACTTAGAATAACATTATTTTGGAAAATATAAATTGTACATGACAAGTGCCTTTTTTAACCTTTCTGTTGACATCGGTACAGTCATTTGGAACGGTTGAAATTGGAACTGTGGTAGTCTGAGGACATGGTTTCTGTGTTATTTCACTAACACAATTGGAGTTGCAGTAAGCGAAGTAGCACCAGCCTGCTTTATCAGTTTTGTTGTAAATGATTGACTCTATAGTTAGAATAATAGAATATGCATAATTAATGTCAATTGTTCATGCTTTTATCAAATTCTGAAATCAAAAAACTATAGGAGAAAGTTAAAAATTGCATGTAGTACTTACCAGGTGGGAAAGTTTGATTTGCAAATGTACAGTGACAGATCGTTGTGATGACAATTTGAGGTGATGCAGCATGTGTTCTTTTAGGTGGTGATTCTGTATATACAGTGAACTTAGTCGATGGCATTTCTGTCACTGTAGATGTTACTGTCAAAACTGTTGATTTAACAATGGTTGTAGTAATTGTTGATGGTGTCAGAGAAGTTTCTGTTCCTGTCGTAGGTAGTGTTTCTGTAGATGATGGTGCAGCAGTAAGAGCAGTAGTAGAAACTTCTGGTGATGTCGGTGTCTGTGTACCAGCAGTTGTAGTAGCTGTGGATGGTGTTTCGGTTCCTGTGGGAGGTGGTGTTTCTGTAGATGGTGTTGGAGCAGTAACAGCAGTAGTAGAAACTCCTGGTGATGTAGGTGTCGTTGGACCAGCAGTTGTTGTTGCTGTTGATGGCGTTTCTGTTCGTGTTGGAGGTGGTGTTTCTCTGATTGGTGTTTCAGCAGTAACAGCAGTAGTAGAAATTTCTGTTGATGTTGGTGTTGCTGTACCAGCAGTTGTAGTAGCTGTGGATGATGTTTCTGTTCCTGTGGGAGGAGGTGTTTCTGTAGATGGAGTAGGAGCAGTAACAGCAGTAGTAGAAATTTCTGGTGATGTTGGTGTTGCTGTACCAGCAGTTGTAGTAGCTGTGGATGATGTTTCTGTTCCTGTGGGAGGAGGTGTTTCTGTAGATGGAGTAGGAGCAGTAACAGCAGTAGTAGAAATTTCTGGTGATGTTGGTGTTGCTGTACCAGCAGTTGTAGTAGCTGTGGATGATGTTTCTGTTCCTGTGGGAGGAGGTGTTTCTGTAGATGGAGTAGGAGCAGTAACAGCAGTAGTAGAAATTCCTGGTGATGTAGGTGTCGTTGGACGAGCAGTTGTTGTTGCTGTTGATGGCGTTTCTGTTCGTGTTGGAGGTGGTGTTTCTGTGATTGGTGTTTCAGCAGTAACAGCAGTAGTAGAAATTTCTGGTGATGTTGGTGTTGGTGTACCAGCAATTGTAGTAGATATGGGTGGTGTTTCGGTTCTTGTGGGAGGTGGTGTTTCTGTAGATGGAGTAGGAGCAGTAACAGCAGTAGTAGAAACTCCTGCTGATGTAGGTGTCGTTGGACCAGCAATTGTTGTTGCTGTTGATGGCGTTTCTGTTCGTGTTGGAGGTGGCGTTTCTGTCTGTGTTGTTTCAGCAGTAACAGCAGTGGTATAAATTTCTGGTGATGTTGGTGTTGGTGTACCAGCAATTGTAGTAGATATGGGTGGTGTTTCGGTTCTTGTGGGAGGTGGTGTTTCTGTAGATGGAGTAGGAGCAGTAACAGCAGTAGTAGAAATTTCTGGTGATGT
>NW_015555741.1:1730805-1736446 GCF_001515605.1 Sinocyclocheilus anshuiensis | reverse complement strand
TAGATATGGGTGGTGTTTCAGTTCCTGTGGGAGGTGGTGTTTCTGTAGATGGAGTAGGAGCAGTAACAGCAGTAGTAGAAACTCCTGCTGATGTAGGTGTCGTTGGACCAGCAATTGTTGTTGCTGTTGATGGCGTTTCTGTTCGTGTTGGAGATGGCGTTTCTGTGATTGGTGTTTCTGCAGTAACAGCAGTGGTAGAAATTTCTGGTGATGTTGGTGTTGGTGTACCAGCAGTTGTAGTAGCTGTGGATGCTGTTTCAGTTCCTGTGGGAGGTGGTGTTTCTGTGATTGGCGTTTTTGCAGGAACAGCAGTAGTAGAAACTCCTGGTGATGTAGGTGTCGCTGGACCAGTAGTTGTTGATGCCGTTGATGGAGTTTCTGTTCGTGTCGGAGGTGGTGTTTCTGTGATTGGCGTTTTTGCAGGAACAGCAGTAGTAGAAACTCCTGGTGATGTAGGTGTCGCTGGACCAGTAGTTGTTGATGCCGTTGATGGAGTTTCTGTTCGTGTCGGAGGTGGTGTTTCTGTGATTGGCGTTTTTGCAGGAACAGCAGTAGTAGAAACTCCTGGTGATGTAGGTGTCGCTGGACCAGTAGTTGTTGATGCCGTTGATGGAGTTTCTGTTCGTGTCGGAGGTGGTGTTTCTGTGATTGGCGTTTTTGCAGGAACAGCAGTAGTAGAAACTCCTGGTGATGTAGGTGTCGCTGGACCAGTAGTTGTTGATGCCGTTGATGGAGTTTCTGTTCGTGTCGGAGGTGGTGTTTCTGTGATTGGCGTTTTTGCAGGAACAGCAGTAGTAGAAACTCCTGGTGATGTAGGTGTCGCTGGACCAGTAGTTGTTGATGCCGTTGATGGAGTTTCTGTTCGTGTCGGAGGTGGTGTTTCTGTGATTGGCGTTTTTGCAGGAACAGCAGTAGTAGAAACTCCTGGTGATGTAGGTGTCGCTGGACCAGTAGTTGTTGATGCCGTTGATGGAGTTTCTGTTCGTGTCGGAGGTGGTGTTTCTGTGATTGGCGTTTTTGCAGGAACAGCAGTAGTAGAAACTCCTGGTGATGTAGGTGTCGCTGGACCAGTAGTTGTTGATGCCGTTGATGGAGTTTCTGTTCGTGTCGGAGGTGGTGTTTCTGTGATTGGCGTTTTTGCAGGAACAGCAGTAGTAGAAACTCCTGGTGATGTAGGTGTCGCTGGACCAGTAGTTGTTGATGCCGTTGATGGAGTTTCTGTTCGTGTCGGAGGTGGTGTTTCTGTGATTGGCGTTTTTGCAGGAACAGCAGTAGTAGAAACTCCTGGTGATGTAGGTGTCGCTGGACCAGTAGTTGTTGATGCCGTTGATGGAGTTTCTGTTCGTGTCGGAGGTGGTGTTTCTGTGATTGGCGTTTTTGCAGGAACAGCAGTAGTAGAAACTCCTGGTGATGTAGGTGTCGCTGGACCAGTAGTTGTTGATGCCGTTGATGGAGTTTCTGTTCGTGTCGGAGGTGGTGTTTCTGTGATTGGCGTTTTTGCAGGAACAGCAGTAGTAGAAACTCCTGGTGATGTAGGTGTCGCTGGACCAGTAGTTGTTGATGCCGTTGATGGAGTTTCTGTTCGTGTCGGAGGTGGTGTTTCTGTGATTGGCGTTTTTGCAGGAACAGCAGTAGTAGAAACTCCTGGTGATGTAGGTGTCGCTGGACCAGTAGTTGTTGATGCCGTTGATGGAGTTTCTGTTCGTGTCGGAGGTGGTGTTTCTGTGATTGGCGTTTTTGCAGGAACAGCAGTAGTAGAAACTCCTGGTGATGTAGGTGTCGCTGGACCAGTAGTTGTTGATGCCGTTGATGGAGTTTCTGTTCGTGTCGGAGGTGGTGTTTCTGTGATTGGCGTTTTTGCAGGAACAGCAGTAGTAGAAACTCCTGGTGATGTAGGTGTCGCTGGACCAGTAGTTGTTGATGCCGTTGATGGAGTTTCTGTTCGTGTCGGAGGTGGTGTTTCTGTGATTGGCGTTTTTGCAGGAACAGCAGTAGTAGAAACTCCTGGTGATGTAGGTGTCGCTGGACCAGTAGTTGTTGATGCCGTTGATGGAGTTTCTGTTCGTGTCGGAGGTGGTGTTTCTGTGATTGGCGTTTTTGCAGGAACAGCAGTAGTAGAAACTCCTGGTGATGTAGGTGTCGCTGGACCAGTAGTTGTTGATGCCGTTGATGGAGTTTCTGTTCGTGTCGGAGGTGGTGTTTCTGTGATTGGCGTTTTTGCAGGAACAGCAGTAGTAGAAACTCCTGGTGATGTAGGTGTCGCTGGACCAGTAGTTGTTGATGCCGTTGATGGAGTTTCTGTTCGTGTCGGAGGTGGTGTTTCTGTGATTGGCGTTTTTGCAGGAACAGCAGTAGTAGAAACTCCTGGTGATGTAGGTGTCGCTGGACCAGTAGTTGTTGATGCCGTTGATGGAGTTTCTGTTCGTGTCGGAGGTGGTGTTTCTGTGATTGGCGTTTTTGCAGGAACAGCAGTAGTAGAAACTCCTGGTGATGTAGGTGTCGCTGGACCAGTAGTTGTTGATGCCGTTGATGGAGTTTCTGTTCGTGTCGGAGGTGGTGTTTCTGTGATTGGCGTTTTTGCAGGAACAGCAGTAGTAGAAACTCCTGGTGATGTAGGTGTCGCTGGACCAGTAGTTGTTGATGCCGTTGATGGAGTTTCTGTTCGTGTCGGAGGTGGTGTTTCTGTGATTGGCGTTTTTGCAGGAACAGCAGTAGTAGAAACTCCTGGTGATGTAGGTGTCGCTGGACCAGTAGTTGTTGATGCCGTTGATGGAGTTTCTGTTCGTGTCGGAGGTGGTGTTTCTGTGATTGGCGTTTTTGCAGGAACAGCAGTAGTAGAAACTCCTGGTGATGTAGGTGTCGCTGGACCAGTAGTTGTTGATGCCGTTGATGGAGTTTCTGTTCGTGTCGGAGGTGGTGTTTCTGTGATTGGCGTTTTTGCAGGAACAGCAGTAGTAGAAACTCCTGGTGATGTAGGTGTCGCTGGACCAGTAGTTGTTGATGCCGTTGATGGAGTTTCTGTTCGTGTCGGAGGTGGTGTTTCTGTGATTGGCGTTTTTGCAGGAACAGCAGTAGTAGAAACTCCTGGTGATGTAGGTGTCGCTGGACCAGTAGTTGTTGATGCCGTTGATGGAGTTTCTGTTCGTGTCGGAGGTGGTGTTTCTGTGATTGGCGTTTTTGCAGGAACAGCAGTAGTAGAAACTCCTGGTGATGTAGGTGTCGCTGGACCAGTAGTTGTTGATGCCGTTGATGGAGTTTCTGTTCGTGTCGGAGGTGGTGTTTCTGTGATTGGCGTTTTTGCAGGAACAGCAGTAGTAGAAACTCCTGGTGATGTAGGTGTCGCTGGACCAGTAGTTGTTGATGCCGTTGATGGAGTTTCTGTTCGTGTCGGAGGTGGTGTTTCTGTGATTGGCGTTTTTGCAGGAACAGCAGTAGTAGAAACTCCTGGTGATGTAGGTGTCGCTGGACCAGTAGTTGTTGATGCCGTTGATGGAGTTTCTGTTCGTGTCGGAGGTGGTGTTTCTGTGATTGGCGTTTTTGCAGGAACAGCAGTAGTAGAAACTCCTGGTGATGTAGGTGTCGCTGGACCAGTAGTTGTTGATGCCGTTGATGGAGTTTCTGTTCGTGTCGGAGGTGGTGTTTCTGTGATTGGCGTTTTTGCAGGAACAGCAGTAGTAGAAACTCCTGGTGATGTAGGTGTCGCTGGACCAGTAGTTGTTGATGCCGTTGATGGAGTTTCTGTTCGTGTCGGAGGTGGTGTTTCTGTGATTGGCGTTTTTGCAGGAACAGCAGTAGTAGAAACTCCTGGTGATGTAGGTGTCGCTGGACCAGTAGTTGTTGATGCCGTTGATGGAGTTTCTGTTCGTGTCGGAGGTGGTGTTTCTGTGATTGGCGTTTTTGCAGGAACAGCAGTAGTAGAAATTTCTGGTGATGTAGGTGTCGTTGGACCAGTAGTTGTTGATGCCGTTGATGGTGTTTCTGTTCGTGTCGGAGGTGGTGTTTCTGTGATTGGTGTTTCTGCAGTAACAGCAGTAGTAGAAATTTCTGGTGATGTTGGCGTACCAGCAGTTGTAGTAGCTGTGGATTGTGTTTCAGTTCCTGTGGGAGGTGGTGTTTCTGTAGATGGAGTAGGAGCAGTAACAGCAGTAGTAGAAACTCCTGGTGATGTAGGTGTCGTTGGACCAGCAGTTGTTGTTACTGTGGAGGGTGTTTCGGTTCCTGTGGTAGGTGGTGTTTCTGTAGCTGGAGTAGGAGCAGTAACAGCAGTGGTAGAGATTTCTGGTGGTGTTGCTGTACCAGCAGTTGTAGTAGCTGTGGATGGTGTTTCAGTTCCTGTGGGAGGTTTTGTTTCTGTATATGGTGTTGGAGCAGTAACGGTGTTTCTGTGATTGGTGTTTCTGCAGTAACAGCAGTAGTAGAAATTTCTGGTGGTGATGTTGGTGTTGCTGTACCAGCAGCTGTAGTAGCTGTGGATGGTGTTTCTGTTCCTGTGGGAGGTTGTGTTTCTGTAGATGGTGTTGTAGCAGTAACAGCAGTAGTAGAAACTCCTGGTGATGTAGGTGTCGTTGGACAAGCATTTGTTGTTACTGTGGAGGGTGTTGCGGTTCCTGTGGTAGGTGGTGTTTCTGTGATTGGTGTTTCAGCAGTAACAGCAGTAGTAGAAATTTGTGGTAATGTTGGAATTGGTGTACCAGCAGTTGTAGTAGCTGTTAATGGTGTTTTGGTTCCTGTGGGAGGTGGTGTTTCTGTAGATGTAGTAGGAGCAGTAACAGCAGTAGTAGAAACTCCTGGTGATGAAGGTGTCGGTGGACCAACAGTTGTTGTTGCTGTTGATGGCGTTTCTGTTTGTGTCGGAGGTGACGTTTCGGTCTGTGGTGTTTCAGCAGTAACAGCAGTAGTAGAAATTTCTGGTGATGTTAGTGTTGCTGTACCAGCAGTTGTAGTAGCTGTGGATGGGGTTTCTGTTCCTGTGGGAGGTTGTGTTTCTGTAGATGGTGTTGGAGCAGTAACAGCAGTAGTAGAAATTTCTGGTGATGTTGGTGTTGCTGTACCAGCAGTTGTAGTAGCTGTTAATGGTGTTTCGGTTCCTGTGGGAGGTGGTGTTTCTGTAGATGGAGTAGGAGCAGTAACAGCAGTAGTAGAAATTTCTGGTGATGTTGGTGTTGCTGTACCAGCAGTTGTAGTAGCTGTTAATGGTGTTTCGGTTCCTGTGGGAGGTGGTGTTTCTGTAGATGTAGTAATAGCAGTAACAGCAGAAGTAGAAATTCCTGGTGATGTAGGTGTTGGTGGACCAGCAGTTGTTGTTGTTGCCATTGATGGTGTTTCTGTTCGTGTCGGAGGTGGTGTTTCTGTGATTGGTGTTTCTGCCGTAACAGCAGTAGTAGAAATTTCTGGTGATGTTGGTGTTGCTGTACCAGCAGTTGTAGTAGCTGTGGATGGTGTTTCAGTTCCTGTGGGAGGTGGTGTTTCTGTAGATGGAGTAGGAGCAGTAACAGCAGTAGTAGAAACTCCTGCTGATGTAGGTGTCGTTGGACCAGCAATTGTTGTTGCTGTTGATGGCGTTTCTGTTCGTGTTGGAGGTGGCGTTTCTGTGATTGGTGTTTCTGCAGTAACAGCAGTAGTAGAAATTTCTGGTGATGTT
>NW_015555741.1:1717120-1730595 GCF_001515605.1 Sinocyclocheilus anshuiensis | reverse complement strand
GTTTCTGTTCCTGTGGGAGGTTGTGTTTCTGTAGATGGTGTTGGAGCAGTAAAAGCAGTAGTAGAAACTCCTGGTGATGTAGGTGTCGGTGGACCAACAGTTGTAGTGGCCGTTGATGGCGTTTCTCTTCGTGTTGTAGGTGGTGTTTCTGTGATTGGTGTTTCAGCAGTAACAGCAGTGGTAGAAATTTCTGATGATGTTGGTGTTGCTGTACCAGCAGTTGTAGTAGCTGTGGATGGTGTTTCTGTTCCTGTGGGAGGTTGTGTTTCTGTAGATGGTGTTGGAGCAGTAACAGCAGTAGTAGAAACTACTGATGATGTAGGTGTTGGTGGACCAGCAGTTGTTGTTGCTGTTGATGGTGTTTCTGTTCGTGTTGGAGGTGGTGTTTCTGTGATTGGTGTTTCAGCAGTAACAGCAGTAGTAGAAATTTCTGGTGATGTTGGTGTTGGTGTACCAGCAGTTGTAAATGGTGTTTATGGTGTTTCGGTTCCTGTGGGAGGAGGTGTTTCTGTAGATGTAGTAGGAGCAGTAACAGAAACTCCTGGAACTCCTGGTGATGGAGGTGGTGTTTCTGTGATTGGTGTTTCAGCAGTAACAGCAGTAGTAGAAATTTGGGGTAATGTTGGAATTGGTGTACCAGCAGTTGTAGTAGCTGTTAATGGTGTTTCTGTTCTTGTGGGAGGTGGTGTTTCTGTAGATGGAGTAGGAGCAGTAACAGCAGTAGTAGAAACTCCTGGTGATGTAGGTGTCGTTGGACCAGCAGTTGTTGTTGCTGTTGATGGCGTTTCTGTTCGTGTTGGAGGTGGTGTTTCTGTGATTGGTGTTTCAGCAGTAACAGCAGTAGTAGAAATTTGGGATAATGTTGGAATTGGTGTACCAGCAGTTGTAGTAGCTGTTAATCGTGTTTCGGTTCCTGTGGGAGGTGGTGTTTCTGTAGATGTAGTAGGAGCAGTAACAGCAGAAGTAGAAACTCCTGGTGATGTAGGTGTTGGTGGACCAGCAGTCCTTGTTGCCGTTGATGGTGTTTCTGTGATTGGTGTTTCTGCAGTAACAGCAGTAGTAGAAATTTCTGGTGATGTTGGTGTTGCTGTACCAGCAGTTGTAGTAGGTGTGGATGGTGTTTCTGTTCCTGTGGTAGGTGGTGTTTCTGTAGATGGAGTTGGAGCAGTTACTGCAGTAGTAAAAACTCCTGGTGATGTAGGTGTCGGTGGACCAGCAGTTGTTGTTGCTGTTGATGGCGTTTCTGTTCGTGTTGGAGGTGGTGTTTCTGTGATTGGTGTTTCAGCAGTAGTAGAAATTTCTTGTGATGTTGGTGTTGGTGTACCAGCAGTTGTAGTAGCTGTTAATGGTGTTTCTGTTCTTGTGGGAGGTGGTGTTTCTGTAGATGGAGTAGGAGCAGTAACAGCAGTAGTAGAAACTCCTGGTGATGTAGGTGTCGGTGGACCAGCAGTTGTCGTTGCTGTTGATGGCGTTTCTGTTTGTGTTGGAGGTGGTGTTTCTGTGATTGGTGTTTCAGCAGTAGTAGAAATTTCTGGTGATGTTGGTGTTGGTGTACCAGCAGTTGTAGTAGCTGTGGATGGTGTTTCTGTTCCCGTGGGAGGTGGTGTTTCTGTAGATGGTGTTGGAGCAGTAACTGCAGTAGTAGAAACTCCTGGTGATGTTTGACCAGCAGGTGTAGATGTTGATGAAATTTCTGGCGTTGTTAGCGTTACTGTCATAGGTGTCGAGGTGGAAGTCTTTGTAACTGTTATTATAATTGTTGTTTTAGTAGTTTGTGGTGGAGTTGTGAAAGTGAATGGCGTGGTTGTTGTCATGCATTTGTTAATATTTCTTATTATCATGCCGTTGAAACCACACACAGCCGTAAAACATGTGCCATTCCCATCTGTGGTATCGTACACCACTTGTCCAGTAGTGTATATCTTCCCATCATAGGTACACAGAGAAAGACATTCTGCCTCTGTAACACATTTCCTTGTGTCCTCCCTCAGAAATGGCCTTTCTAAAGGGCACTGAGGAAAACACCCTAGGGTAATAATAAATGGCAAGAAGGAATAAACAAGAAAGAAATTTCAATTGACTGAGTGTTTCTTGAATCTAAAGAAAAATTATTAACATATTAATAATTCACATCATAATATTCTCTGTGGTTTGGACTACATTTACCCAATAAATGATTTAAAGATTATTTCATACCCTCTAGAAGAGGAATTTGATTAGAACAAGTTCCTGATGGGTTTCTACAAGTTTTCATGCAGGTGGATCCACAGGTTTTATAGTGCCATTCACATTCATCTGGAGGGTTGTTGTAGTAGTCACAGAATAAAGCTGCAAGAACAATCACTTTAGTCAGCAGTATGACAATGTTTATATGTGGTCAAATAATAGAGGATAATGACAAAATACACTTTTTTTTGCTTAAATCTGTAGTCTTCTGAGTTGCACATTTCATGTAGATTTGCATATGGAGAATTCTGACTGCATTGAACACAATTTATAACAGTACTTGGACTTACGACATATGCTTGGGCTTCGCCATGCCACACAAGCTCCTTTTTTACGGCATTCAGCAGCGTAAGCTGCCACTGCAGTACAGAAACAATCACAGTCACCCCCACTGTCACATGCACAGGTGTCCCTTACACAGGCATCATAGTATGGGCCAGAATCCACCTAGAGACAAGAAATCATTTAAATATAAATTTCAGAAGACCACAAACTTTCTGAATGCACAAGGATTATAATTTTTACTCACACGTGAATGGCAGTCTGTAAAGACAGGGCTTGTGATGATGCTGCATTGTTTGATAGCCCAGGCACTCCGATGTGGATTTTTTTCACATGGATTCATCAAGTTGCTCACTTCTGGACAGCTGGGATTCACCTTCCAGCTGTTTCCAAATGCCACTGCATCAGTGACCTCTTCTCCATCATGCTTCACAAAGTCATTGTTCGCATTACCGTCAAAGTTTCCACACAGTCCACACACCTTGCCCTGCCATAGAGATCATGTGGGTGTTAAGGTAAGTGGATGAACACAAAGGTGTAGAGAATAGTTTTGTGATTTGTGCATGTAGGGGTAATGCTTACCTTAAATTTAGGATGGAGTTGGAGCATCAGACTCGTCTTATTGTCCCAGATTAAGTTCAAAAGACCTTTGACCTCTATGACATTGTATATTCCAGCAGTATGGATTTGATATAGGTAATCAGTGCCATTGCTTTCAACAACTTTGATCCCATTCTCCTCTGATAAAATCATCTTGTATCTCTGCAGGATTTGAATAGTCAGTGACATACAGTTATCCTTAAGCAAACAATGTCTGCATAAATATATTATTATATTCCAGATTTTAACATACTTTTAAACTATGCTCAAGATGACTCCGAGCTATGAAATAAACTCACCCCAAAGAAAAGATTGATGGATTTGGAGCAAATGGTGCCGCTGGTGCCGCAGGGGATGTTCTCTGTGACCAGGCGTAGAAAATATGGACTCTGTTCATTATTGCAGTTATCCTAAAGGGGTTGCACATTAATTGTGTGTCAGACCAGAATAGTTTTTTTTTTTTTACTAGGTAAGAAGCCAAATTCGAAGAAAAACATACATGGGCTAAGATGTGTTCACAGTCTCCAAGGAAAGAATATTTCTTGCCATCAAAAGTCATGAAATGACCTTCACCATAGATGGTACAGGTGCCATAACACTCATTATCTGTACAAGTCCACATCCCATTTGTGCATGTGCTGAAATATAAACAACAATTCACAGATTAACCCTTTAATGTTATATGTTTCTTACCTCTCATTTTCAGTGAGACTGTAAAGTAGGAATCTTGTAATGTTTTTCAAATTACTTATTTTTTGGGGGATGGAGAAAAAAAGTAGTGCATAGGTTGTGATGGTATAGCTGTAATTTCTTTCTTACTACTACCAATGCTTCTTGCTGCTATCAATGCTAGCTCACCAGGTGTTACAGTCCTCTTGAACTTGCTCTCCAGGTGAATAGCTGAGTCCGTTGTGGACACAGGGGCAGTTTGTCCTCTCCACACACCCACCTTTTCCATCAGCCAGAAGGTCATCTGGACACATACACCCTGATACACACCCTGTACTCACCTACAGATAAAACAAACCAAGAAGGACCAGCATTGGTAACCCTTCAAAATCCTTTTGTGGCAAAAAATACAATAACTGCCGGAAAACTGCTAACTGCTAAGTAATGTTTTTGTCTTTTCCCCATCCAAACTCACGCAGTTGTTTAGGTCTTGGTTCTGACAGGTCCTCTGACACTCTGTCCCTTTTGTTCCAGGTTCATAATTTGAGCATTTGAAGAAGACCATTGGAGTCACACAGTCTAAAAACAGTCACATATATGAGAAGTGGGAAACTTCCACACTGATGACTCAGTTTGGAATTTGACAAGCGCAATTTCAGAATTAAGTTCCAACTTACCTTCTTGACTGGAGCAGTGCAATTTTCCAAGGGTACAGGTGCTATAATATGACAAAACAGTGCAAATCAGGTGTTACTTATGGTTGTCAAGACAAGAGTTATCATTGGTATTCTAACAACAATGCATTGGTTATGGAATGAGGAACTCATACCATGCAACACCGTCTATGTTGGATGTTACCGATGGTTCTATGACCTGGTTGCCTTTGTAACAAGGACACTGGTGGGCAGGCACACAACTGCCGTCTTCATTAAGGTAGGTTCCCTCAGAACAGACGCAGCCGTCTACAGGTGTGAAGGACCCTGGGCAGGTTCCTTCTGGTTCACTGAGAGAGCGGCAGGTGCTGCCACAGCTGGACACACCGTAGGAGTACTTCATGTTTTCTAAACATTCAGATGCTGTGCACAGATAAACACATTTTTATTATGACTCATTATTTCATTTTATTCCAAATCTGCAGAATGTAATTCAAATGCATTAATTCTATTGAACTCTACAAGCAAGTATTCTCACCACAGGGGTCAGAATCCATCCAGCCCTGGAGAATGACTCCTCTGGCAGCACAGGCGTGGGCATAGTTGGACACGGCCGCACACATACACTTCCTAATATCTGCACATTTGCAGGTATCATAGACACACCACTGCAGAGGATGAAACCCAGATGCAATTATATGTAATTCATACATATATACAGTTCATTTTAAAAGAGAAGAGTGTTCAGTGCAAAAATACTCACTTGGTAGAAAATCTCAGGACATATTTCTGAATGACATGCGGAAAAGACTCCGCTGTTGTTTGTAAGACGGGAACACCAGTCTTTAGCAAGTTTCTCTGAATGGAAAGAATAAAGAGAGTTCTGTAATGTTTGCAAGTTAAATAATTGCATATATTAATTACTTTTATCTATTTATTTATGTATTTATTTAAATGTTTGTATTACTGTGTACCTGTGTCCACACTCAAGCTACAGGGGTTGTCAAATGTGTTTTCAAGATCTGGACAACTGTATGGGGTTTTCTTCCAGAAGTTGACAAATGTTATTGGTGTGCCCTCTATGATACCAGACTCTGTTTTGAAGTCATCTGATTGGACATCATTATAGTTTCCACATAGACCTGAAAGAAGAACGGTGTAGAATTAAAAATTCAATGCCTGTAATTCATTCACTATGCACTGATGCATTTTTGAAAGGTCTTTTTTTTTATTATAAAGGAGTCATATATGTACATTTTAAATCATTATACTGTAGCAATTTTATAAATCTTACATTTTTGCTCTTTCCTTCTTCACTAGCAATATATATATATATATATATATATATATATATATATCGTTTTTTTATTTATTATTTATTTATTGACAAAACTTACCACTCATTTTCCCTTTCTCTTCAGTGCTGGCTACAATATACAACTGCATGACTGGAGCCAACTGGATCTCTAGATGAAGGCTCTTCATATCAGCAATGATGAAAGAGGAAGTGGGCTGGAAGATGCTCACAGGACCTGGGACAACAAAATGGGTGTGTAAAACAGAACATCTAATCATCGGTGCCTATTGTTATGGTAATATACATATAGGATGTCAACCCACCTGTGGTGGCAGGAAGCTTATATGGACTGTTTTCATTCAGTGTCACAACACCATTGGAGGCAAAACTAATCTGTTTTATAAGTAAAACAACAACAACAACAAAAAAAGAAAAGAAAATATGTTTTGTAATTGCATCTTGGAGGATTTTGCTATAAAAAAGATGGTGAAGTATGCTTTATGTACTCAGCACTATGCTGAAAGCAAGTGTATCATTCTGATCATAGACAATAGAAAAATTAAAAATAGGAACTCTGTGCTTACAGTGGTCCCCGAAATGACAAGGGTAACTGAATTTAGACATGTGTCTGTTCGGGCCGGATCACACTTGGCCAGGTTTCCCACGACAGCAATATCACTGTCATTAGAGTGCTGGAATGAAAGAAATGATTGTAAGAACCTCAACGTTATATAGTGTGTATTACATACAGGGGAATGGCAAACTTTATAATGTCAGAACTTTTCTAATTGTTATATAAACCATATGAATAAATGTGTAAGCGAAGGCTTTCATTTATCTCGCCCTGAAAAAAAACAAACATCTGGATCATCTGCTGTACTGGCAGACCTTAGTAAGGATGTAGTCACAGTTGCCGCTGAAGGTGAAGGTCTTTCCATCATAAGTGGTGATGTGAGACCCTCCAACAACAGAGCAGATTCCGGGACATTCCAGGTATGTACAAGTCCAGTGTCCAGCGGCGCACACACTGACACGATACGGCAGCAGTGTTAGCATTGGGGAAATATGTAAGTGGTATTAAATGTGAATTTAAAATATTTAAATAAAAAAATTGTTACCATTTTTTGCAAGCTTGTTTGTAAGACTCTCCTGATCGATATACTGCGCCGTCATGCAGACAAGGGCACTCGTTCACAGGAACGCAGCCACTCAGGCCAATGTCGTCTTCCACGGTGCCTTTACAAAAAAAAAGCATGATACTTTTTATTTTGAGGAAAAAGTGGCTTTAAAAGAACAGCTTTAAATATGCAAGTGTTTGACTTTTGATGTGGAGTGAAATTACCTTCAGGGCAAAAACAGCCATCCAGACAGTGTTCTTTACACATTAGATTTGCATCTGGATCTGAGCAGGTGTTCTTGCACGGACTCCCACACTCCATGTATTGCAAGTTCAAAGGACACGTCTTTGCTGCTCCACAGAATAACACAATTAGTATATCAAACACATCAGACAATATCACAACTTTTATACCACAGAATTGTTGAATTCTTGTTTCAGATTCTTGAAAATGAACCCATTATTCACTTGCTCATTGTTATTTATATATTTATTTGAATCATACCCATATAGTCTGCAAGTTCTAATATTCAGTTCAAGTGAGCTGTAAGTGTTGTGGTGGTATTACCATATTATTCCTACTGATTTCTTTTAGTCGTTTTCCAGAAATGATACTCACGACAGAGCTGTTCTGTCCTCCATGTTCCTGGTATTCCTCCAGCATGAGTGCACTGTCGTGAAATCTCTGTGAGCGTGTTGCAGAGACAGTCGTGATTGCCGTAACACTGACACAGGTCGTCTACACAGGCTTTTTCAAATGAAATCATGTCCATCACCCTGTAACAGTCAGCAAACCCTGGACTGCTGAGATGCTGCTGGCAAACACTTATGTGCTAAAAACAGGAAAAATGCACATTTTAATCAATTTTTCCATTGGCAATAAATAAAACAGTCAATTTAATTCAGTGAAATTGGCGAATTTTTTAATTGTAAAAAATATTGCCCCAAAAACTTTGTCACATACCTGGTCGCACTGATCCCCAGGAGGAAGTGTAACGTCCTCGCAGGATTCAGTTGGTGTGGAAACCTTCCAGGTGGCTGGGCCTGAGAAGGATTTATTTAGTTTGTCAAACATCATATTGAAATTATGTATGTATTTTGTCTGGCATTCAAAAGAAGATCTAAACCAAACATTCATGACGTCATTTGATTGAAACGTCAGGTTTACCGCTTTCAGGGATATCGTCATTCTTGTTGCCGTTGTAGTTTCCACAGAGTCCACAGGTCTGACCTTGGTACTTCTCTGCAAGTTCAATCTAGGAAACATCATATAACAAGATACTGTCAGCAATACAAATACAATTTATTTTCTCAAAGCGAATCTATCCTAATGTTTATTTGTGGCTAAAATATATGACAGTGCAAACACACTTAATAAAATCAACACTGAGCTGTCAGAAACGTCTGCAAAACCTGTTGGTTCACTATGGCTTATTTAGACAATTCATATTTGCTTTGTGATTTGTAGAACTGATGTCCTGTTTGATGTTTAATTTTCCTAGTCTTACTTGTGTGCAAACAAATATGATAGCTTAAAGGGTGTGTGTGATTTCGTTATAGGGTTATGAATTAATCATGACACATACTAAACAAGAAACTGCGCTGGAATTCTCCTGCACTTTATCAGGTTTGCTTTGTTTTGTTTTTACTGCTATCAACAGATTTAATCAAATCAGTTTTACAGTTTTCTTTGGAACTCTTATCTGGCTTGTTGTATCACAGATTCATCACAAGTATTACAATAACCACATTTAAACATCAAGATTTGATTCAATCATACCAATATAGAGTTGTCTTCTTCCCAGAAGACAGTCATTCCATATCTGGAGACTTTAATACTTGTTGGGGTTCCTTCAATTTTAATTCCATTCTGATTGATTGGAATCGACACCCTGTAAGAGGAAGTGTTACACATTTCAACCAAACATGTTTGCGTATTTTAAGATATAGTCATATAATTGAGTAACTGTCATCATTAAGATTTTAGCTTACATTTTTATAAATGTAGAATAATTTTCACCATTTTTAATTTTAGAAGCACTAATATTCTGTTGTTTCTCAATTTAATATAAGTTTAAAAAAGGTTGACGCTAGAATATATCAGGTAAAAATGAAATAAAAATCAACTTACGCTTGATCATCCATGGTGATGTCGCCATTAGTGATTTTGATGATTGTTCCCTCCAGCTTTATTGTGACTGTGCTAAAGGTGATTGAGCCATTCACAGTCTCTCTTTGCATTTGGATGTTAAAATCAGAAACCGTAATGTCACACATCACTGTCAGAACATAGTTGCACGTGTCTGGCACTTGAAAGAATTGACCATCAAAGGTCTTGAAGTGGAAATTTCCCCATGTGCTGCAGATCGTGGACTGATGATCAGGATTTGGTTGAACTAAACCAAGAGAGACAGTTTTTAAATATCTAATCTGTGATAAGTACTTTCGGTGTGCAAAAATACACAATTTAGTTCCCTGAATTGTAAGAACTGATGCTAAACATGCATTTTAAATAATTGTTTAATACCTTTTGTTACCATCACAGTCGTCATTGGGAACACTAAATATAACAGACAAAAAGAAAAACTGTTTTCATTTTTTATGAAACACATTTGTTTGCAAAAGAAAATAAAACTTTCCTTCTAAAAATGTTATAAGACGGATATAGTTTCACAGTGTTACACGAGTCATATTTACCCACTCAAAAAATAGTACACCTCAAAATGTCTTTGCTGTAATATTTCTGAATATTTCTGAACATATTGTTACTGAACTTTGAACGTCCTAAATAATGTTTTACAATTATAATGCGCAGACCACTTAAACTTTTACTTTACTTTATTCATAATTAGAAACTTGACTGAAAGAATGTTGCATATTTTAAAGATTGAAATTATCAGTTCATTCAGTTTTCTATTCCATAATTAGTGTTTCAATTGTCATTGACCTTACAACCACGGTTAAAATCTTGTAAGTTGGTTCATATAATTGTTTTTATCATATTAAAGTTTTTGATATTAAATTTGACATTTTTGTCATCTATGTTAAATTTTAATCAACAATTTGAATTTTTCAGCAAAATTTGTAAAAATAAAAAAAGTAAAAAATTTTCAGGCAGAGTGAACTTTACTGTTATCACTCTATCTATATTTTTTTATTGATGAGAAATTTAAACTGAAATACTTTGATTAAATATATTTGAATTTACTTATACAAAAGGTTTTAGGTTTACTTCTGATTGATCTGATGGTTCTTGGTCAGTACATCTCATATAATACATAGCTACATTTAAAAATATTCACCTGTTGTTGTTGTTGGCGGCCAGGTTGTAAAGTCCATAGGATCCTTCATAACATCCCCATAATCCCCCAAGAAGCCTTTAACATAGAAAGAGGTTTTTAAATGATATTTTCAATGTCATTTCAAGGATTTCAAAGTTTTTTGCTTCTTTTTTTCAGTTTTATTCTGCTTACCTCCTTGTACCGACTGCAGCCCCATCAGCAGGATGACCCATCTCAGCATGCACATCTGGGACATCCTCACAGTCCCCATGGAGACAACATCCATCCTCAAGAGCTAATGCAAGTTATCTGTCAGCACTTGTCCTTTTATAATTGCTATTAGTTTGCTTTGGAGGAATGTAGTTTGTGATCAGAGGGTGGACCCGTTGCTTGAATTTGGCCTTGGGCTTGGTAGATACTTGATGCAAACAAATATTTAATGTCTTCATTGGTGATATTAAATAAACTGTATTTAAATGATGAGAAAGACGTTCGGCCACACAATGATTCATTTTTCGCTTGTTTGAATTACAAGGATGTACAAGGATGTGGCTCTTGACTCGTCCCCAATGTGAAATATATTTTATTTAGCAATGTAATTTTTGTAATTTGAAAAATTTGCTAGCACTACTGAACGTTACTATTTTTGGCAAAAGCAGATTCAGTCTTTCTGCTCAACTAATAACTTAATAGCTATCAGAATTAACATGTCAATGAATCATGTTTAATGAGATGTTTATATTTTGGTGTTTATTAAAAAAATAATGAGAATGTATTAGTAAATATAGCTGCAAAAAATAAGTATGGAACCAAGCACACAAACTCCATAAATGTGTTAATGTATTAAATATAGCATCCCTGGTAATTATTTTAATCTAGCATGATTAAAATCCGTAACTACAGGTATCATTCAGTGCTCTGTGACCAAAATAGGCATTCTGTGCTTCCGTAATAAACTTGTTTTCAAGCTTAACGTACCACCTTCATGTTTTGTTTAATTTTGATTCATTTTCAATTCAATTCAATTCAATTGAAGTTTATTTGTATAGCGCTTTTTACAATACAAATCGTTGCAAAGTAACTTTACAGAAAATTAAGTTTCTACAATATTTAGTAGTAGCTTATCAGTGGTGACTGTCAGTTTATGTACATATGGCAGAAATGTACGGAAAAATCAATTAAATACGTAATCAGACAGACGATGAACACTATTAACAGCAATTATTATATGATGCAATCAAACTTTTTTCTAAAATTTTAGACATAAAAGGAAGATTTGAGATGGGTCTGTAATTTGCCAGTTCACTAGGATCTAGTTGTGGTTTCTTAATAAGAGACTTAATAACCGCCAGCTTGAATGGTTTTGGGACGTGACCTAAAGACAACGACGAGTTAATAATATTGAGAAGTGGTTCTTCTGCTACAGGTAACAACTCTTTCAGTAATTTAGTGAGTACAGTATCTTACAGGCATGTTGTTGGTTTAGATGCAGTGATAAGTTTATTTAGCTCTTCCTGTCCTATAGTTGTAAAGCACTGCAGTTTATCTTTGGGTGTGATGAATGAAGCTGAAGTATTAGACGCTGTAGAATCTACATTTGCTATTGTATTTCTGATGTTATCTATTTTATCAGTGAAGAAATTCATAAAGTCATTACTATTAAACTGTGAGGGAATATTTAGATCGTGTGGCGTCTGGTTATTTGTTAATATAGCCACTGTGCTAAATAAAAACCTTGGATTGTTTTGGTCATTTTGATTAATTAATCGGCTAAAATGTGATTAATTAAATTTAAAATATTCATCAATTGACAGTCAGCTAATACTTGCATCTTAAATCAATACTATGGCATAATCCAAAGGCAAATAGGAACAGTACTCGATTCAATAGCCTTTCAGCAGAGTTGTGTACTCAGAACTTCATCTTGCCCAGTTTGACATGTCTAAGGGTTAATTCTTTGAAACCTCTTACGACTGTAGATCTTTCTGGTTGCAACAGCAAACATATGGGAAGTATTTAAATGTGTAAACATTGTCTTTTCTATTCTCACTGTTTGCTAAGTGTCAGAGTACTCGTATTGACGGATGAATTTGACCGGGTATTAAAGTACGTCAATAGCATTATTAAATGATTCAAAAGGTCCCTTAAACAACAGACTATGCTTTTTGGTCAATATATTGGGTGTGTGTTGGTATTACATACCTGAAAAAAGAATTTGATATGTATTTATCATAATATGTGACCCTGGACCACAAAACCCTAAGGGTCAATTTTTCGAAATTGAGATTTTAGGGTTGGGTACCGATTGGCACTGGTACCTATAGGCAGGGGCGTGTCTACGTGGTGGCCAGGGGTGGCACCGGCCCCCCCCTGAAATTTGGCTGGCCAGCCCAGGTGCCCCCCACCTACCAGATGTCTTGTGGTAGGCTTGTTTTTAGTAAATTTCTAACTGCATCTGGCAGTGGCGGATCCTGGCATGTGTAGGCAGCTGCCTAGGGCCGCTTTCTTCTCTTCTTTATACTTAATTTTAGGCGGTTTATATAGTGTGATCTTAATGACAATGTCGAGAGCACATAATGTTACGCGATCCATGTGCGCGAGGACGAATCTCTCCACTCCCAAGCAGATTTCCTTCACTCACACAAAACTGGACGTGTGCTTTTAAATATTGTTCTTTTATGAATTGGCTCTGCTCTGTCACTGTCTCTGTCTCTGTCACTCTTTGTTTAGTGAGTGTACATGATGTATTATAACATACATCATTCCGCAAACACAAGCCCGCCCGGCCACCCTCTTTTGAGCCAGTGCCCCCGACTGGCCCCCCCATTTAAAATGCTCTAGACACGCCACTGTAACCGGTATGTACTAGAACCGAATCAGAATGCAGATTTCGGTGCCACTTAAATGCCTGAGCAATCGATTGAAATATTTGTCCTCTGCTTCTCTGAAACGGACGCAAGAAGCATCATCACCGGCACCATGTGTTAAAAATAATTTCCAGACAGAGAAAATGCATGTGAATGCAAGTCGGAAAGCTCTAATAATACAATTCCAACAAATCTTTGTAGTAACACTAGTGTCCATATTGAGAAATGTTTCTAAACCTGTTGTCCAACAAAAGAGAACATTATAACATGTTTTTACTCTGCAACATCAGTCAAATAACTTTGGCTTCATATCACAGAATGAGGAAGAAAATATGTTCTCTACTGTAAAAAGGCTATGTCGTTTATCAATGGATTATAAATAAATTTAAATATTATGAAAATACCAGAGATGGCTTGAATAACACAGTTAAACCATATATTTTTGCAGTTGAGTGTTTGTCTCTGTTTCACCATTCAAAACGT
>NW_015555741.1:1707459-1708561 GCF_001515605.1 Sinocyclocheilus anshuiensis | reverse complement strand
GAAGCTGAAGTATTATACGCTGTAGAATCTACATTTGTTATTGTATTTCTGATGTTATCTATTTTATCAGTGAAGAAATTCATAAAGTCATTACTATTAAACTGTGAGGGAATATTTAGATCGTGTGGCGTCTGGTTATTTGTTAATATAGCCACTGTGCTAAATAAAAACCTTGGATTGTTTTGGTCATTTTGATTAATTAATCGGCTAAAATGTGATTAATTAAATTTAAAATATTCATCAATTGACAGTCAGCTAATACTTGCATCTTAAATCAATACTATGGCATAATCCAAAGGCAAATAGGAACAGTACTCGATTCAATAGCCTTTCAGCAGAGTTGTGTACTCAGAACTTCATCTTGCCCAGTTTGACATGTCTAAGGGTTAATTCTTTGAAACCTCTTACGACTGTAGAGGTTGCAAGTTGCAACAGCAAACATATGGGAAGTATTTAAATGTGTAAACATTGTCTTTTCTATTCTCGCTAAGTGTCAAGTGTCAGAGTACTCGTATTGACGGATGAATTTGACCGGGTATTAAAGTACGTCAATAGCATTATTAAATGATTCAAAAGGTCCCTTAAACAACAGACTATGCTTTTTGGTCAATATATTGGGTGTGTGTTGGTATTACATACCTGAAAAAAGAATTTGATATGTATTTATCATAATATGTGACCCTGGACCACAAAACCCTAAGGGTCAATTTTTCGAAATTGAGATTTTAGGGTTGGGTACCGATTGGCACTGGTACCTATAGGCAGGGGCGTGTCTACGTGGTGGCCAGGGGTGGCACCGGCCCCCCCCTGAAATTTGGCTGGCCAGCCCAGGTGCCCCCCACCTACCAGATGTCTTGTGGTAGGCTTGTTTTTAGTAAATTTCTAACTGCATCTGGCAGTGGCGGATCCTGGCATGTGTAGGCAGCTGCCTAGGGCCGCTTTCTTCTCTTCTTTATACTTAATTTTAGGCGGTTTATATAGTGTGATCTTAATGACAATGTCGAGAGCACATAATGTTACGCGATCCATGTGCGCGAGGACGAATCTCTCCACTCCCAAGCAGATTTCCTTCACTCACACAAAACTGGACGTGTGCTTTTAA
>NW_015555741.1:1703340-1705679 GCF_001515605.1 Sinocyclocheilus anshuiensis | reverse complement strand
TACATTTAGGCTATCCATCGGATAGTAGCCTACCAAAATCTTATTAACAGTAGAAGTTAAATCTTACTGTAGTCTTCAAATCTGGGTACTGTCTTACGTTTTAAAATCACAAAGGGAGTTTGGTCCCATCAGGCTAACGTGACAGTCACGACTCGTGCAGCTGTAAGGTTTTAATTTTCTTTTGTTTTTACTCGCGATCTTTACAACCCGCTTTACATTACGTATTTCATGGCACACTCGTTTTATGCATATTTGGTGCCACCTATTGTTGTGAGTGTATTATTGACATGTCAAAGTCTAGACCCTGAATATAAGATGACCGCGTTTTTTCAGATGTATTTCCAAGAAAAAAAACATCGTCTTATATTCGGGTCAATACGGTAATATTATATCAGTTAATTAAATATATTTTTAAATGTAAATATAAGTTAAATCCATAAAACGTAAAATGTTGCTACCTTTTATGGTAAAACTCTGGCAACCACAGCTGCCAGTTTTTTTAACCATAAATTGTACAATTGTTTTTTCTTTTCACAAAATGATCAAATAACAATCCATTGAAAGAGCTTTCCAACCGTAAATAGGCCCTACACATCTGGCAGACGACTCATGTCTGCTGGAACATTAAGGGAGTGATGAGGGAACACAGAAAGAGAAAACATTTCTACAAATAAAGGTTTACAGAACAAAACAAGAAAGGGCAGTGTAAGACACGGAATTGACGTCTCTTGTCCAAAAACCTGCTTCTTTCTTTCTTTTTTTTTTAATTAAAAAGTGGGTTTTTGATTTTGAATCAGCTCAAATGGTGCATAGTTTATGAAGATGAATGATTGCTATGAAACAAAGCACACTGCAGGTTAATGGGTTACAATTTTTATTTGGTTAAATATAACAAACAAACAATAAATAAATATTGTAAGAAATGTTGTTTTTATTATTATTTTATAGGAAATGTGTCATCATTAGGTGAAACCTGAATGAACGAACAAACGAAAGAACGAACTAAATAAAGAAATGGGTACCGAAACCCGGTGCCAATATGGCACCGGTACCTATGTAACCGGTATGTACTAGAACCGAATCAGAACGCTGATTTCGGTGCCTCATTTCGGTGCCACTTAAATGCCTGAGCGATCGATTGAAATATTTGTCCTGGTTCTCCGAAATGGACGTAAGAAGCATGGGCATCGCTAGGCCATTTTTAGCGGGGCTATAGCGATTAGCTCCGTAAACTGTACACAAATTCGTGTTCGCCTCAGAGTCAGTCCCCTTTAAAGGAGACATATTATGCCCCTTTTTACAATTCTGTGCTCGTCTGTGCAGCCAAAGACAGAACAGTTAGCATGTTTTGCTCAAACTTTCGCCATGGGTTTAGAGCTGGTACACCGTTGTCGCTTGCGAAAACACAATAATGGTGCAGTGGGTGTAAATTTACAGATTAAGGGGCGGTAATATTATAATGAGATCCCTTTGCCACGTCACCAAGGGAGCGAAATCAGATGCCCTCGTTTTCTCAGACACTGGCAGAAAAAGGCTTCTCAAAACAAAGTTACTGGGTTAATCTTTTTCACGTTTCCTTGGTTGGTAGATGCACTGGGAACCTGATTATAGCACTTAAAACCTGGAAAAGTCAGATTTTCATGATATATCACCTGTAAAATTTCATATGAAAATGGCGGCAGACTTCGTCTCCTCCCCGTCTTTCAGCTTGCTCTTCAATCCGCAGACCGCGGTGGCGCAGCGCGAGCGGACTCAAACAGAAACAGAGGGCACAAGGTGTGTGTTTATCGATAGATTGTTATAATATCTGTATCTGTGCAGTTCTTTGTCATACATACAGTTTATAAAAGGTCACGAGGGAGCAATCGGTTTCCCCATCTAACATTACTGTAAAGTTTTCACTGTGTTCAACCCTCATCACACCACAGCTGTTTCCTCCAGCGAAAATCGTTATAATATGTGTATCTGTGCAGTTCTTTGTCATAAATACAGTTTACAAAAGGTCACGATTTCCGCTGCGTTTACCCCTCATCACACCACAGCTGTTTCCTCCAGAGAAAATGTAGCCCTCAACACATATGAACGCATACTTTATAAAACAATCATGTTGCTATTTTCATTTGAAAATGTTATATTTAATATATAACATATTACAGTGCATGTGGCATACTATACACATTCACGGAACTGATTAAAGACAGTGACAGACAGCACTCAATTCACTAACTAAATATCAGAGTGATTGACAGAGATACAGTAGAAACATTATGTGTGGTTTTGTATTAAATATTGTTTTGTATTAAATAATGACCCAGATCGTTAAATATATTTATTAGCCT
>NW_015555741.1:1689170-1702381 GCF_001515605.1 Sinocyclocheilus anshuiensis | reverse complement strand
TTTGTATCTGTGCAGTTCTTTGTCATACATACAGTTTACAAAAGGTCTCGAGGGAGCAATTGGTTTCCCATCTAACGTTACTGTAAAATTTTCGCTGCGTTCACCCCTCATCACACCACAGCTGTTTCCTCCAGCGAAAATCTAGCCCTCAACACATATGAACACATACTTTATAAAACGATCATGTTGCTATTTTCATTTGAAAATGTTATATTTAATATATAACATATTACAGTGCATGTGGCATACTATACACATTCACGGAACTGATTAAAGACAGTGACAGACAGCACTCAATTCACTAACTAAATATCAGAGTGATTGACAGAGATACAGTAGAAATATTATGTGTGGTTTTGTATTAAATATTGTTTTGTATTAAATAATGACCCAGATCGTGAAATATATTTATTAGCCTTAGAGTAAGGGATGCACAACTCAGGAAATGAGAGCATCCTAGGAGCATGTGAATGCTATGTATATTTATTTTTAATGTTCTTTAATGTTATCCATTGTTTATTGTGTGGCTCTTTTTTTAAAGTATCGGTTCAGGCACTGGTACCATTTTAAAAGTATCGATTTGGCACCTGTATCGTAAAAAACCCTATCGATACCCAACCCTATATCATCTGAAAGTTGAATAAGTAAGCTTTCCATTGATGTATGGTTTGTTAGGATGGGACAATATTTGGCCGAGATACAAGTATTTGAAAATCTGGAATCTGAGGGTGCAAAAAAAAAAAAAATCTGAATATTGAGAAAATCGCCTTTAAAGCTGTCTAAATGAAGTCCTTAGCAATGCATATTACTAATCAAAAATTAAGTTTTTATATATTTATGGTAGGAAATGTACAAAATATATGGAACATGATCTTTGCTTAATGTCCTAATGATTTTTGGCATAAAAGAATAATCGATCATTTTGACCCATACAATGTATTTTTGGCTATTGCTACAAATATCCCTGTGCTACTTAAGACTGGTTTTGTGGTCCAGGGCCACATATATGCTCAGGTCTTAAAGTTGTCTTTTAAAACAAAAAGGTTCCAATATATGTTACTTAAAAATATTGTATAATCTGAAAAAATGACAAAGTAGGGAAGTCTAAATTCTCTTTAGTTTCACCTTCATTTTTGTTTTCCGATGTGAGCTTCTTGTGTGTTTCTTTGTCATTATTCATTGAGCGCTTTGCATGCATGTTTGATGGTAATTTGTTAACAATAGTTTATGCAGGGGTGCCAAATCCTGTTTCTGGAGATCTACCTTTCGGCAGAGTTTGATTCCAACCCTGCTTCAACACAACTGTCTTTGAGTATGTTTCTGAATATTTTGGTGCATGTGTGTTTGATTAGAACTTAACTTTGCAGTAAGGTGGATCTACAGGAACAGGTTTCATGCATTGAGTATCATGTTGTTTACAGCATTTATTCATATAGGTTAATGTTAATTCATAAATAAACAATTGTTAATTGTTAATTCAGGTTTGTTCATAAACTTTGAAGTTTAATTGGAATTACATGAAACATTACAATAAAAAAAAATAATATTAGCATATGTAGGAATAAATATTATTAACCAAGATGCTGTGAAAGTATTGTTTAATGTTAGCTGATGCTAAGTGCTGATGCCAGTTTTCTATTTCCTGATCATTTTGGGAGAGAAAAAAAGTCCATTATACAGTTTTTGCCATTTATTTTGCTTTATTATAGTCATCACTCATTTCACAAAAATGAAATGTAAAGAATTTTATTTTGCATTGCTAAAGAAGAAACAAAATGCTCAAAATGCCCTGAAAATGCCCTGAGAGATAATAGTTATAGAACAAAAAGCTGAATGGTCCCATCTTTCACCAATATATATATATATATATATATATATATATATGTTTTTTGCAATTTATCTGGAATTGTAGCAGTATAGCAGACGCACTGAACGGGATCTTTTATCCACTGGTCTTCTGGTTTTCACATGTAACTGGAGTGCATTTGCAGCTCTCTATGTAGACGTAGTCATGATCGATCACACTGTCATCAGAACACTTCAGCTGCACTTTTTTAATGCTGGTTTTCATCTCCTGACAGCAAGAACAGCTGTGCATCATGATGTTGGCGCCCATTGAATACCTTTGTGGATTTCCAAGAAAAACACCAGTCAGTTGAGCATAAAAAAAACGCTTCCAATATACAAGTCTGTGTTAAAGTTGTAATATAGCCCTGTTTACAGCTGGAATTAACAATCATTCAAAATGAGTATGCAAGTATGAAGTATATTTCACAAGAACTCATGTCAGTGTGCTCTCACATTGATTCTGTGTCACAGTGGCCACTGCAGGAAGTCACTTCTATGGGATGGATGGACTTGCAGTCATTTACAGTAACATCTGTGGTGTTCTTCACACGAATACAGTTCTTGAGCTCACCTGAGATATTAGAGGTAATAGGAGATGATATAAATATATTTTTGGAACAATTTAAAATACTGGGACTTGTTTATAAAAAGCAGGACCATAAGGAAGTTTTGAACAAGGAAACAATTTCTTACAGGTATTGCAACATCCATTTGCATCAAGTTTCAGCGTTCCCTGTAAGGACAAATAGGGCTTTGTTTAAACATCATATTCATAGTTAAAGGGATAGTTCACTTAAAGTTTGTATTGGTCCAAACCTGTGTAATTATGATAAAGCAAAATACTATCCAAATGGTTTTGTCTGTACAAAGTCAATGGGGTTCAAAACAACATTAGAATATTTTCTTTTGTGTCCCACAGATGAAAAATTCACACAACATGAGGGTGAGTAAATGTTGACAGAAGTTACAACACCTTTTAAGCTGAATTATTTAAGCACTACACATGGAAAAAAACCCCCGACATGCTTTACCTTTCAGTGTTGGAAGATTCAACAAAATTCAGAAACAAACAGAACAAGTGTGTCATGTTTGGAACTTGAGCTAAAGATATTAAACTCACAGGCACACACTCATATGGATTGATCTCAGGACAGGTTGGTATGGTCTTCTCTATCACAAATGTGTCATTAATTTGTTGACAGGTCACAGTCTCACACTTGTAGTTGTGTGTGTCTCCAATCTACAAAAAAAAAAAAAAAAGATCTAATAGCTGAACAGATCTGGTGAACTGAATGTGTGAAGAAACGTTTGAGAATATGCACCTTGAGAATATGTGTGGTGTTGTCTGGCGCAGTATAAAAACAGTTATTTGGCTTGCATGTTTCACAGCATTCTCCTTCTTGTTTGACTGGCAGAAAGCCCTTGGAGTACAAAAAGCAATTTTATAATTTAGATGTTTATATACTTATAGTTTAGAAGTTGATATAATGGTTCCCAAGAATAAATTGTAATTATTACATCAGGGCAAGGTGCACAGGCTATAGAAGCGCACATGACGAGATGTAGTTGGGTCTGTGGGTCTTTATCCATTAGACAGTTACATTCGACGCAAGGATCTGTGGGGATTTTAACTCCAGGCTAGAAGAAAACAGAGATTATCTAGTCAGAAAAGTGTAAAATACTAACAGTATTATCTTTTGTTCCATTTTAAATATCAGGATTTGCCCAAATTAACTTTATTAGTATAAGCAAATTAACCCAGTAGCTTACCTGGTACTCAGTGTTATTGTACACACATACGTCTTTGGGCACTGAAAATAATAAAAATCTATTTTATAAGCCATTAAACCAGTTCAATAATAATTTAGCCAGTTTAAAGAAAAAGTGTAATTTGTGTTAAGCAGTTCATTTTTATGTCTTAATAAAATATTAAACTCACAATGTGTAAAGATAGAAATCATATTAGTTAGCCTTTTAAATAATTACACTACTGCTTTGAGCAGATGTTGCTATTTTTGCCATGTAAAAAATAGAAAATGTCATATTCCAGATTCTCTTCAGATTGCATTTGTATAGAAATACATCTCAAAAGGTACTGCCTGATAGGAATGACTCGTTTTTTTGTAGGACAGCTAATTGTTTAACATTTAAATCCACAGAATGATATGTGAGACTTACCACAGGGTGGACAGCAACTGTCTTCAGATTTATTTGCTGCCAACTCGTATCCCACATCACATTTCTTCTGAAGACACAGCTCGAGATCACACACTAAATGGGTTGAGAAATAGGGAGTCTTATAAATGATTTTTGAATGCATTTGTGTAGGGACAGTTCAATAGTGGCAGTAATTGTGAATCATTTATTTGCTTCAAGCAAGTTTAGTCTTGACTCACCGCAGGTTGGGCAGCAGTTTTCAATTATTTTCTTTTGTTCTGGTCCACAGGGCTTTTCAGCCGGACACCTGACAGGCACAGTTTTAATACCAAAGGTCTCATTTGAGCATGTGTATTCATGACAGCTCATGGTCCATGTATCCCCAGGCTGCAGCAGGAAAAACAACAAGATCCCTTGGTGATTATGAATAGCAAATGCTAACTGAAATATTATTATTTTTTTATATACATCTTGTTTTGCCTATACATACCTGTCTAGGTAATCCATCAGGGCCGATGCAATCTACATGGAGGGAATGAAAATGAAATCAGTGGAAATAAGACGTGAATGTGCATTAATCTAGCAAACAGAGAAAATAAGGAACTACAGTAAGTAAATAAAGCAACATGTCTTACCGCAATAAGATGTACAGGTATCTATCGTTGAACTAACTAGGTATTTATCGTCAGGACAGTAACAGCCTTCCGTGACTGTTTGATGACAGTTATTGTCTTGACAGTCTTTCTCCACAAACATATCATTGTACCTATAGTTTTAAGTTAACAGAAGCACATCAGATAATGAAGTATTACAATTGCCGCACTTACTAATGACTGTTGTTTTGTAGATATGAGATGTGAGCTTACCTTGTACTGCAGGTTTTTTCAACTTTAGGACCACATGCCTTATAGACTTTGTGACTGGGGCACTTGTATTCTGTTATAGAAATCAATGACAATTATGTGTCAAGTTCCTCTCAAGTACAACATATTTAAAAAAAAAAAAACACCCAAAAATACTCAAATGGTTAGGTTCATTCTGCTTACCACACTTTTTCGTGAGTTCATTTGATGTTCTCCAGTCTACACAGATACCCTCTTTGCCACATAGCAGAGCGTATGCCTCCAGACTGGTACAACCAATAGAGCTATTTGTCATGTGGCACACATCATATCTGCATGCCTCATAATAATTTTCATAAGGAACGACCCCATGGCATTTCATAAACATACTGTGAAGAAACGTATACTACATTTGACTTTTGATTTCAGGCATCTTAAAGGCACAGTGCAGCCAAAAATGAAAATTCTGACATCTTTTACCATGATGTTCTTTCAAACCTGTATGACTTTGTTTATTCTATTTTTGCACCGAATAAAGAAAGTCAAACACATTTGGAACAACTTGAGGGTGAGTAAATGATGACAGTTTACTTGCAGGAAAAAACGCTTTGTAATAATCAGTTACCAACAGAAGTGATTAACATTTTTTGCTTTTCCTTACTCGCTCTTGATGAGATCACAAATCGTCACATTGCAGGAAATAATTGGAGTTGGAGATGGAGGTTGAGGTTGAGGTGTTTTGCATCCTGGGGGGACCATCCAAAGCCGTGCCATGTTCACACATGATGGGTCGATTTGTCCATCGGGACGTCTGCAGTCATTTGTACGGTTGTTGTCACAAACCCCTAAAAAATTTAGTTTTAATTATAGTTAATCTGAATTTAGTGAGCAAGTAATGGGACAATTAAAAGTAAATTTATTATTAACATTCAGGTAGAGAGAATTCTTTTTTTTTTTTTTCACTGGTAAATGTAAAATGAAACTGACACATACAGTATTCTTTGTTCCCATCTCTCAGATATTTTTCTATCTGTACTCACCGCACTGTCCCTCTGTATTACCATGGAAGTAGGAGAATGGGAGATTGATCTCAAAACCTTGATGATTCACAGAAATGTCAACTTTGATTTCAGTGATGTTCACAGTTACTGCCATGCCAGAGGTGGTGATGAAGAAGTCATTATTTATGTAAGTTAGTTGTTTCATTTCATCATTAACATAGACCTGAGGGAAACAAGGCCTTTCTGTATTATCATGACAATTATTCTCTAGAGTAAAATTTTTAGGTATTTTTTATATTCAATCAGAAACCTGTGAATGTTTTGCTGTAGTCCTAAGACTTACCTGGACCACTTTAGTGTTGCTAGTCAGCTTGATTTTATAAGATTTGTAGTTTACAATCACATACTCAGGGCAGGCGAGATTATTTTTAACATCACAAAAATAGTTTTTAACATGGACACTGATATTGTATCTTGGGATGATTTCTTGGAACAAAACATAAGTGCAGTTTCCCTGGAAAGCATAGTATGTTCCATCGAATGTTTTGTAATGTGGGTCACCCCAGCCACTGCATTTACCTGCCAAAACAAATTACACCAAAAGTAAACATAAGGCACAGGCTAGGATTAATCACATTTACTTAATATAAATATTTAATATTAATGAAATGTCCATGAGCATGATTTAAACTCACATTCACACTCATACTTAAAGCAGCAGCCATTGTTATAAGACACATTCGTAGGTTTAATTCCATTAGTACATGTAGGTATGGCAGATTTGACACACTGTAGAGGTTTTGAGGTGACATTGCCATTTATGCATGTTTTGTTTGCGCAGTCTTCAATCCATGACTCCATATGCTGAATGACACAATCAGATCGATGAACAGAGACTAATCAAAAAACTAATTATAATTAATTTCAGGTATTTTTTAAATTTCTTAACAATTAGTACTCCAGTCATCTAGTAGTTATACAATACGTAATTAATTTAGTGTTGTATTAATAACAAATAATAATTATAGGCTATTTTTGTATTGTTCATTTTGAAAAAAAAAAAATACATCCAGAAAATTTGTAAAAAATTGTAAGTGTTGCTGCATAAGTGTTCTGCTATTGTACTCTTATGAAAATACCTTTCTTTTAACTTGTGCACAGTCGTTTATTCGGGGTGGTATGCATTTCTGAGACTGTATCACTATACCACAGGTGGAGTTGCAGTAGGCAGTATAGCACCAACCTGCTTGATCTGTTCGATTGTAGATTGTTGAATCTGTAATTATAATAAAAGGATGTGCAAAGGAGGTAAACAATAAGAGAGAATTAAAAAAAAAGTTGAACTTGAATGTAATGTAGGGTCAAGATAATGTACACATAAAGGATTAAACAAACTCTAAAGTTGGAACATTTTGTTTGAGAGAGAATAGTTAAAGCAGCACTTACTTGATGAGTATGTTTCATTTAAATATTTGCATGCGCACTGTGGTGATGGTGGATATGAGGTGATCCTGGGAGTTGTCCCTGTATCCACAGTGAACTTTGTTGTAGTAGGGAAGGTCCTTGTAGATGTCTTTGTTGATGTGGGTATCGTGCCAGTAATTGTACTAGTTGAAGATGATATTTCTGTTGATGTAGGTGTCATTGTTACAGTAGATGGTGTGATAGTAGTGGTTGTGTACGTTGATGTAGGTGTTGTAACAGTTGTAGGTACTGTTTCTGTTGACGTAGGTATCGATGTTCGAGTAGTTGGAGTAATAGTGGATGTGATTGTGGATGGTGTTTCTGTTGATGTGGGTGTTACTGTAACAGTTGTAGGTGATGTTTCTGTTGACGTAGGTATCGATGTTCCAGTAGTTGCAGTAATAGTGGATGTGAGTACTAATTGTGGATGGTGTTTCTGTTGAAGTAGGTGTTATTGTAACAGTTGTAGGTGATGTTTCTGTTGACGTAGGTGTCGATGTTCCAGTAGTTGTAGTGGTAGTGGATGTGATTGTGGATGGTGTTTCTGTTGATGTGGGTGTTATTGTAACAGTTGTAGGTGATGTTTCTGTTGATGTAGGTGTCGATGTACCAGTAGTTGTAGTGGATGTGATTGTGGATGGTGTTTCTGTTGATGTGGGTGTTATTGTAACCGTTGTAGGTGTTGGTGTTACAGTGGTTGTTGAGGTAGTGGATGTTAGTGTACTTGGAGACGTTGTAGTAGGAGTACACTGGTAGTCTGGTTCACAACATTTGACACGTATTTCATAATTATAACAAAGTGATGGCATGCCATTTGAATTGTCTTCATTTGAACATGACAGTCCAAATGATATATTGCAATAAAGTGTTTGTCCCAAATCTTGCAGAGACTTTTGGGGATAATTTACTGCCCTACATTCAATCACTTCAGGGCTCTGACAGATAATCTTTCCTGAATTCCACAATTCATCAATGGATTCAGTTTCGAATCCTTCTGGCTCTGTACTGGGTGTGTTGCCATCAATCCAATCTGACCATGTGCATCTATCAGCACAGATGGGAGTTGTTGTTGTAGCAGTAGTTGTACTAATTGTGGATGGTGTTTCTTTTGAAGTAGGTGTTACTGTAACAGTTGTAGGGGATGTTTCTGATGACGTAGGTGTCGATGTTCCTGTAGTTGGTTTAGTAGTGGATGTGATTGTAGAGGGTGTTTCTGTTGAAGTAGGTGTTACTGTAACAGTTGTAGGGGATGTTTCTGATGACGTAGGTGTCGATGTTCCTGTAGTTGGTTTAGTAGTGGATGTGATTGTAGAGGGTGTTTCTGTTGAAGTAGGTGTTACTGTAACAGTTGTAGGGGATGTTTCTGATGACGTAGGTGTCGATGTTCCTGTAGTTGGTTTAGTAGTGGATGTGATTGTAGAGGGTGTTTCTGTTGAAGTAGGTGTTACTGTAACAGTTGTAGGGGATGTTTCTGATGACGTAGGCGTCGATGTTCCAGTAGTTGGGGTAGTAGTGGATGTGATTGTAGATTGTGTTTCTGTTGATGTAGATGTTATTGTAACAGTTGTAGGTGATGTTTCTGTTGACGTAGATGTCGATGTTCCAGTAGTTGGAGTAGTAGTGGATGTAATTGTAGATGGTGTTTCTGTTGAAGTAGGTGTTACTGTAACAGTTGTAGGTGATGTTTCTGTTGATGTAGGTGTTACTGTAACAGTTGTAGGCGATGTTTCTGATGACGTAGGTGTCAATGTTCCTGTAGTTGGGGTAGTAGTGGATGTAATTGTAGATGGTGTTTCTGTTGAAGTAGGTGTTACTGTAACTGTTGTAGGTGATGTTTCTGTTGATGTACCAGTAGTTGGAGTAGTAGTGGATGTCATTGTGGGTGATGTTTCTGTTGACGTAGGTGTCGATGTTCCAGTAGTTGTAGTGGTAGTGGATGTGATTGTGGATGGTGTTTCTGTTGACATAGTTGTCGATGTCCCAGTACTTGTCGTGGTAGTAGTGAATGTGATTGTGGGTGTCTCTGAAGTTTGAGTTGTTTTAGTAGTTTCAGGTGTAGTTGTGAAAGTGAAAGGTGTTGAGGTTGAGTCACATTCAGTAACAATTCTTATTATTTCCCCATTGGAGTCACACAGAGCAGTGAAACATACACCATTCCCATCTGTGGTTTTGTAAATGTCCGATCCACGTGGATATACCTTCCCATTATAGAAACAGTCTTTACATTCTTCCTCTGTGACACACTTCATAGTCTCCTCCCTGAAATATGGCCTCTCTGAAGGGCACTGAAGAAAACATCCTAAAAGTATAAATAAAATAGTCTGATTAGACTGAAAAACAAGACACCATTAAAAACGTTTGTTGACACTTTGGTACCTACAGTATGTAATAGTGTTACACTAAAATTCTTATTTCTTACCCTCAAGGGGAGGAATTTGATCAGAGCAAGTTCCTGAGGGGTTTTTGCAGGTTTTCATGCAAGTGGATCCACAGGGTTTATAGTGCCACTCACATTCTCCTGGAGCGTTGTAGTAGTCACAGAACAAAGCTGCAAGAACAATCACTTGAGTTGAATGGTTATATTTGAGAGTTATTTCATCTATGGGCACATTTATGCCCCATAAAGCTAAGGATTTAAACTTTCTTCTGTTTATGAAATAAATATTTAATTACTTATATGTATGTACTTCTATGTATAGATTTAGTTGTTTCCTTGTTCCACACACAAATATATGATACTATGATATAAATAACTACAAATAATTTAATAATTATCCAGATTTATTGTGTGAAAATTTGGAAATCAATAAATGCATTCCTCTCCCAAGTTATTTGTTTGCATTTTATAGGCGAAATTAATTATAGAAATAATAGGACTTACGGCAAAAGTCTGGTCTTCGCCATGCCACACAAGCACCTCTTTTACGGCATTCAGCAGCGTAAGCTGCCACTGCAGTACAGAGACAATCACAGTCACCCCCACTGTCACATGCACAGGTGTCCCTTACACATGCATCATAGTATGGACCAGAATCTACCTAGAGACAGGAAAATCAGACACAGAACTGTAAGGGTTAGATAACTGCACTAGATGTAATGCATTAAATTGTAAATTACTAAACTATACACATTCATTCTATTTCAGTGATGATTGATTATTTTGTTCTCAATTTGTTACTTACAAGTGAATGGCAGTCTGTAAAGACAGGGGTTGTGATGATTATGCATTGTTTGATAGCCCAGGCACGTCGATGTGGATTTGCGTCACAAGGATGCATCACGTTTGTCACATCAGGACAGTTTGGATTCACTTTCCAGCTATTCCCAAAATCTTCTGGATCTGTCACCACTTCTCCATTGTGCTTCATAAAGTCATTGTTCGCATTACCATCAAAGTTTCCACAGAGTCCACACACCTTGCTCTGCCATAGAGATCATATAGATTTTTAGTAGATGAACAAAGCTCTTGTCTATGGGTGTACCTTTAATGAATGCATACCTTTAATTTGTGATTGAGTTGGATCATCACACTTGTTTTTTTATCCCAAATTAAGTTCAAAAGACCTTTAACCTCTATGACAACATATATGCCTGCAGAAGTAATTTTATATCTGTACTCCGTGCCGTTGCTTTCAACAACCTTCACATCTTCCTCCTCAGATAAAATCATCTCGTATTTCTGTGGGATATGAAAAGTGGCTTAACATGTTTTATATTGCACATTTTAGCTCTGCTAATGCACCTGTGCTGACTCTGAGCTATGAAATAACCTCACCCCAAAGAACAGATTGATGGACTTGGAGCAAATGGAGCTGGTGGTGGCACAAGGGATGTTCTCTGTGACCAGGCGGAAGGAGGGACTGGGGTTCATATCGCAATAATCCTAGAGGGGTTACACACATCAGAGATATTCCAGGTTATAATGCCCCAGATAATTATCACCTAAAACCTCTTATATAAAATCTGATGTTTTTCATGCTATTTTATTGCAAGCCTATTTATTGTGTCAGATATCTGTATATCGACTTTTTTTCCCCCATTGGGACAGTCAAACATACATGGGCGATGGTGTGTTCACAGTCTCCGTGGAAGGAATATCTTCTGCCATCAAAAGTCCTGAAATGACCTTCACCGTAGATGGTACAGGTGCCATAGCACGCCTTTTCAGTACAAGTCCACATTCCATTTGTGCATGTGCTGAAATATAGAGTAAATTGACAAAATAAAAAACTACCCCAAATTTCTTTATTTTATTTACTTGTTTCTGAAGGTTAGAACTCCATGGGCCTAAACTGTCATGTAAAACCTTGCTACGATCAGTATGACCAAATATAATGATTTCTGTTTTCTGTACATTTAACCATATAAGATTATTGGAAATGCACATCTTTACACTATACTTGTAGAAGTGTGCCTCAAGTGTGTCTAAATTTCTGACTAGTAGTGGAGATGTTAAATGATAGTACAAGGATGGCACTGGGATAACATGGTTTATAACAACTGTGATTAGCTCACCAGGTGTTACAGTCCTGTTGAACTTGCTCTCCAGGTGAATAGGTGACTCCATTATGGGTACATGGACATTTTTCCATCTTCACACACCCACCTTTTCCATCAGCCAGAAGGTCATCTCGACACATACACCCTGATGTACACCCCATGCTCACCTATTGCCAAGACAAAATTGGTAAGCCATCCTTTCCCTGTATCACAAGATTTCTATTGCATGTTATCTACACTGTATATCAGGTTTGTGTACCATTCAGAGCTGGCATGAAAATGCTACATTTGAAATTGAGTAAGCAAACAGGATTTCATGAAATACATAAAAATGCTGTAACTGATCTTTTCATTCATTCAGTTATTCATGTATTCCATTCTTCCAACTCACACAGTTGTTTGGGTCTTGCTTTTCACATGTCCTTTGACACTCCGTTCCTTTTTCTCCATGATTTGAGCATTTGAAGAATGTCATTGGAGCCACACAGTCTAAAAACACAAAAGGCATATGGATGAGGTGGAGAAAATTAGCACACATCATAGCAGCGGTGACTCAAGTTTGAATTTAAATGGTAGTATTGCGGAAGAGCTAATTGCAGATCACCTTTTTGACTGGAGCAGTGCAGTTTGCCAAGGTTACAGGTGCTGTAATTTGAACAAACAGTGCAAATAATTGCTAAATCTACCATTAATAGTTAACAATTCATGTCAATATTGTTAAATTGTTTGCCATTTGGGCTATTGAAAACAAAAAATGTAAAAAAATGACTCCGAAAAAAGTTAATAGATACATTATGCGCAGTGTTGGGCAAGTTACTCTGAAAATGTAATCAAATTACTGATTACTGATTACTCCTTTTAAAAGTAATCACGTTACTGTTCTGATTACTTTATTTCAAACGTAATTAGTAACATTACTAGTTACGTTACTTTTTTCTCCATGAAATTTATGAAATCCCAGAACACTGTTATTTTTAACTAAAGCAAGCGGCTGCTGCGTGCATGGTTCGGCATGGCAGAATGCCAGCAAAGAGCGCTACATTTATAATATCTAAAAGACATCTCAGTTCATCGAAATCTCACAAATCTCTGTTATAACACAACAAATATATCATGAATAAGCATAATGAATCTTTCATAATGTCTACAATTCGTGTGTTATAATGAGAGGATTCGTGAACACGTAAATTTCAGCACTGCATTCCTCAACGCTGCAAACACGTGTTATAGACTAAATAGAAACTGTGCATACGCTTGCACCTGTTAATCGTTTATATTTTATATTAGTTCATGTAGCTTTTGTGCAATAGATGAATAACAATTTATTTGTTTTAGATATTGTATGTTTAGATATTTCTATTTTGCGGGAGTCCCGTGAATCATTTTATTCTCCCGCATC
>NW_015555741.1:1686941-1688963 GCF_001515605.1 Sinocyclocheilus anshuiensis | reverse complement strand
ACTGTTATTTTTAACTAAAGCAAGCGGCTGCTGCGTGCATGGTTTGGCATGGCAGAATGCCAGCAAAGAGCGCTACATTTATAATATCTAAAAGACATCTCAGTTCATCGAAATCTCACAAATCTCTGTTATAACACAACAAATATATCATGAATAAGCATAATGAATCTTTCATAATGTCTACAATTCGTGTGTTATAATGAGAGGATTCGTGAACACGTAAATTTCAGCACTGCATTCCTCAACGCTGCAAACACGTGTTATAGACTAAATAGAAACTGTGCATACGCTTGCACCTGTTAATCGTTTATATTTTATATTAGTTCATGTAGCTTTTGTGCAATAGATGAATAACAATTTATTTGTTTTAGATATTGTATGTTTAGATATTTCTATTTTGCGGGAGTCCCGTGAATCATTTTATTCTCCCGCATCACACACGAGTCTCTGCACTCGCCTATCAAGTCTTGTCCCGCGGGAGCAGGTCTCTAATCCACTGGCACTTGACTCACAGTGCGTGTGCTACATCCTTGTTACAATCTCCAGATTATAAAACACTGCATTCTGTCAGCAATGTAACGCGGCAGTAACGTATAGAGACTTCGGCTTGTAACTATACTCTAATTACTATTTTGAAAATTATAACGCGTTAAATTACTCCGTTACTAAAAAAGTAATCAAATTACAGTAACGCGTTACTAAGTAATGCGTTACTGCCCAACACTGATTATGCATCAACTACCCATATGTTAAACTGCACTTTATACCATTTAGCACCATCTTTGTGGAACACTGCTGATGGCTCTATGACCTGGTTGCCATAGTAACAAGGACACTGATCAGCATGTACACAGCGACCGCCTTCATTGAGGTAGGTTCCCTCAGAACAGGTGCAACCATCTACAGGTGTGAAGGACCCTTGGCAGGTGTTGTCTTGTTCACTGAGAGAGCGGCAGGTGCTGCAACAGCTGGTTACCCCGTAGGAGTACTTCATGTTCCCTGAACACTTCGAAATCATGTCTGTGTAGCCAGAGATAGACAGAGGCAGATTTGTAACAGAGTGCACATACAGTATAACTATTTGTTAGTATGTGTACTTTATAAAGTTCTCACCACAGGGGTCAGAATCCATCCAGCCCTGGAGAATGACTCCTCTGGCAGCACAGGCGTGGGCATAGTTGGACACGGCCGCACACATACACTTCCTAATATCTGCACATTTGCAGGTATCGTAGACACACCACTGCAGAGAAAAATAGATTGAAGTCTGAGTGAAGCGGCTATTCGAACAAGGAAAAATGTAGGGCAGGACTTGATTTTGTCCATCAGGAACTGATTGAATCATCTGAAGTTCTAGATCTAGTCACTGTCCACTACCAGTACTGCTCCCATCTGTTGTCTATGCACAAATAAAAATTCTCAACTCTTTACTGATGTATAACATTTATCATCTTTTAATTAAGTTTTATGATATCACATAGTGATAGTCACATATAGAATATAGGCTTTACTTTAGTTGCACATTCATATAGAGACTTTTTGAACTTCTATTATAAGCTTCTATGTGAACTGGACATTTCGAGACTCACACCTACACTCACCGGCCACTTTATTAGAAACAACTTGTTAGTAACAGGTTGGACGTCCTTTTGCCTTCAGAACTGCCTTAAAGGGTTAGTTCACCCAAAAATGAAAATTCTGTCATTAATTACTCACCCTCATGTCGTTCCAAACCCGTAAGACCTTCGTTTATCTTCGGAACACAAATTAAGATGTGCCACACGGATACGTTTTCTATGTTGTTTGTGCTTTGATTTGAAAGAAAACAACATATTCGTGTGGTGCGGCTGACACAGAACAACATACGCTGTTTGCGTTCAGTGGATACTCTCCAAACTGGCGCTAGAGGGTGACACGGAGGAGACAAATTGTTGAATAAAGTCTTTTTTTTTTTTTTCTTTTGCGCACAAAAAGTATTCTCGTAGCTTCGTAAAATTACGGTTGAACCCCTGATGTCACATG
>NW_015555741.1:1671033-1685434 GCF_001515605.1 Sinocyclocheilus anshuiensis | reverse complement strand
TTCTGTCATTAATTACTCACCCTCATGTCGTTCCAAACCCGTAAGACCTTCGTTTATCTTCGGAACACAAATTAAGATGTGCCACACGGATACGTTTTCTATGTTGTTTGTGCTTTGATTTGAAAGAAAACAACATATTCGTGTGGTGCGGCTGACACAGAACAACATACGCTGTTTGCGTTCAGTGGATACTCTCCAAACTGGCGCTAGAGGGTGACACGGAGGAGACAAATTGTTGAATAAAGTCTTTTTTTTTTTTTTCTTTTGCGCACAAAAAGTATTCTCGTAGCTTCGTAAAATGACGGTTGAACCCCTGATGTCACATGGATTATTTTACCGATCTCCTTGCTACGTTTCTGGATGTTGATCGTGTAAGGACCCTTGCTGTCTATGGGAGGGTCAGAGAGCTCTCAGATTCCATCAAAAATATCTTAATTTGTGTTCCGAAGATGAACGGAGGTCTTACGGGTTTGGAACGACATGAGGGTAAGTAATTAATGACAGAATTTTTGGGTGAACTATCCCTTTAATTCTTTGTGACACTGATTCAACAAGGTGCTATTCGAACATTCCTCAGAGATTTGGTCTATATTGATACAATTAAATCATGCTGTTACTGCAGATTTATAGGATACACATCGATAATGCAGATCTCCCGTTCCACCAAATCCCAAAGGTTTCGTTTTCATAGGGGGGCACACTTTTTTATGATCTCAGAAACAAACATTCACCAAAACAATAACAACCTGTATTATAACTTAAATTGATCAAGTTCTAGATTACAACAGATTTAAAAAGATAGTTCAACCAACAACATGCTATAGCATGTTTTTGCAGCTTTTAGCAATGTAGCCAAACATCTGACAACTTTTGTGTTATGTTATATTATTTGACTTTTATGTATTTATGTTAGAATCCAGTCACAGCTCAAATCGCCAAGTTTTGTTCTGCACGCTCGCAAATCGTCTCTTTATTACAAAGTGTAGACACTATGTAAATAAGAGATTCACTGCGCCGTGTCGAGAGATTTGTTGATTATAACTTTACTTTGTGAGATCGCGATGAACTAAGATGGGTGACAGCTTTTTAATTATTATAAAGGGAGCTTTCTATGCCATATATAATCCTTTCAGAATTTGAATTGTTTTTCATGCTGCTAAGAGAACCAAATGCCACGTACACTCTACAAAGTTTTCAGAGTGACATTCGCAAATGAAAGATTTACTCTCGAAATTGCAATAAGTAGGCCTAATAACCATCACAATGGATCGGACAAAAAATTTGTCAAAATACTCGCAAGGACATGACTCGCAATTAAAGCTTTTCAATTTCCAACAACACAATAATAATAAAACAATACATATAGCAATAAAAAATAGGTAATATAACATTAGCCGTTACATTAACATTAACATTACTTTAACATCATTAAAGTAGTTGAAAGTGGCCTTTGAGGGCCTTTGAGTGAAATATCCTGAGAGCTTTATATTTCACTCATTAAAACACTTAGCCTACATGATAAACTTGTTGCAGTCACAGCCAAAATTTGATTTAAGATCGCATGCGCAGCTGAGCAAATTTAAGGGAGATTTCTTTTAAGGAATCACGTAGGCTATGTTATAAACTTAAGACACTGTCTTATATGATTTATCTATACAACATGCTACACTATGCTACGCTAAATGTATTTTCTGCTATCTGTAGGCCTATAACCATGAATTTGAATTTTACAAATGGGAATGCAACGAATTTATGACAATGTTTTATACATTCAGGCTACCCAAGTTATAGTGAAAAGTTATTTAAAAGCATCTGTAATGCAATAAAGTAATTTGCAAAGTTTTTTCGAGCTATTTTTAAAATTTTGATACATGGATTAAAAAAATCTGCTATAGGCCTACACACATATCAGACAAAATTGCATTGAGAGGAAAAAAAACAGAAGTTGTCAACAAATCCTTTTAAATTTTATGGTATTCAGAACAAAGGAACTTACAAATCAGGAAATAGAGCCTAAGCCGCTATAAAACTATATTACAAATTGATAAATAAAAATCATAAAAAAACCCCGAATGGAAATCATTATAAAGAACATATAAAAGTCTAGCCAAGACGAATGTATTTAAAGAGAAACTGAAACGCACCAAACATCTTTCATTCTGCACGAATACAAATGTTTCCCACGAGAGGCTCCGGTGCGATTGCTTGTTTTTTTTCCTTATAACAGCGGAAACGACTTCAAATACTCTGTCATTTTTGGTCATACAGATACAAAAAAGACATTGTTCGGAACTGTAAAGGAGCCACTTTCATATGTGTACACTCACAATAAAAACAAAACATTGTGATTTTGTAAAATAAAGAAAACATAGTGTGCGCTTTCAGCTTTCAGTTTCCTTGAACTTAGCGTGGTCACAAAAATGAAACAGTTTTTTATTTGGTTTTGTTAATATGTGAATTATTTAAGTGAAATATATTTAGTTTAGGACTATTTATTTTATTCCTTTTATATAGGCCTATGTTGTTTTATTCTGTTTTTCTCCCTACACAGAAGCGCTGCAGGTGCATGAGGTGACGATGTGTGTGAATCCTTATGTTTGTGCCACTATTTGCGCCCCCCGCACTGTGTGCCCGTCCGCTACGCCAATATGTGTTATTAGCTTCCTATTAAGTTACCATTGGAGAGATTGGGGTTGCTTTGAGCTAAATGTCATGAATACGTGATTTATTCCACAATATTCCTTGACTTGATCAGTAAAATGAATGTTTTTCATTTTCAATATTAAGTTCAATCGTGATCATGTAAGCAGGGGGGCCCGTCGAGTCGTTTGGGGGGGCATTGCCCCCCCACACCCCCCGATCATTCAGGGGTGCAAATCTGGCTTAAAATCAGGCTTAAAATCCTCTAGTGTGTGGTGAGCTTAAGTAAATGTGGTTGTCAATCTCAAACACTGACAGTGTGAACTTAACCTTTGATTAAAGTTTACAAGGACACGTGAATTAAAAAAAAAAGATTTGCACAGATAAGTAATTTATAATAAATACTGCAATACAAAAAAATAAAGGTGCTTAAATAGTTTTCTTCACCACGATGCCATAGAAGAACCATTTTTGGTTCCACAAAGAACCATTCAGTCAAAGGTTCATTAAAGAACGATCTCTTTCTTACCTTTCACCACAAAGAACCTTTTGTGAAACAGAAAGGTTCTTCAGATGTTAACGGTTCTTTATGGAATGATTTAGACAAAAAGGTTCTTTTATGGCATCATGAAGCACCTTTATTTTTAAGAGTGTATATTAAAAAAAAAAAAAAAAGGAATTGTTCATTCTGATTGCATGGTCAGTTGAGTGTTTTTTGCAGAAAGACTTACTTGGTAGTACATCTCAGGACATATATCTGAGTGACATGCAGCAAAGCTGCCGTTTGGGTTTGTGAGACGGGGGCATTCCCCCCCCACACCCCCCGATCATTCAGGGGTGCAAATCTGGCTTAAAATCAGGCTTAAAATCCTCTAGTGTGTGGTGAGCTTAAGTAAATGTGGTTGTCAATCTCAAACACTGACAGTGTGAACTTAACCTTTGATTAAAGTTTACAAGGACACGTGAATTAAAAAAAAAAGATTTGCACAGATAAGTAATTTATAATAAATACTGCAATACAAAAAAATAAAGGTGCTTAAATAGTTTTCTTCACCACGATGCCATAGAAGAACCATTTTTGGTTCCACAAAGAACCATTCAGTCAAAGGTTCATTAAAGAACGATCTCTTTCTTACCTTTCACCACAAAGAACCTTTTGTGAAACAGAAAGGTTCTTCAGATGTTAACGGTTCTTTATGGAATGATTTAGACAAAAAGGTTCTTTTATGGCATCATGAAGCACCTTTATTTTTAAGAGTGTATATTAAAAAAAAAAAAAAAAGGAATTGTTCATTCTGATTGCATGGTCAGTTGAGTGTTTTTTGCAGAAAGACTTACTTGGTAGTACATCTCAGGACATATATCTGAGTGACATGCAGCAAAGCTGCCGTTTGGGTTTGTGAGACGGGAACACCAGTCTTTTGCAAGTTGCTCTATGAGGAAAAACATCAGAGAAGATTTGCTTGCTTACTTTGTTTAGCGCAGCAATCTTTTTCTTCTGCTATGTCAAGAATGATCAAATTATCAACTGCAACATGGATATTGAGAGCATGTTAAGCACCTGTTTCTATATTCAAGCTGCAGGGGTTGTCAAATGTGATTTCAAGATCTGGGCAATTTTGTTTCCAAAAGTTGACAAAGGATGTTGGTGTGCCCTCTATGATGCCCGATGTTGTTTTAAAGTCATCTGATTGGATGTCGTTATAGTTCCCACACAGACCTGAGAGAAGCAAGATAAACAGTGGTTCAATTGATACACTTAAAATCAAAATTGTCTGGATTTGAGTCCATAACAATTAGCTTTGAGGCATCTATATGCTACAAATAAAAAAAAAAATATTCCAAACATTTAAAATCTGCAGTCTTTCTTTTCCAAAATGATTTTTTTTATAAACTCACCACTCATCTTCCCTTTCTCTTCAGTGCTGGCTACAATATACAACTGCATGACTGGAGCCAACTGGATCTCTAGACGAAGACTCTTCATTTCAGCAATGATGAAAGAGGAAGTGGGTTGGAAGATGCTCACAGGACCTGGGACAATAAAATGATTGAAAAAGGAAATTACTGATTTTTTTATTCTTCTTTTTTTAATAATGATGAAAAAGTAAGTTTCTTATATTTGACAACAAACCTGTGGTGAAAGGAAGCATGTATGAACCGATTCCATTCACTGCCACAGATCCACCAGAGGAAAAACTAATCTGTTTAACGAGTAAAACGTCAACAAAAAGACATTACTATTAATATGATTCTCGTAGTAGTAGTAGTAGTAGTAGCCAGTATAAGCATTATTGTTAGTAAGAATGATTAAAGAATAAAATTATTCAAACCCAATGCTTACAGTGGTCCCTGGAATGACAAGGGTAACTGAATTTAGACAAGTGTCTGCTCGGGCTGGATCACAATTTGCCAGATTTCCCACAACCGCAATGTCACTGTCATTAGAGTGCTTTAATTCAATAAAAGAAAGAAAAAAGGATTGTAAGAACCTTTATAATACCCACAGTTTTCTGATTGTAATATAAACCATGTGAATAAACATATAAGTGAAGGCTTTCATTTATCTCGCCCTGACAGAAAACATCTAAGGATTATCTGCTGTACTGACAGACCTTAGTAAGGATGTAGTCACAGTTGCCGCTGAAGGTGAAGGTCTTTCCATCATAAGTGGTGATGTGAGACCCTCCAACAACAGAGCAGATTCCGGGACATTCCAGGTATGTACAAGTCCAGTGTCCAGCGGCGCACACACTGACACGATACGGCAGCAGTGTTAGCACTGGGAAGGCTAATTTAAATGTGACTTTAGAATTGTAAAAAAGTTACCATTTTTTGCAAGCTTGTTTGTAAGACTCTCCTGATCGATATACTGTGCTGTCATGCAGACAAGGGCACTCGTTCACAGGAACGCAGCCACTCAGACCAATGTCGTCTTCCACGGTGCCTTTACAAAAAGAAGGCATGATACCATTTAATTTGGAAAAAAAATGGCTTTAATTGAACAGATTTAAATATGCAAGCACTTGACTTTGGATATTGTGTAAAAATTACCATTAGGGCAAAAACAGCCATCCAGACAGTGTTGTTTACACATTAGATTTGCATCTGGATCTGAGCAGGTGTTCTTGCACGGACTCCCACACTCCATGTATTGCAAGTTCAAAGGACACGTCTTTGCTGCTCCACAGAACAAGACATTGCATGCCACAAATGTATCAATAATGTTGCATTGTATTTTCTTCACAGTGGTCCTTTTAAAATAGTAAGAGATTGTTGTTTGTATAAATTTTTTAATACAACATGATTTCAAAGTCTTTATTTACTGTATTAATTTAGGTTATGGGTGAATTATTTGGGTAACTTTGTATTATTTATTTGCCGCCTTCGGACCTTGACACTATGAACTTCGCATGGCAACAGCTGCGTAGTGATTCTTCAAAAACTGTAGAATCGTACAGCATATTGCAACGTCATGGGGGTTAGAAAAAGGTAGTTAATTTTTTCTTGCCATCATTACTGATACTCACGACAGAGCTGTTCTGTCCTCCATGTTCCTGGTATTCCTCCAGCATGAGTGCACTGTCGTGAAATCTCTGTGAGCGTGTTGCAGAGACAGTTGTGATTGCCGTAACACTGACACAGGTCGTCTATACAGGCTTTTTCAAATGAACTCATGTCCATCACTCTGTAACAGTCAGCAAACCCTGGACTGCTGAGATACTGCTGGCAAACACTTGTCTAGGGTGGAAAAAAATAGATAATTTAAGAGGATTGTCTCATTGGAACCAATATTTCAATCTGTAAACAAGATTAAGCAATTTAATTTAAAATTTCCCATTGTTTTATTTCAAGAGTGCACCCAAGATTAGATTTTGTCTCATACTCTACCTGGTCACACTGATGAATGGGAGGAAGTGTAACGTCCTCACAGGTTTCAGTTGGTGTTGAAACTTTCCATGTGGCTGGCCCTAAGAAGGGTTCAGATAAACATATTACACTAAACCTTAGTGTTTAAAATAAGTATGTGTCGACAGGTCACTCAACTTGCTGTATTTAAATCTTTATATGAATATCTAATCATTAATGAGTTAAAAACACCATGTTTACCGCTAACAGTGATATCGTCATGCTTGTTGCCATTAAAGTCTCCACAGAGTCCACAGGTCAGACCTTTGTACTTCTCAGGAAGTTCAATCTGGGGAACATCATATAACAAAATAAGGTCAGAGGAGAGACTAACATGATTTTAAATCACTTTTTTCTATCTATCTATCTATCTATCTATCTATCTATCTATCTGTCTATCTGTCTGTATGTCTCTGTCTGTCTGTCTAACTGTTTGTTTATTTGACTAAAAACAATATTAACAAAGAATAAAAAAAAAATTAAAATACTAATTTGCAAAACCTGTTGGTTCACTGTTGCTTATTTAAGCATATTGCATGTTTGTCTTATGATGTGCAGCACTGATCAGAAGTCTGATCAGAAGTCTGAGATCAAGCTCAAAGATAAAATAATGTGTGCGTAAGTAATGAGATAAGTATAAGTATCGTGTAAGTAATGAGATAATATCGAATCATACTGCTAGAGAGTTGTCTTCTTCCCAGAAGACAGTCACTCCATGTTTGTTCGACATCTTGACACTTGTTGGACTTCCCTCAATTTTAATTCCATTCTTATAGGTCGGAACAGACACACTGTTGGAGCAATTAAAAAAAAAAAAAGAGTCAACATTAATAAAAAAAAAGAAAAAATAAAGAAAATAAAACATTTTTTTGTCTTGTTTTTCAGTAAAACATATTTTATTAAACTAAAATAAATTTGGTTGAAAACATTGTGTAAGATTCTAATATTGAACTAGGCTTATTTTTGTAACTCCACTGTTTGAATATTTGATTAGTTTAAAAGCATAAACTCTCGAAAAATTGTATTTATGCTAAAATAAACTAAAAACTAATATCTTGCACTTTTTTTCTTTTCAAATTCATCTTCTAAAGATATATTTAATATATAACAAAATAAATTATATATATATATATATATATACTGTGAATTACGTTACATTAATTATATATAATTAATATAAATACATAAATATTTATTACAACTGAATCCAAAGAAAAAATATTTTAAAAATTATTGTTTTCAAGGATGCACTTTTGCTGTAGTGTAGAAACTCACATTTCTTCCCCCATGGTGATGTCGCCATTAGTGATTTTGATGATTGTTCCCTCCAGCTTTATTGTGACTGTGCTAAAGGTGATTGAGCCATTCACAGTCTCTCTTTGCATTTGGATGTTAAAATCAGAAACCGTAATGTCACACATCACTGTCAGAACATAGTTGCACGTGTCTGGCACTTGAAAGAATTGACCATCAAAGGTCTTGAAGTGGAAATTTCCCCATGTGCTGCAGATCGTGGACTGATGATCAGGATTTGGTACAACTAAGCCGAGATAGAAAGGTTATAAACGTGATATGTACTAAATACTTTATTTGAGCAAACAGATGCTCAGACATACTAAGCAATGCTTTGATTGCGCCACAGCGCCATAGTGCTTATACTTTTGAGGGGGAAGAAATTTAGGAATAATTTGCAGTTAATTTATAGTGTAAAAAGTTACACACTTCATCTTTAAATCCACTGAAGTGTAAAATTTTAGTTTCAACATAAACAAAAATTGAAACATTAAATGTATGTAACATTAAAAAAGAAGAAAAAGAGGAAGAAGAAACTCCATACCCGTAGTTACTGGCACATTTGTCCTAGAGAACGCTGAGAACAGAAAAAGATGGACCTATAGTTATTTTTGCCACATAAATTAAAATTGAAACAAAGTTGGCTACATGTTTACAGATAGCTTACAATAATTCTACAATACTCTTTGTAAATCTAATAAAAAAAATAAAAAAAATCTTTGTTACATTGTAATGATTTGGCTGTTTGAATAATTAACCGATCAAAACCTGAACATATGCCCTGAGTTTAATGTTCCATTTTGAAATATATAAAACAATAGTTTTACGTGACATCTGTTAGTAAATTAGTTACTTTGTGAGATCTACTATTCACATTGATTCACAAAGAAACTATAAAGTATAATCCATAAACACAATAACTTATTCACCTGTTGTTGTTGTTGTTGGCCACATTTCATCCATTACTGCAAAATCATTCATGAAGTCTATAAACATAGAAAGACAGATATAGTCATATTATGTAGCTGATACTGTGCGTTTCTTGCAATAATTGATCATTTTGATTTTTCTAACCTGCTTGTATCAGCTGTAGCCCCACCAGTAGGGCGACCCATCTCAGCATCCACATCTGGGACATCCTCACAGCCCCCATGGAGAGAACAACCATCCTCAAGAGCTAATGTGGGCTATCTGTCATGACTTGCTCTTTTATACTAGGTCTTAGTTTGCTTTGGGACCATCTATTCTGTGGTCAGAAGGTGGATCCCAGGCTTAGCCATTATTGATATTTTTCCATTTAGTCTAGCTGTGTTTGAAGATTAAACATGTTCTGTCACTCACAACATAGTGTTTATCTCTGTTATCATCTCAAGGTAAACAAGGATGTGATGGTTGATTTTGATCCTAACTTGGAGGTTCATACAATTTTTAGAGAAATTACATGACACGCTGTAAAATACACACCCTAAAAGTCTACCTTGATGATCAGGTTTTTTTTTTTTTTTTTTGCATTTCCATTTAAAGCTTTTGAGAGACCTTGTGCTTTTTATAGGTTATAATGTTATCTTTTTTTTAAGAGATACTTTGATGGAAAACATTTACTTACACTGCACCAACAAACGACCTATTCTAATATTTATGTCTATATCTAATATGTATTTATCAACACCAAGTGGCTTCAATGTCTTATCAACTTTATAGCTTCAAAAATAATAATCATATTTTCGTAGCTTTTCTGTGTTACTTAACCTGTAAAACTAACCAGCAAGAATGTTATTATTAATAGTCATATTTCCAGATCATTAGTCATCAGTTCTTCTGTAAACACAGAAGGTGTTGTGAGGACCGCAGACACAGAGGTGCAGCTAGAGTTGCTGTTGAAAAGCAGCTTTCTATAAGAGATATTTCTCATGTCTGTGTGTCAAGTATTCACTGAGTTTTGGTTCATTTTTGTTATGCGTTTCAGAAAGAAGTTCACAGAGACTGAGACAGCAGAAAGAACACCTTGTATGTTTTCTTTATGTTACAAAAGCACAGAATTTTGTTGTTATTATGAGTGTATACAAATAAAATTAGACCCTTTACAGATTCAAATTATGTATTGATTTTATCTGTATGATCAAAAATTACTTTTAATAAATGTGAGTAATTTAAGTTCTTTTCAGTGTTATCAGGAAAAAATGTCACAAAATGCACTGGTGCATTGATGTGTAGTTTAATAATTATCATTATTTGTGGGAAGTTAAAAATGTATTTATTTATTTTTTACAAACCCCCTGCTTTTCGATCCACAAGATGTTAATTGATGGACTGGAGTCATATAGATTGCTTGTGGATTATTGTGATGTTTTTATCAGCTGTTTGGACAATAATTACACGGCTCTTGGACATGACAATTTAATTTGTTTTTTGAACATTTTTCTGTAATAATCTAAACTAAGACCATGCGTGGATAATTGTTTCAAGAGAATTGTGTCAACAGAATGTGCAAAATTGACTGAGGAAAACTGTACCTTTCATTCGGTCGATGACAGTGACTTCTTATTAGGGATAGGCGATACCCCTTATTTTGTTTTCGATACGATACCGATATTTTTTTAATAATTATCATTATTTGTGGGAAGTTAAAAATGTATTTATTTATTTTTTACAAACCCCCTGCTTTTCGATCCACAAGATGTTAATTGATGGACTGGAGTCATATAGATTGCTTGTGGATTATTGTGATGTTTTTATCAGCTGTTTGGACAATCATTCTGATGGCACCCATTCACTGCAGAGCATCCATTGGTGAGCAAGTGATGTACAGTAATGGTACATTTTTCCAGATATGTTTCATATGAAGAAACAAACACATCTACATCTTGGATGGCCTGAGGGTGAGTAAATGTTTTAAATATTTCTGTCATCACAAGCATTGTTTGCTTGTTGGTTACATGGCTGCCAAAAAAAAGGGTGCTATTATTTTCTTTCTTTCTTTTTTTTTTAATATAATGTACATTTATAATAATTTGTGTTTTATAACTTTGGCATTAAATGACAGAAAACTGGTTAACGCTGATGTGTGTGTTGAGTGACTGACGACAAATTTGACATCTTTCTCTCTTCTTACCTGTAATAAATCTCTCAATATTTTATTCCTCTTTTGGAAAGTCATATAAATGCTATCATAGGAAAGTTTGAACAGGGACTTTTTTCGGCTCTTTGTGTTGTTGTTATCATTGATGTCAAAATTTGATGTGGTGCACAAATCGCTGACTTTGATCACTTCAAAATTTAATCTAGGCTACAATACAAGCCACCAATACAAAAACGTTTATAAGCTAACCCAAACATTTATAGAACCATCATTTGATCCAGTAGCACAGTAGAGGCGTGTATACTATAAACCTGTCTCAGTCTGTTTGACATGCTTGAAACCTAATTCTCTGAAACCTGTCACGATTGATTGAGGATATCATTTTTGTTTGTCTTTGCCTCCAGTATAGACGTTTGAATATTTAAACATTTCCTTTCCATTACCTTGTTGATTCTCTTTTAGCGTGCTATTTATATTTAAAGTGATGTAAGGGTATTAAATTCTGAGACTCTCTGAATGCATATAACAATTTACCTTTGCCTATTTTAAATTACATTTAAAAAACAACAGTGTAGGCCTACCTATACTGTAGGTTCAAGCAAAAGGGAAAGATTGTTTTATTTAAAAGCTACAAAGTAGACAAAAGTGGCATGCATTTATGGCACAAACCCCCACAAAGATTATGAAAGTGTCAATAGTGACTCATAAAAATGTTTTCTGCCTTCCGAGAAGGTACAGTACTTCCTTCAGGAAATGCAAATCTAAAAAATAAGTTATTATTATTCAATCAATTATAAAGAAAGATGTTTAAACTCTCAAATGTTTGATTTGTTTGATTCCACATATATTCAACTTGAGGATGAATAAATGAATTAATTTTCATTGTTTGGGTAAAATGACTCATCTTGCCAATCCAAAACTCATACCACCATATTACACATTTAGAGTGTAAATTCTGGCTTAGTGCGTCATGCTGTAGTGTGTATCTTCATCGTCACAGTTTTGTCAGAACTCACATCCTTGTTTGGTTTGAGATGATATCTGCAATGAATGTGCGTAACTGAAAGTTTTTTTCCCCATCAGGATTTCTATAAATTTTTCTTCAAACATCCCTAGAACATTATGTTGATTCAACTGAAAGATAGTAATAGCGCGCTTAAGCCTGGTTTCCACCTTCTGATCAGACTACATTGCCTCAAAGACACTATAAAAGAGCAAGTGCTCAGACTGCTTGTGAGATCTATTATTATCTGTGGGTAGCTCAAGCTTTTGAGGATGGATGTTGTCTCCATGATGAAAGCGTGACCTCGGACAAAGTGAGTCTACTTCAAGCAGTAGAAGGAGCCTGAGCCTCCAGAGATTCTGATGGTATGAATTCAGCATTTACACTTACAAGCTTGAGAAATGTGATATGGATGAAAATCTCAAATAACTCAAACATTTATGTTTTTTTTTCTGTCCTCTGATAAGCATTGTTCATGGCTGCCATTCCCAAAAGCTTTAATGCTTTCTTATAATACTTTTGGGAAACGCAGCCCTGTTTGAATGCACTGTCAGCAGTGAGTGAATGCCCTCTGTGATTGATTGGTTCTGTCTTGCAACATTTGCGTGTGTTCAGATGAGCAGGAAATCCTACACATCCTACACAATTACTCGCTAACAAAGGTTATTCGTCCAGTTCAATGCATATTGTACGCATTATTATTATTATTATTTTTGTTAAATAAACAAAACCACTGGTAACGAATTGGAATGACGAATTTGATACTTTTTGAGTATCGATACTTTCGATACTCGCGTCAGTATCGATATATCAATACTTCGAATCGATACGCCCATCCCTACTTCTATGGTGAGATGTAGGTACTGCAGAGGATGACGTTACTGACGCTGGAGATTACGTTTATGTATGCTATTCTAAATAGTTTAAAATGATAAATTAAGATACCAATAAAAAAAAATATCTTGCGTAAAATATGCAGTCAGAATGACTTTCTCCACAGTTTATACAACAATGCTTTGTAGTATCAATCATGCCCTCCGTTGCCAGATATGAGGTCACCGAGGGCCGGACCTCGGTAAATTTTTCATGTTGAGAAATAAAATTTGTTCTCTGAATGACGAATTTGCTATTTAGAACTCCTCATATGAGTGTATGCATGTTTAGACAGTTTGCAAGAATGTTTAGCGCCCGTGGTAAGAAAATGATTGTTGCCAGACGCCTGCAGAGTGAACGAGGCTTGAGAGAGTTGTGAGTGAGGGACTCGTCTTTTCCACTGTTGACACTTTAGAAATTGAACAAAGTGGGAAGTTGTAGTTTAGGTTTAGCGATATATTTATCTTATTTTCCAAATATTTGATATATATATATATTAAGGTTTTTATTTGTTTTCATAGCAATATCTGGCAACACTGATCGCCGGTGTTGTGCCGAATTCTGCACCCCTGCCAGATTATGCACCCCCCCAGAGCCGTAGAGAGAGAGAGTTGCGACAACTCTGTTCACTCCAATGGACCAGTTGTTTACAGCAATGGCGGATCGTGGAGCCGCTCAATAGTTCCCGGATGTTAGCGCTCATACTATCAGCGCCGTAGAGATGCAGCAGAAGAGACCGCTGTGACGATCTTCTGCAGTCATGTCTTCTTCCCTGAGAGACACTCTTTTATTGTTTCGGTAAACGACGTACTGCTCCATGTCCATGTACTGTATCACGTCACAGCTCCGCTAGTACATGTACCAGAGCCATAGAGAGAGAGAGTTGCGACAACTCTGTTCACTCCAATGGACCAGTTGTTTACAGCAATGGCGGATCGTGGAGCCGCTCAATAGTTCCCGGATGTTAGCGCTCATACTATCAGCGCCGTAGATCCCTCCTCGCCGCATCAGTAGGGAAACCATACATTCATACTTCTTTCTGTGAGTGACTGGAGCATTCCCATGCAGCACAGCAAATCATGGTGGAGACTATACAATAACAACATGCTTTTCAGTTGATTATACAACAACTGAATGAATCCATTGCTGTAAATAAGTGCATAACAAAAGTCAACATACATAAAATATATGATTAAATGTGTAAAAATGTTTTAAGCTGTTTTAAACTGGAATATACTACAAATATATTTATATATTAATAACTGAGGGGTGCACAAGAACCAAAAACATTAAACAAGATTAGTTTTCACTTAATAAAATATCTTCATTTATGATTTTATTCAGAAACTTAACATTTACCATGAGATTAGTAAAACGACAATGAACAGGTATATTTGTGATTAAACTTGACTAACAAGCAAGTTGTAAGAACACACACACATATAATTATATTTATATAGAGAGGCTGAAGTTACCTTGGCAGAAGACCACGATGTCGTTTATATAGCAAACACGGACTTTTACCATGGTAACTTCAGCCTAAAATATCTTAACAAGGCAGGTAAGGATAGCTGACCACATTAATCCTCAAATATTAGAGGATT
>NW_015555741.1:1656213-1661517 GCF_001515605.1 Sinocyclocheilus anshuiensis | reverse complement strand
ATTATATTTATATAGAGAGGCTGAAGTTACCTGAAGCAAACACGGACTTTTACCATGGTAACTTCAGCCTAAAATATGTTAACAAGGCAGGTAAGGATAGCTGACCACATTAATCCTCAAATATTAGCGGATTTTATCTTTTAAAAACAACACTGATATAACTACATATATATACTACGTATACATGTATACATTATTTTATAAATAATGTAAATACATTATTTTATTGTCTACTAATTACCAAAAATCACAGTTCTGTCTCTCCAACTCAATGTATTTCAATTGCCCGCTATGAACTTCCTGGAACTATTTGAGGTCTACGTGAATCACGTGACGATCGAGCGTTTTGGACTTCCGTTGACGCAACTCTCTCTTTCTATGGCTCTGCACCCCCGCATTAAAGTCGCTACCTGATTGCCTAATACCAACCCCAACCCTAATCCTAACCCCTCCCCCACACCTACTCCTAAACCTACCAATACTAGGGGATGCATAATCTGGCAGGGTGCAAATTTCGCCACTACACTGCCACTTAAATTGACAGTAATCTAAGAAACCCAAGGACAGGTTATTGCTGACCGGATGCCACATTCGGTATGGCAAACGAATGATAATAATAACAAAAAAAATTCATATCTTTTATCAAAAACAGTAGCATTTAGCAATAGTAGGCTACACAGATCTGTAGGTTGGAGAATGAAATGAAATGTGCATGAACAAGTCTATGCTATTTCTTTCAGTATAGTAGTTACATTTTTTACAAAGTCATGCTAAAAACATTCATAAGAGCACTAGACAAAGTTATTATCTATATAGCAATGGTTATTACTCAAAATTATAACAGTAAACTGTATTGTTGCATGAATAATAAACAACTGATAAAATTATCCACCCCAACCTATAGTAAAATATAAACAAATTTTGATGCAATAAATATGGTATAATTTAACAACGTTTATCCCTCCAAAACAGAGAAAACATATTTCAGAAACATCTACATTTCTGTCTCTTTTAAAGTGTTTAGTGTAAATAATGAGTTGTATTTGTTGGGGTTATTACAGCACAATTCTTAACCCCATCCCAGACCTCACTAATTTTCAAACCCTGGCTACGGCCATGCTATCAGTGTATGAAGGGAATCCAGGAGACTATAATTGATGCTCTTTAATATGCTTTATTGTGATTTTAATTAATTTCATTGAAAGGAAAAATAGCCTACATCATTATATCATGCATTACTAAAAAGTATAAAGATTTTTTTTAACAGCCCCTTCAAGAAATAACTGCATTGATTATTGTAACTATAACCTTTAATCAATCCATGCTGCAATATCTGCCACAAAAAAAAAAAAAATTATAATAATGCTCTACAACAATCAGCTTAAATCATCAGTCACTTTTGGTTATATATATAAAAAAAAAAAAATGTAATTTGCTTGGCGTGACAGATCAACAGAAGTCAAGCAGGATATTTTTTATCCACAAATGCTCTATGCTGTTTTTAACAGTGTATTTTTTTTTTAAGTAAAAGGTGTATAAAAATTATATGGTAAAACCTGATAATTGGTTACTGTTCCTTTACTATAAATGGCAAAAAACTGTACTGGATCTAACAGGACATTTTGTCATTTTTTTAACAGTAAAATGCTTTTAAATGTACAGACTTTTGTAATCATCACAATCATTTACAGCGAAAAACCATAAACTGACATTCCTATAACTTGCATTTTGCATTATTTATTTGCATCATTATTATGGCTATCAGTATATTACACAGGTACAAAATAGATCATATTACTTTAGGTGGAATATTAGCATTATGTCAGTTAATGAAATGTACAGATTTTTACCATCATTTTAGTAATGTCCCCTTGAATAGTATTCTTCATGGTGCGGTTTTGCTAACTTTTTTTTTAAAATTCGGATAATCGGATAAAGATTGTACAGGGTTCTTCTTTTCAGTATATTCTTCACACTTGGTAGGAGTGCATCTGCAGCTCTCAACATAAATGTAGTCATGAAGGATCTCGCTGCTGTTGGCACATTTCAGCATCACCTGTCGTTGGCTGAATTTCTCCTCCTGGCAGCAAGAACAGTTGTGCATCATGATGTTCTTTTCCATCGAATACCTGCACGGGTTTACAAGAAAACACCAGTCAGATGGCTGCAGTATAGCTGGATGTGAGCTTATCCTAACAAAGGCTTGGATGCGTAAGGCACAAATAATAATGTATGAATTTCAACAAATATATGATGAAATACCAAACAAAAATGGCTAACAAATGAGCTGACTTCATTTTATTGAGCCTTTCTGCTACTGGTTTCAAGGTGATTTGTTTTTGTGGATTTTTGTCGTTGTTGTTTTTGGATCATTACTGTTACTCTGTAACTCCTAAGACATTTACGGTTCTTCTGAGAATTTGAAAGAAAAAAAATAATTATGTGTCATGAATAGGTGTGCAATTCTCTCACCTTGATCCGTCGTCACAGTGGCCAGTGCAGGATGCAACTTCTACATCCTCGATGGAATTGCAATCTGTCACATGCAGACGGATGACGTTCTTCTCAAGAACACAGTTGCTGGTTTTACCTGAGAGATAACAGAGGCAGGTAAGCCTTACCTCTCGTGAACAATATATGCTTTACATTTTATGTAGTGCCCAACATGTTATTTTTCAATTTACTTAACATAATTTAAATGATCTGCATAAATATAATAGGGTGGAAAAACAATTATAACGTTTTTGTCAGACTTTAAGGAAACAATATCTTACAGATCTGGCAGCATCCATCGTTATCAAATTGCACTGTTCCCTGTAAGAACACAAACAAGAAAGGAAACCATTTAGTATGGTAAAATTCTGTCTGCATTGTGAGATAAAAAGTCACAATTATCTTTTTTAATGTATTTTACCTGTGGCCGAAACAGGATTCCATGCAAAACAATGATCACAGCCATTTGAACATAATTACTTTTCCCAAACATATTGTACATTTTCATTGATTTGCTACAATTTGCACATCTTATTTTCTTTAAACACTACCATGCAATTCTCCAATCCAGTGTTCAAATGGTTAACATTGCCATTTAGACTTTTTTTGTACAATGTTTTGACAAAATGAGTAATTTATACTGCAGAAGAATGTCAAAGCGGCTTTTTTATTTTTAGTGAATAATTGACATTTGGTCCCTTACACAAAGAATCTAGAAGACTACTTTTTGTAGTGTCCATTTTTAAGCCCTTATCCACTTTCATTGCTTGGAACAATATGGAGGTGAGTAAATGATGATATAAAATACAAGCGGAACAAGGATGTAATCTGTGCTCCTCAAGTTCAGATGTTGTACTTACAGGCACACAGTCATCTGGATTAAAGGGCGGGCACTGCTTATAGCTCTCCATTGTCATAAACATGCCATTCCTTTTCAGACAGGTAGCATTCATGCATTTAAAATCGTACTGCTTTCCATCCTAAACAAAAAGAAGACTGAAACATGAAGACTGAATAACAGAGCAGATGATGAACTGAAATAATTGAAGAAAAGTTTGAGAATATTTTTAAATGTACCTTGAGAACATGTCTGGTTTTGTCTGGTGCATCATAAATACAGGCTACTTGTCTACATGATCCACAGCACTCTCCGTCTTTTTTCCCATATTCAAACCCCTTGAAGTGCAAAAACAAACAAGTTTATATGATTTTTAATACTACCGCACACAATGCTGCATTGGGGCTGTCACAAACATCCTCAATAGTTGGAAAAATGTGCAAAAATGTGAAATAAGCAACAACCAAAAACATCCGGAAGAAGTGTTTGATGCAGAGTTGAAGCTACAGATTCTACTTACAGGCCCACAATCAAATGAACTCAAGTAAGGACATTCTGTTTTGGTCTTCTCAGTCACTAACAAGCCATTCAATTTATGACAGGTAACAGTTTCACATTTGTAATTGTCAACGTCTCCATCCTAACAAAAGATAGACAAACTCCATTAGGGCTGAAGAATAAAGCAAGATTCTTTGTCTGATGAACTGAAAGACTGAATAAAAGTTTAAGAATGTTTCCAGTGTACCTCGAGAACATGTCTGGTTTTGTCTGGTGCATCATAAATACAGGCAACTTGTGTACATGTTCCACAGCACTCTCCAACTTTTTTCTCATATTTAAACCCCTTGAAGTGAAAGATAATTGTATACAGTGGTTTTAATAATCCAGTGGCACCTTTTCACTGCATTTTCAAATGTTTTAAGTAATACTTTACAAATGATGATGTTAAAAATTAGATGTAAAACAATATAAAATATTTATTTTTTAAATTCCTTTCTGATCTCGTCTCCCTTTCTCTCATACTTTGCTTGTAAATATTGTTCTTAATCTTATCCTAATAAATTAGAAAAAAACCTGCTTATTATTATTATTATGCGAATTTCCATAATAGATTGAAAAATGTGCAAAAAATTGAAATAAGCAACAACCACAATACATCCAGAACTAGTGTTTTATATGTGCAGTTCAGTCTAGAGAATCTACTTACAGGCCCACAGTCCTTTGAACTCAAGAAAGGACATTCTGTGTTGTTCTTCTCAATCACAAACGAGCCATTCATTCGACGGCAGGTAACAGTTTCACATTTGTACTTGTACTCCTCTCCACTCTACAAAAAGACAGCCAGAACACTGAGGAACAGAGCAGATTCTTTGTCTGATGAAATGAAAAGATAGAGAATGTTTTCAAATGTACCTTGAAAACATGTCTGGTTTTGTCTGGTGCATCATAAATGCAGGACCCTTGTGTACATGATCCACTTGGGCACATGTCAATGGCACAATCTACAACAGTGAGAGGGGACTTAAAAATGGCACTGCAATCTTGAAGGGATCTTAAAAAAAGAAACTAACTAATCTTACGGCAAACTTGTTTGCTACAGCATGGCTCTGAGGGATTGGTGACATTGACCAGCACAAAGCCGGGCTCAGTGCAGATCTCAGGATTTACATCAGGACACTCTTTGGGCTTACAGAACACTGATTGGCTTGCCCTATCACAGACACAATCCTCACAGTTGTACCTAAAATGCTCATCATACTGCAACGGAAACAAAAAATTAACAGCCATGGGATGCTTTTTCAACAAGTGGCTATTAAATTAACAGTTTAAACCTTGCTGTACCTCACGTGGAGTTCCAGACGGGTCCAAGCATCCTACAAGAAAAGACCAAAATCAGAAACTTTCTAAAAATTGCACGCACACACACACACACACACACACACACACACACACACACACACACACACACACAC
>NW_015555741.1:1626607-1655243 GCF_001515605.1 Sinocyclocheilus anshuiensis | reverse complement strand
CACACACACAAACAAACACACACACACACACACACACACACACACACACACACACGCACACACACACACACACACTGTAATGGCCTCTCACCACATTTTGACACACATAATCCTGACTCCTTGTTGAAGAGTATTGTGTTCTCAGGGCAGAAGCAGCCTTCTGTGGGCACTGTTATGCTCTGCATAGGCCTGGAATTCAAATATTATTTACAGCTTATTACACACAATACATTTATATCACATTAAAATTTCATCCTAGGCTGTTTTAACACTGCAATCCAAGGAGGGTGTCAGTGTTTTTACTGTAAGCACTCATCCAAACTTTTGACTCAACTGCATGTGTAATGTGCAAAATATTTTGGCATGCTCATCAGAAGTAAACAATAAGTAGTAGTAAACGATTTCAGCAGATATTGTTTAACTCTTAAACTGTACAATAATGCTATCTCCTATCTCCTACCCATGTATATTTGTCATTAATCAGCACTGAATTTTGTCTTTCCACAATGGTCTAAATTATTTCAGAATAAAAGGAAAAAGGGACATAGCCTACCCATCTCTACACGTTGGTGGTTCAGATGGAACACAAGGCAAAAAGATTTTATCTTCTGGACATTTAATGTCTGAGGAAGAAAAGTTAAAACAATTTCTTAATTCAAATCTTTATAGCACCTGCACAACATTCCACTTGAAACAGGAAAATTAGTCTTCAATCAAAACGTATTTAATTTGATAAAATATATTTATACAGATTAAATTAAATCGGTTTGGTATATCAATGAACTTACTGCAATGCTTAGTGTAGTTCCTCCAATGTATGCAGACTCCGACCTGTGAGCAAGCACTTGCATAGCTCTGAAGACTGGCACACACCATGGTGGAGTTGTTCATATTACAACTATCCAATTGACAAGCTAAAAAGAAGTTTTTAGGGGGCACGTGGGAATGGCACGCTTCGAACAGCCTGGGGGAGTTTAGAATGAAGAATAGATGATTGAAAGGACAAATATTACTTTGGAAGCAATCATGCAAAGTTTGTTGCACGTTTTTTTTATTACACCTCATAGAATGCACTCACTTGCTCTCGAGAAGGTTACATTCAGATTGGGCTGGGCATGGTGTCTTTGGCATGGGTGCGGATATATTCAAGACTGGGGGTTTTGGAGTTGGTTGGCAATTTTTGCCATTCACACCACTGGCTGGCCAGTAATCTGCCATCACTTCACAGTCATTGACCAAGATGCCTCCAGGGATCATGCAGTCATCAGCCTGGTTGTTGTTGCATGTTCCTTAGTGAGAATTATTTGGAATAATTTAGATTAATAATGCACAAAAACAAACCTCTTCATACAACAACGGCTTTCCTTTTTTATTTTACATCACCATGCACATATTGTTTTATTAAACAAAATACATTTTTACAGCTTTCACAGTTAGTGAAATATTTACAAAATATCCTTTTATTTATCTGTTCTCCGCTACAACTTATGATTTTATTGTTAAATTACTTTAACCTGATATGACCTCCTTAACCCTTTAAACTTTTTTTTTTAATGTGCTGACTTACCACAGTGGCCTTGTGTGTTGTTTCCAAAATGCTGCAATGGCAGATTGATGCTAAAGCCAAGGGTTCTGAATGTTATATCAACATTCAGCTCTGGAATACTCAGAAACAAGTCTCGTCCTGAGCTTATTACTCTCACACCATGGTGAGCATATGGCAGCGTTAGCTTAACATTGTCCTTCAGAGCCTTATAGAAAAACAGGCAACCACAAAGAAAACCAACACATTTACAATACAGTGCAGACCAAACACATAGTGAAAGTCTTTTCGCAATCTTACTGTAGGTCTCACCTCTAGATCCGCACCTCCAATGTGATTCCTAAGTGTGATGACTTGATCATTGTAAGACACAGTAATGGATCTGGGACAAGATGCATGCTCACCAATATCACAGTAGTTATTGTCAATGTAGATCTTCAAATGGTATTGAGGCCTAATTTCCTCCATTAATATATAAGTGCAGTTTCCTTGATAACTGTAGAAGAGTCCATCAAATGTGATGTAATGTGAGTTACCCCAGCCTTGACAAAAGCCTATGATTAGGAGAGGGTGAAAAATAAGAAAAGGTTATGGACCAAACACTAAAGTTAGTCAGTTATTTCAGTAGTCCTCAGACCCATCTAGCACTACCATTAGCACAGTATCATTTTATTGCTTATAATGTTTATATTTTTTTGTCCTGTTGTCAATGCAGGATCAGGATCTTTAATTTGGTTGGAATTTTGGTTGTAAAAGTGTATTTACAGTTCCAAATCTCATCAGTTGAGTTAGATTAGAGTAGGAAATAAAATTAAGAATGGTAAACCATAGGACTGAGCAGACCCTTTGGTGGAGTGGTGGATAGTGTATGCTTTGGTGGCATAAATTGCATCCACTTCACCTTACGCAATATGTACTTAAAGAATGTAAAATGCTACATGCACAATGAGCCAGGAAAGAGGACATTATTATAAATTTCAGTGACTGATGTCAACCACAAAGTTAGAACTACAGAAGGAACAGTTTACTTACAATCACAGGCATACTGCTGGCAGCATTGGTGCTTATCATAGACCAGAACTGTCGGCTGATGATTTTCACAGGTGATGTTCTGGAGCAGAGGACATTGCAATGGGGCAATCTCAATGACGTCTCCCTTTATGCACTTTGCCATAGTGCAGTTAGATATGCTGAAGGTCTCGTTAGTCTGGAAATATTAAAGAAAGTACTAGAATTAGAGAATCTGATGAAAGGCAAATTGAATGGTATTCATTTGTTGCTTCCTTGGCTATTTCAAAATGGGCATGAAGAACATTCATAAAAAATGTATTCTTGCAAAAACATCGCATTTTGTACTTATAAATTCTTACACTGAAAAAATGATAACCTAAAAAATGTGCTCGATGTGGTAACTGAATCAACCTAAATATATTAGGTTACACCAGCAAAACTAAATTTAAGGGTAAGATCAGATAGGAATAGTTCTTTAACGTAATAATCACAGGTTACCACTTTTTACAGTGTACTATGAAATGACACGTTTGTGTAATCAAAAACAGAATGAATGTATATGTTAAATGCATATGTATATTTTACAGTTTTGTTCCATTTAGGACAGTCATATTGTGGAGCAGGTGTAGGTGATATAGGTGACGGACATAGCTCAGTGCTGTTCTGAATTGCACAGGTTATGGAGCAGATCATGGTGAGACAAATCCCTGAGCCAATGTGCTTCTGATCCAATATTGACTCTCCTATAAAAAAGGGAAAGTAATCAGAATTGAAACAACAGAACTGTTGGAAAATTTCAGACAATTGTAGAAAATTTAAATGGTTTGACAATTCAATTTACAGTTACTAACCAGGCTTATATTGTCTTCCTTGAACTACACAAAAACACAGTGTAGTGCTCTGACTTGTAGATGTAGGTGTAAACGGTGTAGAAACAGTTGTTTTAACAATTTGTGGATAATTCAAAGGGGGAGTTGTGGTATGTCCATGGACAATAATTATTGGTGTGTTAGTAGAGGAGGTACTAGTAGATGTAAATGTTAAAGTAGGTGTTGTGGAACTAGTTGTACTAGTTTTAGATGGTATTTCTGTTGCGGTAGGTGGTGTATGAGTAGTTGTAGTAGTGGAGGTGGTTGTATATGTTGAAGGTGTTGTGCCAGTAGTTGTGCTAGTTGTAGATGGTGTTTCTGTTGAAGTAGGTGGCAAAGGAGTAGTTGTAGTAGTGGAAGTTGTTGTAAATGTTGAATGTGTTGTGCCAGTACTTGTACTAGTTGTAGGTAGTGTTTCTGTTGACACAGGTGGCGTAGAAGTAGTTGTAGTAGTGGAAGTGGAAGTGGTTGTAAATGTTGAAGGTGTTGTGCCAGTACTTGTACTAGTTATAGGTGGTGTTTCTGTTGACACAGGTGGCATAGGAGTTCTTGTAGTAGTGGAAGTGGTTGTAAATGTTGAAGGTTTTGTGTCAGTACTTGTACTAGTTGTAGGTGGTGTTTCTGTGGACACAGGTGGTGTAGGAGTAGTTGTACTAGTGGAAGTGCTTGTAGATGTTGAAGGTGTTGTACCAGTACTTGTACTAGTTGTAGGTGGTCTTTCTGTTGACACAGGTAGAGTAGTTGTAGTAGTGGAAGTGCTTGTAAATGTTGAAGGTGTTGTGCCAGTACTTGTACTAGTTGTAGGTGGTGTTTCTGTGGACACAGGTGGAGTAGGAGTAGTTGTAGTAGTGGAAGTGCTTGTAAATGTTGAAGGTGTTGTGCCAGTACTTGTACTAGTTGTAGGTGCTGTTTCTGTTGACAAAGGTGGCATAGGAGTAGTTGTAGTAGTTGTAAATGTTGAAGATGTTGTGCCAGTACTTGTACTGGTTGTAGGTGGTGTTTCTGTTGACACAGGTGGCGTAGGAGTAGTTGTAGTAGTGGAAGTGGTTGTAAATGTTGAAGGTGTTGTGCCAGTACTTGTACTAGTTGTAGGTGGTGTTTCTGTTGACACAGGTGGCGTAGGAGTAGTTGTAGTAGTGGAAGTGGTTGTAAATTTTGAAGTTGTTGTGCCAGTACTTGTACTAGTTGTAGGTGGTGTTTCTGTTGACACAGGTGGCGTAGGAGTAGTTGTAGTAGTGGAAGTGCTTGTAAATGTTGAAGGTGTTGTGCCAGTACTTGTACTAGTTGTAGATGGTATTTCTGTTGACACAGGTGGTGTAGGAGTAGTTGTACTAGTGGAAGTGCTTGTAGATGTTGAAGGTGTTGTACCAGTACTTGTACTAGTTGTAGCTGGTGTTTCTGTGGACACAGGTGGTGTAGGAGTAGTTGTAGTAGTGGACGTGCTTGTAAATGTTGAAGGTGTTGTGCCAGTACTTGTACTAGTTGTAGGTGGTGTTTCTGTTGACACAGGTGGCATAGGAGTAGTTGTAGTAGTTGTAAATGTTGAAGGTGTTCTGCCAGTACTTGTACTAGTTGTAGGTGGTGTTTCTGTTGACAAAGGTGGCGTAGGAGTAGTTGTAGTAGTTGTAAATGTTGAAGGTATTCTGCCAGTACTTGTACTAGTTGTAGGTGGTGTTTCTGTCAACACAGCTGGCGTAGAAGTAGTTGTAGTAGTGGAAGTGGTTGTAAACGTTGAAGGTGTTGTACCAGTACTTGTACTAGTTGTAGGTGGTGTTTCTGTTGACACAGGTGGCGTAGGAGTAGTTGTAATAGTGGAAGTGGTTGTAAATTTTGAAGGTGTTGTGCCAGTACTTGTATTAGTTGTAGGTGGTGTTTCTGTTGACACAGGTGCCATAGGAGTAGTTGTAGTAGTGGAAGTGGTTGTAAATGTTGAAGGTGTTGTGACAGTACTTGTACTAGATGTAGGTGGTGTTTCTGTTGACACAGGTTGCGTAGGAGTAGTTGTAGTAGTGGAAGTGCTTGTAACTTTTGAAGGTGATGTGCCAGTACTTTTACTAGTTGTAGGTGGTGTTTCTGTGGACACAGGTGCCGTAGGAGTAGTTGTAGTAGTGGAAGTGGTTGTAAATGTTGAAGGTGTTGTGCCAGTACTTGTACTAGTTGTAGGTGGTGTTTCTGTTGACACAGGTGGTGTTGGACTAGTTGAAGATGGTGTTTCTGTTGACACAGGTGGCGTAGGAGTAGTTGTAGTAGTGGAAGTGCTTGTAAATGTTGAAGGTGTTGTGCCAGTACTTGTACTAGTTGTAGGTGGTGTTTCTGTGGACACAGGTGGTGTAGGAGTAGCTGTAGTAGTGGACGTGCTTGTAAATGTTGAAGTTGTTGTGCCAGTACTTGTACTAGTTGTAGGTGGTGTTTCTGTTGACACAGGTGGCGTAGGAGTAGTTGTAGTAGTGGGAGTGCTTGTAAATGTTGAAGGTGTTGTGCCAGTACTTGTACTAGATATAGGTGGTGTTTCTGTTGACACAGGTGGCGTCGGAGTAGTTGTAGTAGTGGAAGTGGTTGTAAATGTTGAACGTGTTGTGCCAGTACTTGTACTAGTTGTAGCTGTTGACACTGTTGACACAGATGGCATAGGAGTAGTTGTAGTAGTTGTAAATGTTGAAGATGTTGTGCCAGTACTTGTACTGGTTGTAGGTGGTGTTTAAGTGGTTGTAAATGTTGAAGGTGTTGTGCCAGTACTTGTACTAGATGTAGGTGCTGTTTCTGTTGACACAGGTGGTGTCGGAGTAGTTGTAGTAGTGGAAGTGGTTGTAAATGTTGACGGTGTTGTGCCAGTACTTGTATTATTTGTAGGTGGTGTTTCTGTTGACACAGGTGGTGTAGGACTAGTTGTAGTAGTGGAAGTGGTTGTAAATGTTGAAGGTGTTGTGCCAGTACTTGTACTAGTTGTAGGTGGTGTTTCTGTTGACACAGGTGGTGTCGGAGTAGTTGTAGTAGTGGAAGTGGTTGTAAATGTTGAAGGTGTTGTGCCAGTACTAGTACTAGTTGTAGGTGGCGTTTCTGCTGACACAGGTGGTGTAGGACTAGTTGTATTAGTGGAAGTGATTGTAAATGTTGAAGGTGTTGTGCCATTACTTGTACTAGTTGTAGGTGGTGTTTCTGTTGACACAGGTGGTCTAGGAGTTGTTGTACTAGTGGAAGTAGTTGTAAATGTTGAAGGTGTTGTGCCAGTACTTGTACTAGTTGTGGGTTGTGTTTCTGTTGACACAGGTGGTGTAGAAGTAGTTGTAGTAGTGGAAGTGGTTGTAAATGTTGAAGGTGTTGTGCCAGTACTTGTACTAGTTGTGGGTTGTGTTTCTGTTGACACAGGTGGTGTAGAAGTAGTTGTAGTAGTGGAAGTGGTTGTAAATGTTGAAGGTGTTGTGCCAGTACTTGTACTAGTTGTGGGTGGTGTTTCGGTTGACACAGGTGGTGTAGGAGTAGTTGTAGTAGTGGAATTGGTTGTAAATGTTGAAGGTGTTGTGCCAGTAGTTGTACTAGTTGTGGGTCGTGTTTCTGTTGACACAGGTGGTGTAGGAATAGTTGTAGTAGTGGAAGTGGTTGTAAATGTTGAAGGTGTTGTGCCAGTACTTGTACTAGTTGTAGGTGGTGTTTCTTTTGACACAGGTGGCGTAGGAGTAGTTGTAGTAGTTGTAAATGTTGAAGGTGTTGTGCCAGTACTTGTACTAGTTGTAGGTGGTGTTTCTGTTGAGGTAGGTGGCAAAGGAGTAGTTGTAGTAGTGGAAGAGGTGGTAAATGTTGAAGGTGTTGTGCCAGTACTTGTACTAGTTACAGGTGGTGTTTTTGTTGACACAGGTGGCGTAGGAGTAGTTGTGAATGTTGAAGTAGGTGTTGTGCTAGTAGTTGTATTAGTTGTAGATGGTGTTTCTGTTGATGTTGTGCAGGGTTTCTGTGTTGTGATCACAGTGGCATTTATACAAACTGCATAATAGCACATTCCCATGTCATCCTTAATGTTGTAAATGGTGTCATTGTGACCATATTGTTTTCCACCATAGTTACAGCACCCTGTAAGATGCAAAACAACATATTTTTAGATTATTGTGAGTATTAAAATACATAAGGAAAAGAAAATCGTTACTATTTGTCAGGATTTAAACTACAAATGTTTTTTTCTGTGTTTAGTGTTTCACTTACCAGGTGTTCGAAAACATTTTATATTGCCATGTTCATTACAGATGCTGTCAAAAGAATGTCACATATTAGGTAAGTTGAATTAGAGTAACAGGTGGAGGAACCACCCACAGAAATGTATGCTTTATATACTTTGTCAGGGTCTACATCATGGTCCATACCACTCATGACAGGACTTATCAGTTGGTATATTCTCTTCAGGCTTGTACTCGATTCCATTGACATAGCACGTGGGAATACACTCTTTCACACAGACCTGATTCTGCTCATCAAAAATAGGTTTGTCCTCTGGACATTTTGGATAACATCCTGCATTAAAAAAAAAAAAAATGGCAGGTTCATGAACATTTCTACGTGGCCCAGTATCAATGGTCCCTAAACTTAGCAATCATTAAAAAATGTTTAGCACTGCATATAAGTCCAAGAAACATCCGTTGTGTACTATGAATACTCAGTCTTCGAAAACTCACCTTCCAGGTTGGGTAAAGTGTTATTGCAGATATTAAGAGGGTTGCGACAGGTTTTGTAGCAAGGTATACCACAAGGATTATAATGCCATGTGCATCCTTCTGGTTTATTGTAGTAGTCACAGTACACAGCTGATATGGGAATATGGACATAAGTATGAACACATACACACAGAGTAAATTAAATACAGTAAAAGCAATGGCTGAAGATTCTGAATCTACATGAAAATTCACATTTGGATATTACAGATTTAGGATGTGCACAAGAATTAAAGATGCTTACGGCAGATCTCAGGGGTTCTCCAGTCCACACAAACACCTGCCTCATTGCAGGCTTGAGCATAAGCTGCAAACAGAAGCACTCACAATCTCCACCTGTGTCACATGCACACGAGTCCTTCACACAGTTCTCATAATATGGGTTTGGATCCACCTGTGGGAACAAGCATTTCCATCCTTTATGCTGAATTCCTGTATACCACATTATAGGAAACTTCCTTTATTGATTTAAAATGCTTTCAAACTTTACCTTGTTATGGCAATGTTTCAAAGCACCTTCACGGTCCTTTATGATGCTACATTGTAGTTTTGCCCATGGCTCTCGTTCAAGGTTCTTAAAGCATGGGTCAAAGTCTGGTGCAGCATCAGGGCAGGTGCCTAACACTTTCCAGCTGTCGGCAAACTCCATTATATCTGTGGTTTGCAAACTGCCTTGAGTAGTGAAGTCATCTTTTCCATTCCCATTGAAATTTCCACATAGTCCACAAACGCCTCCCTGTGAAAATATAAAGATCACATATCTCTGGAGTTCGGTCACCAACATTAATATCTTCTCTGTTTATATTGGTTACTGTACTTATTAAAACTTTGGAAACATTACAGTTTTTATATATTTTTAATTAAGTCTCCTATGCTCACCAAGGCTGCATTTAATTGATCAAGATACAGTAAAAACAGTAATATTGTGAAATATTATTACAATGCAAACTAACTATTTTCTATTTGAATATATTTTAAAATGTAATTTATTCCTGTGATGCAAAGCTGAATTTTCAGCATCATTACTCTTGTCTTTAATGTCACATGATCCTTTCAGAAATCATTCTAATATGCTGCTTTGTTTTGTGGAAACATTTTCAGTATTCTTTGATGAATAGAAAGTTAAAAGAACAGCATTTGTTCGAAATAGAATCTTCTGAAGGATCATGTGACACTAAAGACTGGAGTAATTACGCAAAAAAATCAGTTTTGCATCACAGGAATAAATTACATTTTAAAATATTTTACAATAAAAAAATAGCTATTTTAATTGCAATACTCTTTCACAATATTAGTGTATTTTCTGTATATTTTAACAAAAATGTTGAGCATAAGAGACTTCATTAAAACATTTAAATATTGTAATATTTCCAAACTTTTGAAATACTGTATTTATGCAGTATGCAACCATGGAATAAATTCTAAATCATGCCTTAATTCAGCTCACCATGTGTTGAGGTTGCAGAATGATGCGGACAGTTGTTTTGCGGTCCCACAAAACTGTCAGTCCAATGTCAGCATCAATGACAAGGTACATCCCGATGTTTGTCTTGTTGTAATTGATCTGTGGGCCACTTTCCATATCAAAAGCTGTTACAGTCCCACCATAAAGCTCTAGCTTAGTTCTCTGTAAGAGTTTGTAAGATAAATAAAAAAAACTAATTTCAGAATTAATTTATGATAATGTGGAATAGATACGAAAGAAATCCTTTGTTTTAACAGTAAATGCAATGTGTTGTATTGAAATTTGCATGTTATTCGGGTTTGTTCATACAGAGATCATATAGAAACCTAATCTTACCCCCAAAAGGATGACAACAGCCTTTGAGCATGTTGTCCCTGTTGTGCCACAAGGAATATTCTCAGTGATTACATGAAAAATTCCTGTCTTATTTCCACATTTATCCTTAAAAACAAGAGGACATTACATTACAAACAACAACAACAACACAAAAACATACATTATGCCACCCCTCTTGCTGCCTCCTGATTAAAGTGGTTTATTTGTAATAATAAAAAAGTATTATACTAAATGCCGTAGTGTCACTATGATAGCAAGTCGTATGTCTCATAGGCACAGTAAAGGTGCACAGAAAATAAAAGTACTTGTCTGGTGGTACCTGAGCAGCTATATAACTGCACTCTCCCCTGAAGCCGAATCTCTGCTGGTCGAAAGTTTTATAATGTCCGCTTCCATATATTGTGCAGATGCCTGGACAGATTTTTTTTGTGCATGTCCATGTTCCGTGTTGACAAGTGCTGTAACAAAGTAATACAGAAAGTGGACTTGAATCTATGTGAATCCACAGTATGTTCTAAAAACCCAACTAGTTGATATCTTTTTTGGGATTACATGCATTGATAGATGTTTGTATCCAAAGTGAACTACATTCAATTCAAGGTATACATTTTATAATATTTATTTCATCATACATTCCATGGTAATCAAACTTTTAACCTGCTAGCCTCTACTATTTGTGACCCTGGACCACAAAACCAGTCATAAGGGTCAATTTGGTGAAATTGAGATTTATGCATCATCTGAAAGCTGAATAAACCAGCTTTCCATTGAAAATGTGAAATTATTTGAAAATCTGGAATCTGAGGGTGCAAAAAAATCAAAATATTGAGAAAATCGCCTTTAAAGTTGCCCAAATGAAGTTCTTAGCAATGCATATTACTAATCAAATTAAGTTTTTATATATTTACGGTAAGAAATTTACAAAATATCTACATGGAACATGATCTTTACTTAATATCCTAATGATTTTTGGCATAAAAGAAAAATGGATAATTTTGACCCATACAATGTTTTTTTTGGCTATTGCTACAAATATACCCCAGCGACTTAAGACTGGTTTTGTGGTCCAGGGTCACATTTGAGTAACAGGAATGCCCAGAGTCAGACACCAGGAGGGGAGGGCATGCGGCTCCAGTTATAATAAGAAAAAAAAAAGTGGTGGGGTCTGTTTTTGAAAAATATACATTGATATTTTAGTAGAATTATCCAAGTGTAGATTCTGTGTGGGTCTAGTATTATGGCTTAGTATTCAATGTAACTTTACAAAAAGTGCTAATTAGCCGTGGAAAAGACTGTAGCTTACACACCAGTTATTGCAGTCTACGGTTATCTCAGTCCCTGGTGCATAAAACTGTCCATTGTGAGGACAAGGACAGTCATAAGGTTTAACACAGTTTCCTCTGCCATCATCCAGTAGACCTGCAGGACACTGGCAGCCAGATTCACAGTCCTGCGAGAACTGTGGGTGTGGTTGGATGAAGAAGATCAGAGACAGCAAAGTAGAAGAGAGAGAAAGAGAGAGAGAAAAAAAATAGTTACTGACAGATCTAGGGCAGTAAATATTTGAAAAGCATTTTATAATCAGTGTACAAAAAAGGTTAACTAGCACTTTCCACAAATAGGGAATAACTAAACATGTGACCCTGGACCACAAAACCAGTCTTAAGTCGCTTGGGTATATTTGTAGCAATAGCCAAAAAAACATCGTATAGGTCAAATTTATCGATTTTTCTTTTATGCCAAAAATCATTAGGATATTAAGTAAAGATCATGTTCCATGAAAATATTTGGTAAATTTCCTACCGTAAATATATCAAAACGTAATTTTTGATTAGTAATATGAATTGCTAAGAACTTCATTTGGACAACTTTAAAGGCGATTTTCTCAATATTTAGATTTTTTTGCACCCTCAGATTCCAGATTTTCAAATAGTTGTATCTCGGCCAAATATCAATGGAAAGCTTAGTTATTCAGCTTTCAGATGATGTATAAATCTCTATAAATTGACCCTTATGACTGGTTTTGTGGTCCAGGGTCACATATTATACAAACATTTTCAATGAGGTTCTACATTTTTGCAACCCTGTTTTAAGTTGCAAAACCAATATTTGAGACATATCTAAGATTAAAACCCTGAGTTCTGTATTTTTTAATTCTAGAAAAACATAGTTCTAAAAAACAAGGTCATTCTAAAAAACACAAGAATCTAAATGTATCAAATTAATAAATAAAATTAATTCATATTTTTATCATTGGTACATTTGCCAACTCTATTTTGATATATTTGCTAAAATTGGTATTAACAGAATTCATTCCATTTCTAAAAGAGAGACCAGGCTTTTTTCACACTGTAGTGGACATCTCTGAGGATATGTTTAATTCTGAAATAGGCACATTAATTGAAGTTCTGGTTGCAATAAAACCTACTGAAGTTAATGAAAATGAGATCACTTGGCTTATGATATGGCATTGTGCTACTGGAGTGTTTTAGTAACTATCAATTAGCACTGGAAAATACTTTTAAACTACCTCTTCAATCACTGCCAGGTGAAAAGCTCCTTTATTAGCAGGATAAAGGAGAAATGATAAAAGACAGATTGGAAACTGGGCTTACACAATCAATTTCCTTTTGCATACAAGTCTGTGCACACAACAATCCATGTTCATCTGGACGTGAGGTACTGCAGTTGAAGAAAATCTTTGGAGGAGTACACTCTGCAAAAGATACCAGACAGTGACTCATAGGAAAGAGTTTTATATTGGTAACCATATTTGGAGACGTAAGAACTAAAGCTAAAGTTAATAAACTTTAGAGTTTATTTCTAAACAATGGTCAGCCAATTGTTTCACTGTGCAAACATCTGATAGGATCATTCTTTTTGTGTGACCATAATTATAGTTAACTCAATATAATTAATTCTATACGTTAACATCACTCGTGGCATCATTTATATCACCACACATTCCCTTAACCTGATTAAAGTTCTGGGTGTAAAAGAGAGGTATCCAAAAGTGTTTTTTCTTACCCACAATTGGAGGTTTCCAGGACAGACAGCGGAATGTTCCATTTACACAAATACTGGAGAGAAATTTTTAAGATTTTAAGATCACAGTTTGGAAAGTGTATATTTTAACAGTTTTAAATCTTTACAACTACTGCATAAAACTAATGTCATCCGCTCACCAGTGTTCATTCTTAATGTTGATAGATGTGCCAGGTTGGACTGTCACTCCATCGTTGTAACATGGACATTTTTCCATAGGTACACACAGTCCATTCTCATCCTGGTAGAGTCCCTCTGGACATGCGCATCCGTCAACGGGCACAAAGTCAACGCTGCAGCTTTGGCGCTCAGAGGCGAGAGACAGACAGGTACGCTGACAGCTCTGCAGCTCATAGGAGTAGTTCTGCGAGGCTGGGCAATTCTCTGTATATTTCTCTGAGGGGATCAGTTTGAAAGGGATTGTGTCTTAAAGATGCATGTTGCACTCTACAAAACCAAAACAGAACCAAAAACTCTAACCTAAAAAAACTGAGTGTATGTGTGGATGTACTGCCTGTTAGTCATCCCACTGTCCACACAATGATCGTTTCTCCTCTTTAAATATATATTCAGCTTGTAATATATGTGACCATTATAGAGCATGCCATTTCAGTTAACCATATATTGTAAATGGTCTGATATATAGTAAAGGACAACAACTAACTTTAGTAAATATCTGCTTGACCACTGACCAATCAGAATCAAGTATTCCAGAGCCCTATAATAAGTGAAAAGCTTATTTATGAAATTTATGAAATTTCTAATACCCCAATGGATGGGGTATTAGAAAAGGCCATCTATCCAGATACATTTGTATTATCTTTATTCCATCTTTTACTAGGCTGCTTGCAGCACTAAAAAATTAAATCTGTACCACAAAATATGTTGAAAATCTGTTTTGAAAGAGTCGTGGACTTATATTGAGGATGGCAATAGCTAGTAAAATGGTTGACCTTACTGATTTATATTTATGCATTTATTGCATTTTTTCTGAATTCACTTCTAACATAAAGTACACTGTCATTGGACCTCTTTTTTTTGGGGTAATTCTAATGGCAATTCTTATAGATGCTTTCATTTAACTGAAGTTGTTACAAAACACCTTGAAATACAATAGGATGTATTAGTTTTTACCTCAGTCTCACTTCCCCAAGTTATATTTTAAATATAGGTTAATTGTTTGGCATTCTGTGTTTTGTCAGGGATATGAGGGAAATTGTGGGTTTATATAAGGGATGTTTTGCCCTAGTTACACCTAAATCCAAAAATTCTTTAAAGGGGTGGTTGATTGCGATTTCACTTTTTTAACGTTAGTTAGTGTGTAATGTTGTTGTTTGAGCATAAACAATATCTGCAAAGTTACTAAGCTGAAAGGTCAATGCAAACGGAGATATCGTCTAATCAGGATAAAACCATATATTAAAAGCTAACATAAGCAGTAGCATCTACAACAGCGTATCTAAAAGTATCCTCTTCAATAATATCCTCTGCTTCTCAATCAGGCTCAAAATGATAAGCGATATTAACGATGTCGTTGTTTACAATACAACCGGGGCACATGCCGCTGAGGTGAGGGGCGGGACGTTTAGACGCGCACTAGAGGCGGTTTAGCCAATCACAACACACTGGGCTAGCTAACCAATCAGAGCCCATCGCCTATTTCTGAGGGTGGGGCTTCATAAAAACAGGAAAAGATCAGCCCGTTTCTCAGAGAAGGGACAGAGCTGTGTGGAATAAAGGTAAATTATGTGAAAAATAATGTTTTTTTTTTTAAACGAAGAATTAACATGTTAGACTGCACCCCATAAACACAATCAAGCCTAGAAAAAACCCAGTGAACCACCACTTTTAAGTTTAGATGATGCACATATATCTGTCTAGCAAAAGAATCTGGTTTCGGCCATCTTACCACACACGATTTCTCTCCAGCCTTGGAGGATTATTCCTTTAGCTGCACAGGCCCGGGCATATGAGGAGAACACCGTACACAGACAGTCCTCACTCTTCTCACAGGTACAGCTGGAGTATTTGCATCTCTGAAAGCACATAGACACGTTGTGTCACTGCATGTTGTGGAAAGCAGGGTAACGTTCATTACAATTTGGAAAATTAGTCATACTTTGTAGTAGCTGTCTGGATTGACACTGGCGTGACATTGGGCAAAAAGGCTCTCCTTTTTCTTCATCTGGGAACACCAGTACTCAGCAAAGTGCTCTAAAGGCATCGTAACATATGGTGTTACAAGTACACAAGCTAAACCATCCTATACAAGTATAACACAAAGTAAATGGTCTGCCATCTATGCAAAAAGTCTCTCACCGCTGTCACTGCTGTAGGAACAGGGATCGCTACTGTAGGAACAGGGGTCGTCCATTCTCTCAGTACGGTCGGGGCAGTTGGTCTGGGCCTTCCAGGCGTTTGCGAAGGAAACCGCTATACCCTCCACCACTCCCTGAGGGGTCTTCAGATCATCTGACAGCACTTTGTTAAAATTTCCACAAAGACCTGCGCATATTAAATTTTAAATATTATTACGCTTTAAATAAAAAGACCCCCAGTGTTCAAGGCTATGCACGAAAGGCACATCACTGGTAATCTGATGTATTCACTGCTTAATTCAAATTCAAGATTTCATATGTTGTTTTTTGAAAGTTCTCACCACAAGTCTTGCCCTGGAAGCTTTGGTCCACGGTGATGTACGCCTGCATAAGAGGCACCAGCTGTACCTGCACCTGCAGCCCAAAGGTGGTCTGAAGCATGATGTGAAACGATGACGGCATGAACACCGTGAAGTCAGCTGAGAGAAAACAGTCGAAGAGGGTGAAAAATGCTTCACAAAAATATCAGCCTTCACAAACAAGCTTCAACACAAGCTTCAAATACAGAGCTCCTCTCTCTTACCTGTCATGTAAGGAAGTGAAACTATTGCATTGTGTTCAACTGTACCGTCAGCTTTAATCACTAGACGCTAATGAAGAAAGACATAGTGTCACTGTATGTACATATGTTGAGTAATTTATTAACTGTTAGAAATGGTGATATTACTTCCATTACAAGCAAGAAAAAAGCCAAATCAATAAGATTTTTTGTGTGTGAAGGAATGTACTCACATGGTTTTTGTCATTGTTAAATATCACTTCTATAGATTTCAAGCAGGTGTCAGTATTAAGGCTAACACAAGGAACAATCTGACCCAGTATGGTGAACTTTGACTCCTCAAAGTCCTACAAACACACATGGAGTTTACAGAGTGTAGAATTCATTATTAAGAATTTCATATATTATTTGTAGTGTTAATTAAAATGTCATGACATGAATGAATACAAACAAATTCTAAATTCAAGTGTAAATGTCTTAGCAATTAAATAAGGTGTAGTTAGCAACTAAAACACACTTTTGAGAGCACATAGTTGCAGTCTCCATGGAAAGTGAATTCATTCCCGTCAAAGGTGGTGAAGTGAGATCCTTCTTCTACTGAGCACAGGCCAGGGCCGGGAATACTTGTACAGATCCAGTTTCCCTCCTTACATATGCTGAGTTATGCAATACAATTACAAACAGACACCGTAAACAACAAGCTTTAGGACTACAGTTACATTACAATGTAACAATGTGGTGTAGAGCATGTTTTAGTTAATTGGTTAATTAAAGACATGTAAAAGGAGAACAGAGTGAAATGTGTTTTATTACCATTCCTCGTTATGTTTGTGAAGAACCTCTCCTGTGCTGTAGACGCGGTCATGCTTACACTGACACTCTTCCACCGGGATGCAGCCCATGTTTGAGATTTCATCAAACACAGTTCCTATAACAGTTCAAATACAGTTCCTAAACAGTACTTTTTTTAGTTTTAAAACTGCGTTTTGGGAAAAACTTTATAATTTTATATATCACATATCATTTTATGAAATGTGTCTTAGTGATTGTACTATAAAATCAACATTTATTCTATATGTGGTTCTTAAATCAGCCACATTAAATAAAATTCTGTAAATGATGGCACTAAAATTCAATTAAATATTATGAATTAGGGAATGACCTGGTGGGCAGAAGCAGCCGTCGATGTTGTGTTGCTCACACAGTGTGTTTGTGTCTTTGTGCAAGCATGTGTCCATACAGGGGGAGCCACTTTCAGAATGTACCATATTGTAGGAGCATGCCACAGCTGCATAGGGATTCATAGGAAGACATACATTCTTTACAATGGCAATTAATTAATAATTCAAAAGAACAAGAAATAAAAGCAAATGAAAAGCTCAAGAGAGAAGAATCACGGGACATCCACCAGAGCTCAGTGGTAGTTATTACCGCAGAAGTCAGCTCTTCTCCAGGTCGGCGGAGTTCCTCCAGCATGGGAACACTGACGTGAATATTCAGACAAAGTCGCACAGAGCGTGGAGTTGTCAGTGTCTTCAGGCTGATACAAGCACATATCATTCATACAGGCCTTGATATACGGCTCAGGGTTCAAAATCTTGATACAGGAGAACCAGTCTGCATCTTTTAAAAGGTCTTCACAATCTGCCCGCTGTGGTGATACAGGTACAGTGTGTTTTTAACCCTTATCCTTAGAGGTCGACCGACCCATACAGATAGCTTTTGCAACTTACATGTTTTTCAGACTGGTCTTCTAAATTCTGCTCATCATCTTCTTCAGAGGGATTTTTGCAATCCACCATTGGGTTGGGAACTTTGTGCTTGTTCCCAAACTCAATGTAGCCTACCTCTCGTTCATATCCTAATTCTTTATTGAATAAGATAAGACATGGATTAAACAAAGACACTTGACCTTCTTGGAGATATATGAAATTAGCAATACACAAGTCTTGTCTGTAATTACAAAATTATGATGAAATATGGCAGAAGTCATTCAATTATAGTCAATCAACTCACCTGATTGAATAAACTCATTATAAAGTGGAGCCCCATTGAAATCGCCACACAATCCACATGTGTGATTTGAAAATTTGGAGTCCAACTCCACCTACAACAGCACCACAGGGAAAGACAGCTTTTCAACAACCCCAGCATCATGGCATTAACGGTCAGACTTAATATTATTTTAAGGTTAGGCCTACTGTATAGTTGTATCAGTATTTGCTTCCAGTTCAGTGCACATATTACTGGCCAATATCTACTTACCATTAATCCATCATAAGATACTGTATGAATTATAAATATCTACAGTTCATTTGACTAGTTTACACTAAATTCTGTATTTATAAATGCCGGGTTAATGTTATACATTTTGGTGTCAGATGACTGATTAGACTAACTGATTTGTACAAAAAAAAAAAAGTTGGGGGCAGTCATGGCCTAATGGATAGAGAGTCGGACTTGTAACCTGAAGGTCGCGGGTTTGAGTCTCAGGTCTGGCTGGGATTGTAGGTGGGGGGAGTGAATATCCAGCGCTCTCTTCCACCCTCAATACCATGACTGAGGTGAGACCCTTGAGCAAGGCACTGAACCCCCAACTGCTCCCTGGGCGCCGCAGCATTGGCTGCCCGTTGCTCCAGGTGTGTGTTCACAGTGTGTGTGTGTGCGTGTTTGTTCACTACTCACTGCTGTGTGTGTGCACTTGGATGGGTTAAATGCAGAGCACAAACCAAACCATACTTGGCCACATGTCCTTTCCTTTCCTTGTATCCTAAAACTGACAGGCAAAAATGACTCACCATGACTGCATCCTCTTTGTTCCACATGACAGTAATGCCCATTTTTGAATGGAGTCTTATGTAAATTGTGTTCTCTTCCACAAGAATCCCTGCGACGTGCACGGGCAGCAATTTACTAAATAAAAGAAAAGATTCAAATTAAAACTAATTTACATCTTTATCTATTTTGTGTTTGCTGTGGGAGGAAGCAAGCAGCACTTCAGTTCCCCTGAATCTTACTTTTCTCCATTGACCATGACCTGGTTTGCGGTGATTTCGACGGTGATGTCATTGATGGTAACCAGGACTCTGCTGATGTTTGGGCCAGTGCTGTGTTCTGTTCTCTTCACGTGAACTGAGAACTGGCAAATGAGGCTTTGGCAGTCAGACACCAGGTTATACTCGCACATGCCTGGGAACTGATAAAAGTCCCCATCGAATGTTTTGAAGTGGAAGTTTCCCCACATGCTACAGATGTTGTTGACATGGTTACTGGCACGAACTGGAACAGAATAGCCTAAAAGAGAATGCAAAGACTTACTCCAGTGTTCACATACTGTATAGTATGTTATGTATTGAGCATGGTTTTGCTTAAACTTTTCTATCCTTTGAGATGTTTTATGAAGTTTATAGAATAATATCCACTCGTGAAAAGAAAAGTTGTTTACTCTTGTTTGTTGTTTTTAGTTTGCTTATTAATTATTTTAGTCTTTACATTACATCTATTTATGTGACGTGTCTGTCACAATTATCCCAAGCACTTTTTAAAAATAAAATTTTGCCCATGAATTTAATGCGTTAGGTCCACGTTTCTGCCATAGGATAAAAAAAAAAAAGGTAATTGCAACTTTTTATCTCATAATTTAGACTTTTTTTCCTAGAATAAACAATTCACAATTCTGAGAGAAAGTGAGAACTGCGAGATATAAACTGACTTTTGTTCTCATCAATTCATCAGAATTGTGAAATATAAACTTGCAATTGTGATAAAAATGCCTGAATTGTGAGTTGCAATGACCTTTTTCATTCTTTTATCCCATGGCCAAAATAAGCTTCCATACCTTAAACATACATAAAGCACCAGTTTTACTTGAAATCTGTAAATAATTCTGTAACTTCATAGTTTCTTTGTGAATCAATGTGATTGGTACATCTCATAATCCTTAAACACAATATGTTTACCTGATGTTGCTGTTGTTGTTGGCCACATAGTCAAGTCACTAGAATCTCCCATTACTCCATAATCCTCCATAAAGCCTTTAAACAGAGAAAGACATATACAGTCATGTTGTGTAGCTAATACTGTGAGCGTTTCTTGCAGTAACTAATCTTTTTTTTTTCTAACCTGCTTGTATCAGCTGTTGCCCCACCAGTAGGACAACCCATCTCAGCATCCACATCTGGGACATCCTCACAGCCCCCATGGAGAGAACAACCATCCTCAAGAGCTAATGTGAGCTACTTGCCAAAACTTGTCTTTTTATAGTGAATGCTAGTTTTCTTTGTAAGGATGTAATTTGTGATCAGAAGGAGGAGCCCAGAATATACAGTAACATAGAATTTTAAATAAATGTTTATTGGCCTATAGCTGTTTAAGACTAAACACTTTGTCATGGACAAAACTGCATTTAAACTGACAAAACTCAAACTAAACAAGGATGTGAGTCTTGATGGTGGGGAGGCAACTATTTTCTAGAGAAGTTGCACAGTATAATGCAAAGTTAAACTAATATCTATTTAGCTAATGCTTGTTCTGGGCTAGCAGGATAAATTTGCATTTATTGTACATTTAGGCTATTATTTATTATTAAAGCATTATTATTTAATATGTTATTTTGTCTATTTTTGCTCCACCTATTTTAATAATTAATCACAAAGACACAGCAAGTAACATACTGAATTAAAATACTTAAGTAGAAATATTGAAATAGTATTTTCTTCTTTTAGTGCACTACAATAATCTGTTTTAAAATTTAGAAAAATCTTTCAAATGCTTTCAAGACTCCCCCACTACCCCGTGTACATATAAAAAGGTGCAATACTTCCACTTGCAATAAGTTCTACCAAATGTAAAAAAGTAGCCTGAACAAAGATAATTTTTGTTTTAGTTAATTGGTTAATTAAATTCACTTAGTAGGAGTCAATTTATTGTATTATGTGAACTGAACATAAACATGTTTATGTTTCTAACAGCTGTTTTGTCGATCTTACTTGGATACTCAAGTATTTGTTCAAACTTGTCCAAATGTTGTCCCAACTTTCCAAATTGACTCATCTGAACAAACAATTTTGGGCAAATTGCCAGCATGCATTGCAGCTTAAAAAATGTCATAACTTATTAAAAAATGATCATTGCTACACAGAACATGTAATGTAGAAAATAGTCAAAGTCTTGCAAAAAATAGTCAAAGCCGGAGTTCCAGAAGACCAAATAAGACTTTATTGGAAGAAACAAAGCCGACATGCCAGCTGACCATCTGAATCTGTCTAAGTCCAGACAATTATTTATACAATTTTGTTATCAGTCACTGTCCAATGAGCGTATTGACGATTTTTTGGTGTGTTATTCCTGGTACTTTCTACAAGTATTTATTAGTTTCCTTGGCTTAATTTTAATTGTGGATTTTTTTTTTTGCTTTGTTATTTAACCCTCTCTAGATGACCAAAGGTCCCAGAGGCATATACATTCAGGATTTTTTTTCAATGAGCTGTCAAGATTTTAAAGAGCTTTGCACATCAGATACACATTATTCATTCTCGCACCATTTCCTTTTGTTCCATCTCTTGTGCTGTATCATGTGCTTCCCTTATACTTTTTATGCATGATCACAGTCACCTAGGCCATGTGGCCTACATAGTCAGCCAGGCCGCAAGGCTTCCAAAATGCATCTGGCTCTCATATATAGCAGAATGTCTTACTCAAACATGCAAAATAACTTCCTCAAACGTTATATATAAGATAAATAAAACATTTCATCATTTACTGGCTTAAAATGCACTGCTGTTAGCTGTCATATGGTTAAGAGTTCATATTTTTACTAAATTAACATTTGTTGATCATCACTGTGTTTGAGATGTGTGTTGAGGTATATGCATAATTCATTGCAACAGCTGGATTTAATATATTTTAGGGAAATATGTTTGTCTGTAGTTTGAAAAGGAAATAATGTCCATGTTATATAGTGGGGTTTGTAACAAGGTTTGTAGCTCCTTGCATTGCTAAATGCTAACAATCTTTAGTTGTCTTGACAAGAAATTTTATATTCAATAGACTGCCTATTACACATTAGATAAACAAACACATGAAGTATTTAAGCTGTCAGTTATTAGTTGAGTTAACTCAACAAATTGATAGTAATAGGTTGCCTTTTTCAGACTTTAGAAATCCTGTTTGCTTTTTTTCCATTTTAAGACAGGATCAAACCCATACACCATAGAGTCATTCCGTGGTTGTTAGACTTCCATCGAAAGTCAATATTCAAATATATTTCCTATAGAGTACAAAATGAGATAACTGGAACAACCAGCTGATCCACTGTTGCTTATTTATGCCATCTAAAATCCACACCCTGTTTCATGCCTAATATTTCTTGCTTCTTTTGCATTACGTGCAAAGAAAGAATACTTAAGAGATGTCTTATTAGAATAATCTGAAGGATCATGTGACACTGAACACTGGAATAATGGCTACTGAAAATTCAGTTTTGCATCAAAGAAATAAATTACATTCTAACATATGCTCATTTTCAATTGCACTTAAAAATCCCATCCTGTAATTCCATCTGTAATAATTCTGTAGTTATATATATATTATAATTATACTGTTGGCCCTACCTCTACCGCTTAAATCTAACCATACCACCAAACCTGCCCCTAACCTCAATAGCTGCAAAAGTGTTCAGCAATTCAACATGAAGACAACAGGCACACAATTAAAATGGAAATCTTACGTTTTATCTTAAGTAGAGAATGAACACTCTAAATTACTTCCAGCACACAATTTGTGAGTACTTGTAAGACATTTGGATTTGTAGTGTTTGAAGTGAAGCATTTGGTGCTTGGTTTTATTTTAAGTGCACGCAAGTTGGCACTTTTCTAGGTATTCAAAAATAAAAATAAAAAATAAAATCCAGAAGATTGCAATTGATGCTCTGTATTATGCTTTATTGATTATAATTAATTTAATTGGAAGGAAAAGTACAATATTATATCATGCATTACCAAACTTTGTAAAGAATGAAAGAAATGGCCAGAATCCCCTTTGAGAGAAAACTAAACAGATTATGCTCAGAGTTAACCATATCCATAGATTAAACCACAAAGAAAAAATAAATGGTGCAATATTTGCTTAAGTAATTTTAGCTATTAATAAACTACAGTAATCAGCTTAAATCATTTTGGTTATATTTTTTTAAATGTTTTTTTTTTAATATGACATTTAATTATGTTTAAATCAGCAGTAGTCTTTTATTTTAGTCTTTTAGCCAGAGGTCTTCTGGTCTACACACTCAGTAGAAGTGCATTTGCAGCTCTTTATGTGCACGTAGTCACGAACAATCTCACTGTTGTCGGCACACTTCAGCGTCACATTTTGATGGTTGACGTTCTCCTCCTTGCAACAGGAACAGCTGTGTATCATAGCCTTTGTTTTCATTGAATACCTGTGCAGGTTTCCAAGCAAACATCAGTCAGATGAGTGTAGAATAGTTGGATATGCTATCCTAATATACCCAAAAAGGTTTGGATGCCTAAGGCACACTAAAAAATATATTCATTTTATTGGAGAGATGACAAAATATCAAACCAAAATGGTTATTGCTAACCAATGATGTTTAGAGATTTTCCCAGAGCTAAGTTCACTTTCCTGAGCCGTTTTTGTTTGGAGACCTTTCAGCAGCATGTTTGAAGTCAGTTCCCCCCACTTTTGATTGGCATATTTCTATGTGGTTTCGCAGTACTGCTTTAAAGCATTATTTCTTTTTGTTGTGGGAACTGTTAGATATGTTAGATAAACTAATCTAACATAACATTAACATACAGTGGCATAAAAAGTAGCACGTTTCCTTTAAAGTTTCCTAACATTTCCTAAAGTTATTAACTATGTTTGTGATCAATAGGTGTGCTCATATTCTCACATTGATTTGGTGTCACAGTGGCCAGTGCAGGATGTAACTTCTACATCCTCGATGGAAGTGCAATCATCAACACGCAGACGGGTGACGTTCTTCTCAAGAACACAGTTCCTGGACTTACCTGACACAATAGAGGCAGGTAAGCTTGTGACTGACTCTCAAGAGCAAAACACGCACTGCATTTTAAGTAGTGCCTATTATATTATAACAATTTAACATTTGTTAAATGATCTACATAAACAATACAGGTGAACGAACCCATTAAAAAAAAAAAAATTTAATTGTGTGTCCAGATGTTTTGTATAAAGAATAGCTTACAGATCTGGCAACATCCATCTGAGTCAAATTGCAATGTTCCCTGTAAAAACACAAATAACAGAAAATAAAACATTTACACATTACACAAATATGGTCATGTCTCTCAAAACATTTACCCAATTTTCCAAAACATTTTGCACATTTTTATACTAAAAGTACATATTTAAATAGTGAAAAACTATCATTTTTACTTACAGGCTCACAGTCTTCTGGATTAAATTCAGGGCATTTTTTAATGCTCTCCATCATCACAAATGTGCCATTCACTTCACGGCAGGTAGCAGTCGTACATCTGAACTTGTAACCCTCTTGGTCCTAAACAAAAAGACAGACAGACTATATGAGGACTGAAGAATAGAGCAGATTCGTTGTCTAGTGAACTCAAAGATTGAAGAAAAGCTTAAGAATATTTTCAAAAATACCTTGAGAAAATGTCTGGTGTTGTCTGGCGCATCATAAATACAGACTCTTTGTTTACATGATCCACAGCACTCTCCTTTTTGTTTCAGATATTCAAACCCCTTGAAGTGCAAAAACAAGTTTGAATAATTCACTAATTTTGACAGACTCTAAAAAGAACCAGGGTCGAACTCACAAGAATAATTCAAATTCTTGAAAAGAACGCTCTTTGAAATCATCGTAAATAAGTTCTTAAAGTTAAGATAACCTCCAATTTGTCTTAAATCCACAAAGGTAAGATGTGTGATGCATGTATTAGATAGTTTCAAATGTTAAGCATTATCACATAACGCTAGCTGCCTATAATACATATTATTACTATAATAAAATTTACTATTGTATAGCAAGTAAATACTCCTGTGACAGATTAGATTGTTCGATTTTACATTGTTGTCACAAATTTGGAATTCTTTTTTTTATTTGCATTTGTGCCCATTTTAGTCGCAGTCTGGAGCCCTATGAGAGGCTGCACAGAGAGTACAGCTAAATGTGACAAGATTGAAAGTGGCATCAGTGTCAACTAAATCCGTAAGGAGAATCAGGATGAACGTCATTGGTCAGTGAGCCACAGTGTCACTGGTAAACAAGAACACATCATCACTACTGTAAAATCATCATCATAATACTTCAGAAAGCAACAGCCATACGAAATACAAAGAAAACAAGTATGTTGTGTGGAGTTTAAGCTAGTGATTCTACTCACACGACCACAGGCAAGTGACGAGGACGAGCATTCTGGTTTTGTCTTCTCAACCACTAATGAGCCATCAACTTTACGACAGGTAACGTTTTCACATTTGTCACCGAGGGCTTCTCCAACCTAACAAAAGACAGATTTCACAAGGACTGAATAACAGAGCAGATTCTTTCTTTGGTAAACTGATAGAAGAAATGAATAATGTTTTCGAATATACCTGGAGATTATATGTTTTGTTGTCTGCTATGTAATTACACATGTTTGGTACACACATTCCATAGCACTCTCCTTCTTGTTTCACATGTTCAAAGCCCTTGAGGTGCAAAAACGAGTTTACCGTATTAAATAAATTTTCTGCATTTTCCACTAAGATTATTAAACTCTACCTTGAGGAAGGGGTTGAGGAAAGAGCAAGAAGTGATAAACAGTGATTCTCAATCTTGTTTCTAAGGACCAGAAAATGGGTGTGTGAAATAAAGAAGACATCCAAAACCAGGATTGTGAACCAATGGTGTAAGAGAAGGTGAGCAGAGAGGACAGAGATGACAGGTGTGTGAAGAGGTAGGCCTACAGGACATTCTCTAAATGAGATGGTATTAACAACAGTCTCTCCTTGAGAGAGGCTATGCAGACAGTATAGCGAAATGTGTGATGTACAGTGACTTGTTTATATATGGTTGAACTTTATAATATAAAGCTTCCAAACTAAAACTTGAATTATTACCGGAGGGCAAGATGGAAAGACTTTAGTACCACATTTCACATCATGCAGTTGAGTCGTTCTATTCATTTCACAGTAACATTCCTCTCAAGGATCCACAGGGATTTGAACTCCAGGCTAGAGAGAAAAACAAGTTAGGAATGTGAACCCAACAAGCCAACCCCTCATGACTTTTTTTTCAATTACCAAAAAATTAAAAATAATTATAATAAAAGGCCAAAGCTCTTCAAATGCAGACAAACGTGGTAGCACTGACAAATTAAAAATTACAACACAGGAAAATATGGCATTACATTTAAGAGTGGTGTTTGCCTTAGTGTCCTTTTAAAATTCCAGGCTTTTCCTATCATATGTAATTAGAGAAAACAAACGAACCTAGCATCTCACCTTGTATTCAGTGTTATTGTACACACAGACTTCTTTGCGCACTGGTCAGAAAAATAAATAATATTAGAAACGGCTTACTAATTTAATTCAGTAAATGCAGTTTTTACTTGTTATTTTAATAAAAAAATATAAAATATCCATTGAATTTGATTTTTAAGTTTGTAACAGCAATGATATGTGAACTGCGCCATGGTACAACAGTAATACCCATTCTCTCAAGACCCCCCGACTGAGCCTGGTTTCTCCCAAGGTTTTTTCTCCATTCTGTCACCGATGGAGTTTTGGTTCCTTGCCGCTGTCGCCTCTGGCTTGCTTAGTTGGGGACACTTCATTTCCAGCGATACCGTTGACTTGATTGCAAAGATACTATTTAAACTGAGCTGGATGTTGACATCACTGAATTCAATGATGAACTGTCTTTAACTGAAAAATTTGTGTTTACTATTGTCATTTTGCATTATTGACACTATTTTCCTAATTAATGCTGTTCAGTTGCTTTGACACAATCTGTATTGTTAAAAGCGCTATATAAATAAAGGTGACTTGACTTGACTTGACTTGACTTGAACTATTACTCATGCTACTGGTCTAAATGAAGACGAAGGAGAAATATATCTGAGACTTACCACAGGGTGGACAGCAACTATTATTGGTCATAGTTGCTGCTAATTCAAATCCCACGTCACATTTCTTTTGAAAACACAGCTCGAGATCACACACTAAATGGGTAGAGATAAAACAGCAAAAAAGGTGGATCATCATCAAACTAGATTATTTTTGTTATCAAGCTGTCTAAATGCCTTGCAAGTGCTCGTCTGGTTCAAATGATTTATCTTCTTTATTATGACGTACTATGTCAGAAGTACTTACAAGTTTTTTACATTCAATCATATTTACTTAAAAACTTTTTTCATTTTGACTAACCACAGGTTGGACAGCAGCTTTCAATTGTTGTTTTGTATTCATGGCCACATGGTTTTATGGTAGGACACATAATAGGCTCTTTCACAATACCAAAGCTCTCATTGGAGCAGTGGTATTTGGTACAGTTAAAGGTCCATGTTTGCCCAGGCTACAAAAGAAGAAGATCATTAGTGAAAGTTAGTAAATGCTAGTTAGTTTTGGTCATGAACACAAGTCTGCATGTTCAATCCTATGATGGAGTAGGACCCTGTTTACTTAACAAAGAAGTTACCATGTAACTAGTTACATGTAACGGCGTTACGTAATTTAATTACTAAATAAATGTAACTGTAATCAGTTACAGTTACTAAGAAAAAATGTGTAATTAAATTACAGTTACTTATGAAAATGTTAACGATTACAACGGGGGTTACATTTTAATATTTACACACATCCACATAAAGATTTAATTGATTTCTTTCCCAAATTGCTCTGACTACTCTAAAATATGAGACATACGGCCCTATGATTTCCGCGATGCGGAAAACACGGACTTGTTGGAATTCCTATAACGCGGAATGTCACGGAATATGCAACATTTGGACGAATAAATCAAAAGTAGGTCAGTACACTTGAATCAATACGCGATATGGTCTGTAAATATTCAGCAGCAAAAAGACAATATATGAATCCTGCACGTTCTGCGTGTCTCTGTGGAAATCAGGCGCGGACTGGCCATCGGGAGAACCGGGACAATTCCCAGTGGCTTGGCAGCTGATTTTTCCCGCTTTTTTAATATAATTGTTATTATATAATTGCCTGCCGAATGTACTAAAGCGATTGTTTCCGAATTCAACATTCGATAATAAATCTCTAATAAATCATGAATCGGTTAGTCGTGATTGGGAATGCACTTCGGCTCGCGCAGGCTCCGCGCCTTCGCCAAACGATTTAGATTAGAGTAATCAATGCAAGAGATTTGAGTGGATTGTATAAGCGCACAGATGGAGAAGCAGCAAAATTACTGTTCAGGATTTCAAGTGCAGGTCAGTTTCATCTGTAAATATGCTATTGTAGTTTTGTCTTTGTTTACTTAGTTAAGCTGCAGCAGCCCATTGCTCATCAATCATCACTCAAAACACTGTATACTAAAGTACATCATTATCTACTGTAAAGTTACAGTAGTAATTTAGCAGATAAAATAATCATATCATTTATAATAGGTTTAGGGGGAGCTAGGGCAGAAAACAACACAACCCTTACGGAAATTAACAATGATTTTACCTAACCATGGTAACCACAAATTATTAACCATGGTTTTGGCTACACTAACCATAGTTTAACCATGGAATTTGTAGTAAAAATAAAGACAAATGGTAATCCATTTGCCAAAAAAAAA
>NW_015555741.1:1607633-1626232 GCF_001515605.1 Sinocyclocheilus anshuiensis | reverse complement strand
AGGGAAACCATTTGCCAAAAAAAAAAAAAAAAAACATGGTTAGGCCTACTGTACTTAAAAAAAAAATCCAAAGCATTGTTAGATGCAGTGTTTCCTGTAGTTATTTCAAAAACAGTATCAGTAAACTATTTCTTATTATTTTAAATCCGCATTGACCTTCACATCATTCTCAAAATAAAAGGCGATACTAAAGTCTGATTTTGTGGTTTTACTACTGTATGTTTGAAAATGATTAACAGTTGAAAACATTCATTAGAAATGTAGAAAAGTAATCAAAAAGTAATCAAAAGTAATCAGTCACATTACTTTAATAAAGTAATTGAAAAAGTTACACAACTATTACATTTTAAATAGGGTTGTAACAGTTAAATGTTACTTAAGGTGTAATTCTACTACCCATCATTAGGGGACACTATGGTTCTCTTATGCTAAGTTTAAATACAGTTAGGTGGTAGAAGAAGAGAGAGATGTTTGGTAAGAGGAAAGCATGGCTTCCTTCTTGTAGCCTTACCTTCACTGAGATGTCCTGATTGGGAAACATGTTGTTTTATGCTCAAAGTAAGGTCCTTTTTTTATGCATATTCACAGTGTGGCTGTATAAATTGCATTTCATGGTTTTGAGGTTTATTCTAATGTTTGTTAATATGTTGTTTGTAGAAGGACTCCTTTGACCTAGCCTCCTTAGATGTATCAATGGTGCATTTACGACTGCATGGTACATTTTGAAAATATAAAGGACTAATTTCCCTGCATTGCATCTCCTTACTTTGGGTCATCGAAACTGGATATTAATTACAAGGATAAGAACTATTTACATCTGCCTTTTCTACAAGGTTTCTTCTTTCGCTTTTGGACTGGGATATATAAGTATAACCATCTTCATTACATGAACATTTCGTGCTCGTATTGTAACCTCATTTTGTATATAGACATATTTTTGTATTGGTTCTCTTGGGTCTTTTTGTACGATTGGTTTATGGTATGCTATTTTTGCTTTGGGGTTTATTATTGTGAATTTCATTTTTTGTTGTTTTTCTTTTTCATAATATATCTCTGCTAAGAAAATCAGTGGTCTGTTCTATGGTTCAACCTCAACCAGTTTAAGTATTGTGAGAAGTTAGTAGGTAGATCCCTCCCAAAGGAAAAATACTTTCAGATTTATAACTATTACTCACAGAAGTACGAGTTTGTTATATAATGGCACCCGAACAGGGACCCTACTAGTTTGACTTCATTCACTGATATTTTACTGTGTTTTGAGTTTTTATTCAGAATGACAAGCCATAATGCTCTGGGTGAGGATGGAGCCGTACCCAGCCTAGATTTTGTATCAGAGTCCTTTACCGCGCACAGGGAACCCCTCAGAGAACTGATCAATACATTCAGTGATTTGTATCTGGACTCTGAGGAAGATTGCACAGGTGAGGATCTGGATAATTTTCCCTTACCACCCCCTCCACCACCTGAAGCTGACAGAGAACCAATCCCCTCTGTTACACTTTTGAATGAATGACTGGATGAAAGAATAACATCACTGGAAGGTCAAGTTGAAGATTGTTATCAGAGAGTGGATGAATGTGTTTCTCAGGATGAGATGAAAAACAAATGTAAAGCCATTGAAGCAAGATTGCATTATTTTGTTGAACGTGAATGTGACAGAGTTACGAAAAAGCTTGAACTCGCAATACAAGATTTAGGAAGATCCGTGGTAGACTGTCTAAAAAGAAGAGATATCCAGATTGAGCAAAAATTCAAATCTCTAATGGCTACTCCCAGAAAACTCCCTTTAAGTTCCTCATTACCCACTCCAGAAGACAGGGTAAGAGATCAAACTTGTGATGTGCAGCTCTCTAGTACCATAACAGTACCTGAGTCTTCAATGCAATACAACCCTCCTGTAAAAATTGACTTTCCTGATTTTTGCAATACTCAAGATGAAGATCCCGTAGAGTTTATTGAAAGATGTGAAGAGTATTTTGCTGTTCGTCCTCTTTCGGAGCACGAGATACTGGCTGCCTTAACCACTGTATTGAAGGGAACAGCTAAAGATTGGTGGCTGGCTGAAAGAAGAAACCTTGTAGAAAAGGCAGATGTAAATAGTTCTTATCCTTGTAATTAATATCCAGTTTCGATGACCCAAAGTAAGGAGATGCAATGCAGGGAAATTAGTCCTTTATATTTTCAAAATGTACCATGCAGTCGTAAATGCACCATTGATACATCTAAGGAGGCTAGGTCAAAGGAGTCCTTCTACAAACAACATATTAACAAACATTAGAATAAACCTCAAAACCATGAAATGCAATTTATACAGCCACACTGTGAATATGCATAAAAAAAGGACCTTACTTTGATTGAGCATAAAAGAACATGTTTCCCAATCAGGACATCTCAGTGAAGGTAAGGCTACAAGAAGGAAGCCATGCTTTCCTCTTACCAAACATCTCTCTCTTCTTCTACCACCTAACTGTATTTAAACTTAGCATAAGAGAACCATAGTGTCCCCTAATGATGGGTAGTAGAATTACACCCTAAGTAACATTTAACTGTTACAGGGTAACTTGTAATCTGTAACCTATTACATTTCCAAAGTAACCTTCTCAACACTGGAAGTTACTAAAACCACAATCCTACATTTCATGTTGCTTTTGAAGGAAAATGTAATTCAGAATAGAGACATACAAATCTAGGTAATCCATCAGGGCCAATGCAATCTACAAGGAGGGATTGATACAAAATCAACAAAAGAATGTCATCAGAGCATTTATCTAACAAAGAGTAAATTAAGTAACATTTCTTACCGCAGTTAGGTGTACATTTATCTATCGTTAACTAACTAGATATGTGTTGTCAGGACAGAAACAACCTTCCATTAATGTTTTTTGACATTTTTTGCCTTGGCAATTGTTCTCCACAAACTCATCACTGTATCTGGTATTTAAATGCAATAGAAGACTGTTACATAGCGTAATATCTGGAGCATTCAGTATTACATTTACTCCACACAAAGATGATGTTATGTCATGACTAGAGATTAGACCATTACCTTGTACTGCAGGTTTTTTCTATTTTAGGCCCACATGCCTTGTACACTTTGTGACTTGGGCACTTGTATTCTGTTATGAAAACCAACAATGAATGAACTGAGTGCAACGTGCAACTGTATTAGGTATGTCTACCATGTCAACATAATGGCTTGCCACAGTTGAGGAGTATTAAAGTGGAATATTAAAATATGATGCCTTAAAAAAATACTGAAATTCTCTGCTATAAAGTACTGCAATGGTGGGCTAATTCTGCTGGCTTACCACATAACCCTTTAAGGTCAGCTGAATTTTTCCACTCCACACAGACAGACTCTAGGCCACATTGCTGTGCATAGGTCTCCAGGCTGATACACGCAACAGATTTATTTTTAAGGGTGCACACATCATATTTGCATGCATCATAATAGTTTTCATATGGAACGACCTTATGGCATTTTTCAAATAATCTGTGAAGAAAATGCAAAAGTGTTACTTTTAAAAGGAACAATAACTATTTTTCAGAGCTAGAAATAAAATACTTAAAGGGATAGTTTACCTACAAGTAAAAAATGTTGGTCCACTGTCCTGCAGTTTAGCGCCAACCCTGATCAAACTCACCTGCTTGTAATTTTCAAGTAATCCTGAAGACCATCATTAGCTTGTTCAAGTGTGTTTGATTAGGGCTGGAGCTAAATTTTGCAGTGGTCCTTAAAGGAAAGTCACCATGTGACTTTGTTTTGTTTCTTTGTTTTATAAAAGGTGAATTTTATAAAGAATCTTTTCCAAAAATTAAGTTGAATGGGAATGGGTAATGCCACGCCTGCACTGTTATTGTATGGTTTCAGAAAATAAGGAAAATAATGCTTAATGCTTAAAATGGACCAATTTTATGATACAATTAACTTTGAATAGTAATTGTATGAAAAAGAGCAGGACATTTTTTTAAATGTCCCCTTTTGTGTTCAACAGAAAAAAATTATAATTTCAGGTTTGGAATGACAATATTTTCATTGTTTGGATGAAATGTTATTTTAAAACACGGTAAAATGGTGACTTGAAGTATATGAAGGTTTAATAATATAAAGTTTAATAGTGCTACTCAGTATTACAAACAAACTACACATTACTGTATATCACATAAATTAAAATAGTCAAATGTTCTCATAATTAATTAGCTCTGTTCCAAAACCGAGTTAGCTGCCTTGCTACCTACTGCCTACAAGTAACAGTCATGCTGCGTCCCAATGTGCCTACTTACAGTATACTACACCCTTAAAGTATGCGGTGGTGTAATGTAACAAAGTAATAATACTTCGGTACAGTACTTAAGTATTTTTTGGGAGTATCTGTACTTTAATTGAGTTTTATATTTCAGCCAACTTTTACTTTTACTCCACTACATTTCCTAATTAAAATGTATACTTTTACTCCGATACATTTCCCCGAAGCATATTCATTACTTACTGCAAAATAGTCAGAAGTCAGAAGAACACGGACTGCAGGAAAGCAGATTTGACGAATCAATGGTCTGGCGTCTGCAAGTTAGACTCCTAAAAAAACACCTTTGCTCACGTGCAAACAAGTGCGTGCACAACCGCGGATGATTCATTTTCCACTCAAGTCCAGTCTGCTCGTGCGATATACAGTATATCTGCGATAATATGGTAAGTGTTGTTGTAATGATGTGCGATCTGACATTATCGAGTATATCACCAAATCACACAAACAGAGACAGAGTGCATGCACGTGATTTATTAGTCTATTAAAACTCTAAATTTAAGGCATTCTAAATTGTAGACGGCAAAAATGCTTCTGTATGCTTTTTATATTTACACAAAGAGTACCGTTTTTCTGCAGATATCAGCATGATAACTAATTTAATAATCATTTTATACAAGTTCAGTAAAGTTAGCAATAAGTGACTTACATTTTAGACATAATATTGTTTGTTTTTGCTAAATTTTGCCAATGAAAATAGTTCCAAACAAACATCACAGCACTGTTTTGCGTCTCTGAGCAATGGTGTTTACTTATTGAATGAATCAGCTTTTTTGAACGAATCAGTTGAATAAATGAATCAGTGATTCACTCATTAACGGAGTTAAATGCTTTGTTCCTGAATTAATTAGCTATTTGAAAGAATCTGTTGAATCTCAATGACTCACTCATTAACAGTCACTTGCTGTCACCTACTGGCAGTTTTAATTTCACATTTTTTTCATGTTTAAAATCATTTCAAATATCAGTATTCAATGTTTGATGTTAAAAACAAAACATTATTTATCCATCTATAACTGCAGGTTAAATGCATCCATGTCCCCTCTCTGAGCTACATTAAACTGTGTAAAAACATCTAAATGCTATTTCAGATGCAGATTCCAGAAATGTTTTCTTATGTTGGAATGAAAGACACATTTTTATTTGCTTCTTTTCCATTTTGCATTTACTTGTACTTTTACTTTCAATACTTAAGTACGTTTAAGATTTAAAAAATACTTTTCGTACTTAAGTACAATAAATGTCACATACTTTAAGACTTTTACTCAAGTAATATTCTAAATGGTGACTTCAACTTCTACCAAAATCATTTTCTGGTAAGATATCTGTACTTTTACTTGAGTATAGCTTTCAGGTACTTTATACACTACTGAAAGTATGTACTCTTTTGGTGAAGAAAAAGTACACACTTTTGAGTGTGTAGTAGAGGCAAGCTTTGGGACATACTATCATGTCATACCCGACTGTTCTGTCGCATAGTTACATGCATCCTGTCACTTTAAACTGGCCTGTCAATCTGCCAGCCATGGGTTTTTATGTGGAGAACACTGCTCATATTTGCATGATGATGCATTTTAAAATTAATGGCCAAATGGATGTTTATAACAGTTCACATTGTTGTTGCAACTGAAATATAACACAGATAACATTAAATAAATATATATTTTTTTACCAGGTTAAATGCTGATTATTAGTAGATCAAACTCATTTATCTAAACCGCCGTTGGTTGCACACATCTGCCATGTTTGTAGTTTTTAATGAATTTTATTCGTGTTTGTAGTTCTGAACTGAATCCTTCTCCAAAGCACAATGGATTATGGTAGGGTGACCATACGTGCCATTTTCCCAGGACGCGTCCTGGCCAGGATTTCTATATTGCCTAAAATATCTAGGTTTTGGCTTTGTTTGCGTGTGCAGACCGATCGGTGTATGACATCAAAGTACCATACAGACGGTTATGCTTTCGAAACGCTCTCGAGGTACTTTGATGTCGAACACACCTAATATGTACGCATAATTGCATTGCTTTGACCTTAGATCCCACCTTCTCACACGCCATGATTGGTCCATTATGTACAATGCTTGCATGTTATTGGTCAAACTACTTTTCGATCATTACCTTCAGCAAGCATGAAAACAGGAAAACAAAGCCAAAACAAATCCTGGCCAGGACGCATCCTGGGAAAATGGCACACATGGTCACCCTAGATTATGGGCAATATTAGCCTTAGAGATTGCACAGATCCACACTTCAAAAATCTACCTGAAATAATAGACCATCTGGGGACTTTTAGCATACTCTTTTCAACATACTATGCTTTAGGACACACTTGTTCTAATCTCACATACTATTTAGGATGGATAGTATGGACATTGGGACACAGGGTCAGATCTAGGCTGCCTTTTTTTTCATGATTATTATGATTATTATTATATTCTTATTTTTGATTAATTGATTGATTGATTGAGGTGGTGGGGTGGTATAAAAAAGTCCAACACAAGTAAATCTGAAATCAGCACATTGCTGCCCTTACGAAAAAAAAGTTTATTCAAGTGTGCTATTAGTATATTTCTTTTAAACTAAAAAACAGGAAAGTATACTTTTAGTCTACTTTTTCTGTACTTCTCAGAAATGGGCTTTATGTTCTTCTCAGAAATATACTTAAAATGACATTTAAGTATACTTGACTTATACTTGAAAAAGTCTAAATATATTTGAGCTACTGTATAGTTGTGCCCCTAGAATCTGTGTTTTCATTGTTATACTGTAGGGGGCGCTAGTACACATCTTCTGTACAGAATTTCCAAAAAACACAAGTGAAGAAGAAACCGAAACAACAGATGCTTCCACATGTAATCTAACACAATCATCAGACATAAAACAGCATTAAAACTGTGTAACGTAATGGAATAAAATATCGACCAATGAAGAGGTACTAATGACTGTCAAGCTTTGGGGTGTTGATCGACTCTATCTACGTTTTGATTATCGTTCTGAATCCAATTCATAGTCTTTTTTTTTCAGCTTTTTGTTCAAAATGTTGTTTATTTCTTTATTTTTTATGAAACTTACCACATTCAAGTGTTTAAAAAAGAATGCATGAAGCTAGAATAAAATGTTTTTGTTTACAAGCAGATACCCTGTTCTTTTGATGTTTTGTATGTTCAGATATTCATGTAACAAAATACATAGAAGACCACTTTTGTATACTTACTACATAAAGTATACTTAAAAATATACTTGAACTTTACTTAAGTATACTTAATAAAATAAACTTGAAGTATACTACTTTTTGGTAAGTGTGGGAACAGTCAGGGGTCCCCACTAGCAAAATGTCTTGATAAACTGCTAAATGTGGCTAAAAGAATGTATCTTAGGAGGCAGCATGATTATATACTTTCTGGAACAGTCAGAAGCTTGCCTGTGATGTCTATATAGACAACTTGCTTCAGTAAGTTATGCAACAGAACAATTTTGCTGTTATTATTAGGTTTTGAAAGGTTAAAGCATTGGATTTGTCTTACTTGTCCTTGATGAGTTCACAGGCATTGTACATTTCTGGTGCACAACTTGGCTGACGTGGAGGTACATTAGGAGGAGGATTGCATCCTGGAGGTACCATCCAAAACTGTGCCATGTGCTCACAAGATTTGTCAATTGTTCCGTTAGGGAGTCTGCAGTCATTTGCTGTGCTATTGTCACAATACCCTTAAAAATGTCAACCGAATAAAAAAACAAACAAAAAAAACAAAATGGAGAAACATTAGATATGCAGCTGAAAAAGTTAAACTAGCTATTTAATTAAAAAAAAAACTTCAATTATACTAGATCAGGTTGCAGACACCAAGTCACCAGATAATTTGAATAAACAAATAAACATTCAGGCAGAGTTTTGATATACTGATCTTTTAGTAAAGGTCCAACAGACAGATAAAAACAAATTTATTTATCATTATCATTTTATGCCAAGAGATATCAGATCTGTACTCACCACATTGTCCCTCAGTATTGCCATGGAAGTAAGAGAATGGGAGTTTGACAGAAACACCTTGATTACTGACTAAAATCTCAGCTTTAATATCAGATACATTCACAAGCACTGTAATGGCAGTAGTGGTGATGATTATATCTCCCAGTTGGATTGTTGGCTTCATCACAACATTGTTAACATAAACCTGTGGGAAACAAGGCATTTTGGAGTCATGATGAAAATCATGCTCTAGAATACTATGTTATTTTGCAATGTGCCATGAACAACATGAGGGCACTGGTTCTCAACTGGTGGGTAGCAGTCCATTAAATTGATCTAAAGTCTATTTTGACAGTTGTGGACAGCAGAGAATAACGATGCTAAATGATGTGCTAAAAGCAAATGATAATGAAATGCAACTATCCATATTATGCATAATTAGGAAAGCAAACTAAGCAACTTTACCACATTTAAAAGGCAGGAGAAATGCTTTTCCAAATAAGGCTGATGCTAACATGGATGTTATGTGACCTACCTTCATTGTTGATGAAGGTTGGTCATTCATGAGAAAAATTTTGCAAGGTAAAAGAAAATACTACCCATTACATCATTACATTAAATATGGTTCAAATTAAATGAGAATACACATGGCTTGTGTGTTCCATTGCATTTTATGCAGTGAACAACTGGCTGCTAAGTGTACAAAACCAACTAATCTCAAGAGATATTTAGGGATGATGACTATGTCTCCCTGTTACAGTTTTGACAATGGTACACAATTTTGGTACAGTGTTTTGTCGCCACTTGATGGAAAATCTGGATATAAAAAAAAAAGAATCACTGATCTAGAGCAAGATATGTTTTACATTTTGTTTGTGAATAGATTTGTGTGAAAGTCGTGACACTCACCTGGACCTCTTTAGTGTTGCTTGTTAGCTTGATTTTATAAGATTTGTAGTTCACAATCACATACTCAGGGCAGGCTAGATTTTTTTTTTCCATCACAATAATAGTTTTTAGCATGGACACTTATATTGTATCTTGGAATTATTTCTTGGAACAAAACATAAGTGCAGTTTCCATGGAAAGTGTAATATTTTCCATCAAAGGTTTGGTAATGAGGGTCCCCCCAGCTGGTGCATCTACCTTTTGTATTAGAAAAAGATTTAAAACAAAGTTAAATACAATGCATTTCCAGTGCATATAGGTATTTAATTTATTTCATTTAAATTACCATTAGGAATAATATTAATAATATACCAATTTCATGGTTTAAACTCACAAGGACACTCATACTTGGAACAGCACCCATTGTTATAATAGACTTTCTCAGGTGAATGTCCATTGACACAGTCAGGTATGATTGCATCTGTTGGCTTACACTGTATAGGGATTGAGATGCTTAATTAAAAGTGTACTAAAACAACAACAACAAAAACTTAATAAGCTTAAATCTTCTTTTTATTTTTTTAAATAAACTTAATAAAACTTTTTTTTAAAAGTTGACTAAACGGTGCTGAGAAAGGGCATGATTTCAGCTCTCATTCATGTCTAAAGCCCAAAAGGGTGTAGAACGAGCTACACACTGGAAACAGGGTTAGGGATGTGTTCTAAATACTGGCAGTAGAAAGCACCACTAATGGCTCGTTTCCACCGAGCGGTACAGTTCAGTACAGTATGGAACGGTACACAATTATGTCCGTTTCCATTGTCAGAAGTTGTGAATGGTACCAAAATACCAAAACCGTACAGTACCACTTTTTTGTTACCCTTCTGTTGGGGTACCTAGCACAGCAAAGGGTACCAAAAGTGTGGAGCTAAACTCACCGCAGAACGTTGATTGGTTGACTAGAATTGTTACTTTTGTGTGATACAAGGGAATAAAGCTTCTCCTTCACTCATTCCTCTCTGCTGTCCATGAGTGTTGGGCTTATTTACATCAGGGTGCACAAACACAAAAAAAAAATATAACAGTGTATTTTATAATTTTATATTTTCACACAGACAATAGCTGTTTCTCAATATGCGTTCTGGTCTGTTCTTGTTGACTTGTGAAACGTCATTGCCCAAAAACCCTCAAAAACCCTCAAAATATTACTGTTATTGTGTCATGAAATGTAGTTTAAAGAGTTTTTCAGGCGAGAATGTAGTTGTTTAAAACTCAAATCTGTGGTTTATTTATAAAGATAGCGCCTATTTGAAAATTTGCTATGCCGATTTCGGAGCTCCAGGCGATCACTGGACACACAGTGCTTATGTATCCGCATAGAGCAGCCTTAGCTCGGCTAGTCCTTCTGACATTTGCCGCTGGCTCTGATGTCTCTGTAGTGATTAAACATGAGATACAATTCGTTTTGGGTATATTTAACAGGCATTTGTGGTCTCATGAATCTATTATTTGTTCCTGGTCATATAGTTTTGGCTTTATATATTTAACTTTATATATTTATTTTGAACTTTGCCATAGTACAGCGCTGACTTTGTAGCATATGTTTGACTGAATTGTTTGCTTTTGTATTTATTTCCTTTTATAAAAGCCTCTTATACTTTGTATTTATACTTTTATATATTATTCTTCAATAAAACTGACAAAAAAGAGACAGAGTTGTGCTTATTGTCACGCTTTATCGTCGATCGCTACTTTCCAGCATACACCACGCCTATCAAGTAAGGGTACTGATGGCGGTGGAAACGCAAGCTGGATCAGGGTGTTCGGTCCCGAATCATACTGTACTGTACTGTACTGGCCCGTACCGCTTGATGGAAACAAGCCATAATACTTTAAAACTAATAAATGTTAGGCCAATACTTAGCCCAATAGTACATGTTGTGCATTTCTTTTCTGATTTGGTTACCTTTTGGGAACATGGGGCAGGATTACTGCTGGTTGTAGTTGTAGATGTTCTGTTTACTATCTGAGGTCCAGGTGATGTGGAGTTGGGTGGTGGCTCTGTGTGCACAGTGAACTTGGTTGAAGAAATAATAGTAGATGATGTTGATGGTACTGTAGTCCATGCAGTGGAGATTGTGGTTGATGACTCTGACACCGTAGGTTTTGTTAAAACAGTTACAGAATCTGTTATTTGTGTAGATGTAGTTATTAAAGTAGTTGTTGTAGTAGTGGAAGTGGTTGTAGGTGTCTCTGTTGATGTTGGTGTTGTAGGAGTTGTAGAAGGTGTTGTTTCTGTCTCTGTAGATGTTGTTGTGACAGTAGCTGTTGTAGTAATGGAAGTGGTTGTAGGTGTCTCTGTTGATGTTGGTGTTGTAGGAGTTGTAGAAGGTGTTGTTTCTGTCTCTGTATATGTTGTTGATACAGTAGTTGTTGTAGTGGTGGAAGTGGTTGCAGGTGTCTCTGTTAATGTTGATATTGTAGGAGTTGCAGAAGGTGTTGTTTCTGTCTCTGTAGATGGTGTTGTTACAGTAGTTGTTGTAGTAATGGAAGTGGTTGTAGGTGTCTCTGTTGGTGTTGGTGTTGTAGGAGTTGTAGGTGGTGTTGTTCCTGTGTCAGTAGATGTTGTTGTTCTAGTAGTTGTTGTAGTGGTTGTAGGTGTCTCTGTTGATGTTGGTGTTGTAGGAGTTGTAGGAGGTGTTGTTTCTGTGTCTGTAGATGCTGTTTTTACAGTAGTTGTTGTAGTGGTGGAAGTGGTTGTAGGTGTCTCTGTTGATGTTGGTGTTGTAGGAGTTGTAGGTGGTGTTGTTCCTGTGTCAGTAGATGTTGTTGTTGTAGTAGTAGTTGTTGTAGTAGTGGAAGTGGTTGTAGGTGTCTCTGTTGATGTTGGTGTTGTAGGAATTTTAGGTGGTGTTGTTCCTGTCTCAGTAGATGTTGTTGTTGTAGTAGTTGTTGTAGTAGTGGAAGTGGTTGCAGGTGTCTCTGTTGATATTGTAGGAGTTGCAGAAGGTGTTGTTTGTCTCTGTAGATGGTGTTGTTACAGTAGTTGTTGTAGTGGTGGAAGTGGTTGTAGGTGTCTATGTTGATGTTGGTGTTGTAGGAGTTGCAGAAGGTGTTGTTTCTGTCTCTGTAGATGTTGTAACAGTAGCTGTTGTAGTAATGGAAGTGGTTGTAGGTGTCTCTGTTGATGTTGGTGTTGTAGGAGTTGCAGAAGGTGTTGTTTCTGTCTCTGTAGATGTTGTTGTAACAGTAGCTGTTGTAGTAATGGAAGTGGTTGTAGGTGTCTCTGTTGATGTTGTAGGAATTGTAGGTGGTGTTGTTCCTGTCTCAGTAGATGTTGATGTTGTAGTAGTTGTTGTAGTATTGGAAGTGGCTGTAGGTGTCTCTGTTGATGTTGGTGTTGTAGGAGTTGTAGAAGGTGTTGTTTTTGTCTCTGTATATGTTGTTGATACAGTAGTTGTTGTAGTGGTGGAAGTGGTTGCAGGTGTCTCTGTTGATGTTGGTGTTGTAGGAGTTGTAGGTGGTGTTGTTCCTGTGTCAGTAAATGTTGTTGTTGTAGTAGTTGTTGTAGTAGTGGAAGTGGTTGTAGGTGTTTGCGTTGTTGATCTTGTTGTTGTAGAAGGTGTTGTTTCTGTCTCTGTAGATGTTGTAGTCGAAATAGAGGGTGGAGGACAGCAACATACACGTATTTCAGAGTTGAAACAAACTGGTATCATGCGGTCTACATTTTCTTTATTTGAACATAACAGGCCATAAGATGTATTGCAATGCACAGTTTGCTGCAACTCGCTCAAGGACGTATTTGGATAATCCACCGCTCTGCATTCAATTTCTTCTACTTTCTGACAGCTCATGCTTTGTGAAGCCAACAAAGCATCAATGGATTCGGTTTCCAGTCCTTTGGGTTCTTCACTGGGTCGGCTTTTGTCCAACCAGTTCGACCACTTACAACTATAGGTGGGGTTACAAGATATTGTAGGTGTTGTTGTTGTTACAGTAGTTGTTATAGTGGTGGAAGTGGCTGTAGGTGTCTCTGTTGATTTTGGTGTTGTAGGAGTTGTAGGAGGTGTTGTTTTTGTCTCTGTAGATGTTGTTTTTACAGTAGTTGTTGTAGTGGTGGAAGTGGTTGTAGGTGTCTCTGTTGATGTTGGTCTTGTAGGAGTTGCAGAAGGTGTTGTTCCTGTCTCTGTAGATGTTGTTGTTGTAGTCGTAGTTGTTGTAGTAGTGGAAGTGGTTGTAGGTGTCTCTGTTGATGTTGGTGTTGTAGGAGTTGTAGGTGGTGTTGTTCCTGTGTCAGTAGATGTTGTTGTAGTAGTGGAAGTGGTTGTAGGTGTTTCCGTTGTTGATGTTGTTGTTGTAGAAGGTGTTGCTTCTGTCTCTGTAGATGTTGTTACAGTAGCTGTTGTAGTCGAAATAGAGGGTGGAGGACAGCAACATACACGTATTTCAGAGTTGAAACAAACTGGTATCATGCGGTCTACATTTTCTTTATTTGAACATAACAGGCCATAAGATGTATTGCAATGCACAGTTTGCTGCAACTCGCTCAAGGACGTATTTGGATAATCCACCGCTCTGCATTCAATTTCTTCTACTTTCTGACAGCTCATGCTTTGTGAAGCCAACAGAGCATCAATGGATTCGGTTTCCAGTCCTTTGGGTTCTTCACTGGGTCGGCTGTTGTCCAACCAGTTCGACCACTTACAACCATAGGTGGGGTTACACGATATTGTAGGTGTTACAGTAGTTACAGTAGTTGTTATAGTGGTGGAAGTGGCTGTAGGTGTCTCTGTTGATGTTGGTGTTGTAGGAGTTGTAGGAGGTGTTGTTTCTGTCTCTGTAGATGTTGTTTTTACAGTAGTTGTTGTAGTGGTGGAAGTGGTTGTAGGCGGCTCTGTTGATGTTGGTGTTGTAGGAGTTGCAGAAGGTGTTGTTCCTGTCTCTGTAGATGTTGTTGTTGTAGTAGTAGTTGTTGTAGGTGTCTCCGTTGAAGTTGGTGTTGTAGATTGTGTTGTTCCTGTCTCTGTAGATGTGTTTGTTGTAGTAGTTGTTGTAGTAGTGGAAGTGCTTGCAGGTGTCTCTGTTGATGTTGGTGTTGTAGGAGTTGCAGAAGGGGTTGTTTCTGTCTTTGTAGATGTTGTTGTTACAGCAGCTGTTGTAGTAATGGAAGTGGTTGTAGGTGTCTCTCTTGATGTTGGTGTTGTAGGAGTTGTAGGTGGTGTTGTTCCTGTCTCAGTAGATGTTGTTGTTACAGTAGCTGTTGTAGTAATGGAAGTGGTTGTAGGTGTCTCCGTTGATATTGATGCTGTTGTTGTTGATGTGGTTGTATACTATGTACAAGATGCAACACACTTCATTGTTGCCTCATTCAGATATGGCTTATCTGAAGGACACTTAGGGAAACATCCTAGTTGAACAAAAAAAGGAAATCAGGAATAGACAAAGAGAGATATGGTAAATTTGACATCACTTTTCAGTAGCAAAACATATTACTATAAGAAAAAATTTGAGAGATTGGTTTATGTCAGATTTGCCGTCACTCCCTCAGCCGTTGTTTAGAAACACCCTCGCAGCAGTGCAATTTTTTTTTTGTCATTCCCTGTCAAGGTAATGTAACACAAAGTACAGCATTACAAATGTGTTTTATTTATTTATTTATTCATTTTTTAAATGAAGATATTAAAAAATTACTAGATCTGCAGAAATGGGTCATGACAGTCCAATCTTAAGTCTCTATTTGATCATGTGACAAGACGACAATACTCCGGCAGCTAGGTTAAATGCAACATCTGATAAACAGATTAGCTGAGCAGACTTAAGCGATGCCATTCAAACATAAAAGTGGTTGTAAGAAGAGACAGGAGAGAAAAGAACAGGAGGAGAAGACAGCAAAGCTCACCGCAGTAAAGATAGTTTGCGGTTTGATATTCAGATTTCTTTTGGCTATAAATACCCAGTGCGCTGTCATAGACATGCAAATAATACTGGATATCATTCTCCATGATTTGTGAATTCAGGTGACACTGTCCTTCGGGCCGAAATCAGGGTTTTTTTTTTCGTAGCGACTCTTAATTTTATAATGCCTATAGCTCCAAAAGTTGAACACTTAGAGGAATGAAACTGGTGTCATATTCATCATCTTGATCTGTGATTTTTTTCACAGCAAAGCTCTTGTCCGTAAACCCCTTGGTGAGTCCGCTAAGGAATAATGTGAAAGAAAGGCGTTCATGTTTAACGTCTATTATAATGCCTATAGCTCCAAAAGTTGAACACTTAGAGGAATGAAACTGGTGTCATATTCATCATCTTGATCTGTGATTTTTTTCACAGCAAAGCTCTTGTCCGTAAACCCCTTGGTGAGTCCGCTAAGGAATGTGAAAGAAAGGCGTTCTTCATGTTTAACGTCTATTACCAAAAAACACGCAGACTGCTGGAATACAAAAACATTGTTTTAGGTTGAACTCGATTTGTGAAAACTTTCACAATCGCATTTTATCGCGTGGCTGTGTTTCTCTTTGCTCTGCCTCCCGTTTTTTGTATAATATTGTCATACGGTGCTGTTCCAATGAATAACAGTTTCCAATTCATTAGGTAAATGAGTGTATACACTTGTACACTTTGTTTGAAAATAAAGTTTTGGTTGTACCTTTCCTTGAGTACTTGGCTTCAATATTCTGATTTGCGAAAGTTTCACAGTATAGCTTTTGTCAGTTAACCCTTTCTTGATTCCTTAACTATTCTGATCAGAAAAATTTCCCAGTGCGGTGTTGTAACCCTTCCCTGATTCTTTTACATCACTTTTTTGATTTGTGAAAACTTTCACAGTGCAGTTATGGTCAGATAATGGTTCCCTGAGTCAGTAACATCACTATTCTGATCTGTGAAAACTTTCACTGTTCAGTTTGGGTCAACTGACCCTTCCCCGAGTCATGCACATCACTATTCTGATTTGTGAAAACTTTCACAGTTCACTACGGGTCAGCTGACCCTTTCCTGAGTCATATACATCACTATTCTGATTTGTGAAAACTTTCACCGTTCAGTTTGGGTCAACTGACCCTTCCCTGAGTCATGCACATCACTATTCTGATTTGTGAAAACTTTCACAGTTCAGTTTGGGTCAACTGACCCTTCCCTGGGTCACTAACATCACTATTCTGATCTGTGAAAACTTTCACAGTTCAGTTTGGGTCAACTGACCCTTCCCTGGGTCACTAACATCACTATTCTGATCTGTGAAAGCTTTCACAGTTCAGTTTTGATCAGCTGACCCTTCCCTGAGTCAGTAACATCACTATTATGATTTGTGAAAACTTTTGCAAGGAGTGAAATTATTTGCTTATGAAATTAACTCCTCATGAAGCCAAAACTCAGGAACTCACACAGAACAGATGCCGTTCAATAAAACAATAAAACTTATCTGGAGAAGAAATCTCCAAACAGAAAAAACAACACCTCTTTCCTCGCTCATTTACGACCCCTTTCTCCCCCTGCCCTCTCTGCCTCTCCCGCTTTTCCTCCAAAAGGTTTCTCTCAAAGTTCATTAAGAATATGTTTATCCCACATATCATCTTGTGAACCTGTTGTTTTTCCCCTTCATGTTTGGTATCATTTGGTAAAATGGTCTCAATTTCACAGTAGTCATTTATATTATGAGAAAGATTGAAAACTTTTTGTAGAATTGTGTTCTGCTGAGGAGGGTGTGTATCCCCCTTTAGGGGTCTGTGAGAATGTTTATCTATCGCCAGCCAGATGTAGAGGCGGACAAAGTACTCAACTCCATTACTTGAGTGAAAGTACAGATACTGCTGGTCAAACATTACTCCATTACAAGTAAAAGTTGTAAAGACAGATTTTTACTTAAGTAAAAGTACAGAAGTACTTGCTTTTAAAAGTACTTAAGTACCAAAAGTAAATTTCCTTTTTTATGTCAATGCACTGTTTTATTGTTGTACGTAGTAGTACTTACAATACTTCTGAAGCAACTTAGAATACATTACACCTGCTGAATACACTGACTAGCTTGTAGTATATTTGGAATAAAGAGCTTTTACAATGTTAAAAACCTATGGGGAAAACAACAAAACAAAAAGAATTATTTAACACCCCTTCCCACCCCCACAAAAGCAGGATGGTAGTGATCTCACACAGCTCTGGACACGTCTATGTGTAGCCATTCATCCACATTTGAACAGAGTGGACAGTGAAATCCTGTAAATACAGAGTGACAAGGAAGAAAAAAAATCGAACCTGCTTTAAAACCCAGCAACACAACTGTGGATGTATAACTTTACAACAGCATCACTGCTTTAACAAAAAAGCAAAGACTTATTTGACATCAAAACAAACATTTCTTGACCTCAGGGTTTTCTCTGTGCTCCCCCTTTCTCTAAATTCCAGGAAAGCGCGCACTTCTCTTTGAGAGACAAAGGAACACGAAAACTCACTGGATGATCTCAACAGACAATCATTTATGCGTATAACAGGGCAATCATATTCAAAAATAATATGTTGTATGTCTTATATATATGCTTGAGGTGTCAAAATGTAACCTTGCAACTTTAATCAATGTTTTGTTAACCCCTTTTAGCAGATAAAGCTATTAATATGTGAAGTTTAGTGTTGAATGAAAGCGTGTTAATTGCCGAACAGCGGTCTGAATGAAAAAGTGGGAAGTATGTACAATACTCGCATTAAGAAACTTTATAGAAGTATCAACCAAATCTTCGCAAAGATATTTCTCCACATGATAAATTGAAGCCTCATGTTAATGTATGCACGCTCCGCCTTGCAAGAAGTCGATTGGAAGATCGCGCCGGGGGACGGACTTATGCCGCGGATCAAAAACCCAATGCAAGACAGAGGCTCGCTTGCTTGCTTTTTCGCCTTTCGCCGTGTTAATAGCACTCCATCTTGTGCTCACACGCTTACCATCAAAGCGATCGGTCAGCCAAAACTCAACCACTCCGTTGAAGCTTCGTAACTCTGCAGAACTCAAAGTCTTGCCAAATCAGACTCTCTCAGAAGAACTTCGAGGCTCCTCCGTAACCCGGCAACCAACCAATCACCACCGAGGGCTCTCCCAAAAGGACGCCATCCAGACGTCATCTCAGCAACCAATCAGCAACGGAATTCCCTCAAGCAGCCAAACAAGGAAACTCAGCTTTCCAGCTGTCACCCAAACGCAAGTAAACAAACAAAGCTTCTATCTGCTGAACTGGTGCCGAGCTAATTTTAAGCAGTAAACATAAGCCAAGTCTCTGCTTTATGAATTTTCTCAGGTTGCAAGTAAAAGAACTGTAGCGAATATCTTGCTAAAACTTTGGGCTTTCCTCAGAACTCCGTTAACATCATTTCCCTGAACCTTTGTGTGTATGTGTGTGTATGTGTGTTTTAGCATAGTTTAATGTAATCTAGAATAGCCAATAAATTCT
>NW_015555741.1:1597612-1607322 GCF_001515605.1 Sinocyclocheilus anshuiensis | reverse complement strand
AGCCTCATGTTAATGTATGCACGCTCCGCCTTGCAAGAAGTCGATTGGAAGATCGCGCCGGGGGACGGACTTATGCCGCGGATCAAAAACCCAATGCAAGACAGAGGCTCGCTTGCTTGCTTTTTCGCCTTTCGCCGTGTTAATAGCACTCCATCTTGTGCTCACACGCTCACCATCAAAGCGATCGGTCATCCAGAACTCAACCACTCCGTTGAAGCTTCGTAACTCTGCAGAACTCAACGTCTTGCCAAATCAGAAGAACTTCGAGGCTCCTCCGTAACCCGGCAACCAACCAATCACAACCGAGGGCTCTCCCAAAAGGACGCCATCCAGACAACCATCATCTCAGCAACCAATCAGTAACGGAATTCCCTCAAGCAGCTGGCCAGGGAAAATACAAATATTCAAATTGTTAAAATATACTGAGGTTAACGTCTCACTGGACGACCGTTGATCAAGTGTAAACTATCAAATTGGAAATCAGTTCTAATCAGGTTGACTTAGAATTTTCAGATTCGATTCCATTCAAACCTGAGCTAGAATAATAATGATTAATTCACTAAGAAAAGTAATCTGACATTACAGATGTGACCCTGGATCACTGAACCTAACAACCAAAAGTTCTTTTGTTTTTACAACTGATTTGAAGATTTCTTTGTTTTTCTTATTTGGGTATATAAGGGAAGTGACAAAACAATACTTTGGGATTCTGTAGTCAGAAAAACCCCCATGCAGTGTGTGAGAGTCCCTGGAGTTCTGCACCAGAACTCTCGCTGCTGTGTGTCTCTCTGCTGTCAGATATGATTCAAAAATGTAATTGTGTTAAACACATTGTGCTAGTGTTTACTATTGTCATTTTGCATTATTGACACACTGTTTTCCTAATTAATGCTGTTCAGTTGCTTTGACACAATCTGTATTGTTAAAAGCGCTATATAAATAAAGGTGACTTGACTTGACTTGACACACTGTATAGTTGTTTGTGCTACTACATGTGCACATAGGCTAGTTAAGTTTATTCTTTAAAAACACATGATTACTTTGCTGTAAGTGTTCTTTGAAATACTTAGGTGAAAGGTCGTTGATGCTATGCATTTTAGACCGTGTGTCTTTTGTTAAATTAGGATAACTGTTACATGTGTGACTATGTTAAATTTGTTTGTCTCCTGCGTGGAACACTTGGCTATTTTCCATATAGCTACAGTAAACCATGTACCGGAGCAGGGTTGCCACGCGGATACAATATGTTTCACAATTGCATTATCCTTTCTAAATTGGCTTCTAATCGTTTCATTATGTAATTGGCATGATGCGATTTTACTTGACTAATAATAAATTGTTATATTTGATTTATTCTGATCTCTTCTGAAATCATTTTTCAAGTAGATTAATGTGTCGTGGTATTTCTGCAAATCTGCGTTCAGGACAGATCATACGGAAGCACCAATGGATGAACCATGGGGAACACCATTAGGGGCTTCTGATTTCTGACTGTCACTGGCTTAACACGGTGTAGCTCTTGTGGTTATAGGAGAAAACACACTTTTTGTTATGAGCATGCAGGGTGTAGCTCACTTAAAGGTATTATAACCACTCTGCATCCTCTGAGTAAGTTCAGAACTGATGAGTTTGTGTCCGCGGGTTCACTATCGGTCGAGTGCAATTCCTGTGCGATACCTGGTCCCTAATGAACGAATAATTGAAAGTATGGGATTTCCAGAATACTCAAATATCTAAATTAATATACCATCGATATCTGTGATCACTTTTTAATTAGAAATATCTCCTAAATTTAATGATCACTTGAAATTGGAGTCCGATTGAACACGGAGCTAGACTAAAATTTAAACTGAATTCAGAAGCACAAGTAAAAAAACGAATACGCATTAAACCTTCAACCAGGCCGCTGGATTACGCTTTTTGGGCTGGCGGGAGGATTCTTACACTTTCACAGTTCAGTACGGGTCAGCTGACCCTTCCCTGAGTCAGTAACATAACTATTATGATCTGTGAAAACTTTCACAGTTCCATACGGGTTAGCTGACCCTGATTTGTGAAAACTTTCACAGTTCAGTACGGGTCAGCTGACCCTTCCCTGAGTCAGTAACATTACTATTCTGATTTGTGAAATATTTCACAGTTCAGTACGGGTCAGCTGACCCTTCCCTGAGTCAGTAACATCACTATTCTGATTTGTGAACACTTTCACAGTTCAGTATGGGTCAGCTGACCCTTCCCTGAGTCAGTAACATCACTATTCTGATCTGTGAAAACTTTCACTATTAACTACAGGTCAGCTGACCCTTCCCTGAGTCATGCGCATCACTATTCTGATCTTTGAAAACTCACAGTTAATTTTGGGTCAGCTGATCCCTTCCCTGGGTCACTAACATCACTATTCTGATCTATGAAAACTTTCACAGTTCACTACAGGTCAGCTGACCCTTCCCTGAGTCATGTATATCACTATTCTGATTTGTGAAAACTTATACAGTTCAGTTTTGGTCAGGTGACCCTTCCCTGAGTCAATAACATCACTGTTATGAGCTGTGAAAACTTTCACAGTTCAGTTTGGGTCAGCTAACCCTTCCCTGAGTCACTAACATCACTATTCTGATTTGTGAAAACTTTCACAGTTCAGTACGGGTCAGCTGTCCCTTCCCTTAGTCAGAAACATCACCATTCTGATTTGTGAAAACGTTCACAGTTCACTACAGGTCAGCTGACCCTTCCTTGAGTCTTCACAGATCAGAATAGTGATGTACATTCACAGGTCAGAATAGTGATGTTAGTGACCCAGGAAAGGGTCATCTGACACGTAGTGAACTGTGAAAGTTTTCACAAATCAGAATAGTGATGTTAGTGACCCAGGATAAGGTCAGCTGACCTGTACTGAACTGTGAAAGTTTGCACTTTTCCTTGTGGCAAAGTCGGAGTACTGCAGCTATTTGTAGTGATGTACATGACTCAGGGAAGGGTCAGCTGACCTGTAGTGAATTGTGAAAGTTTTCACAGATCATAATAGTGATGTACATGACTCAGGGAAGGGTCAGCTGACCTGTAGTGAATTGTGAAAGTTTTCACAGATCATAATAGTGATGTACATGACTCAGGGAAGGGTCAGCTGACCCGTACTGAACTGTGAAAGTTTTCACAAATCATAATAGTGATGTTACTGACTCAGGGAACCGTTATCTGACCATAACTGCACTGTGAACGTTTTTACAAACAAAAAAGTGATGTAAATGAATCAGGGAAGGGTTAACCGACCAACACTGCACTGCGAAATTTTTCAGATCAGAATAGTTAAGGAATCAAGAAAGGATTAACTGACAAAAGCTATACTGTGAAACTTTCGCAAATCAGAATATTGAAGCCAAGTACTCAAGGAAAGGTAGAACAACCAAAACTTTATTATCAAACAAAGTGTATATGTGTATGAGCTCATTTACCTAATGAATTGGAAACCATTATTCACTGGAACAGCACCGTATGACAATATTATACAAAAAACGGGGGGCAGAGCAAAGAGAAACACGGCCACGCGATAAAATGCGATTGTGAAAGTTTTCATAAATCGAGCTCGACCTAAAACAATGTTTTTGTATTCCAGCAGTCTGCGTGTTTATTGGTAATAGACGTTGAAGAATGCCTTTCTTTCACATTCCCTACTATAGCGGACTTACCAAGGGGTTTACGGACAAGAGCTTTGCTGTGAAAAAATTCACAGATCAAGCTGGTGAAGATGACACCACCCATAGGAAAGAAAAATCAAAAGTGAGATCTCTTTAACATCTCAAATGTTCCTCCTAGACAGAAATGAGGTTACTTTAAGATCGAATTGAGATTTTTGCTTGAGTCTCCTGCTTCTCTAACTTGTCTCCTGAGACAAAAACTCTAACTCTCTCACAATGGTCTCCTTTAAAGCAGCACTATGTAACTTTTTGCGCTCTAGCGGGGAGCTACACACATCCAACCGGAGCTACTTCTCTAAGTTTGTGTCTATGGCGATTCATGCAGGTATGTGTTACTCCACAGCGGTGACGACCCGACCAGGCTACAATAGTCCAAATATAAGTACTTATTATAAGTGTATCTTAGTGATTCGGAATAAGACAAAAACGCAGTTTGGAAGATGAATTCATGATGTACTCACTCATTATATACATTTAGCAAATTTTGAACACAGAAAAAGTTACATAGTGCTGCTTTAAAGGGGTCATATGATGATTTTTTAAAGCTCATTATTTTGTGTATTTGGTGTAACAGAACATGTTGACATGCTTTAATGTTCAAAAAACACATTATTTTTCAAATACTGTACATTATTGTAGGTCCTCTATGCTCCGCCTCTCTCAAACGCTTCGTTTTCTACAAAGTCCCTCCTTCCGACAAGCGCAGTCTGCTCTGATTGGCCAGCTGACCCAGTGCATTGTGATTGGCCGAACACCGCAAGCACTCGTCGGAAACGTAACGCCCCTTACCATAATCGCGAGCTTCATCTTTCAAAATAAATGTAAAGACAGAGCCCGAAAGGGGAACAGAGTCGCGTGACAGACACAGTGATGATGCAGTACACATATATATATATATATATATATATGTATGTATATGTGTGTGTGTGTATGTATAGTTCAGTCATGAAACTCTAGATGGCGCAGACTGACGGATATTAACGTAACTGATGATATTCACAGCGTTACAGCAGCAGTGTAGCAGATCTATTCCGCCAAGACCAAATACATTAACATTGTCATAACCATTACCACGCTAAAATCTTCCGAGAGATGTCATGATTGAAATAAATATATATATACATACAGGTGCATCTCAATAAATTAGAATGTCGTGGAAAAGTTACAACAGTTCTTTCTGGTCGTTGAATCTGATAGGCTGATAAGAGTGTGATATTAGAGTCCAACAGAGCTCCAACAGCCCTTTCACTGTTTGTATCACTGTGTTTGCGAATCACAGCCATGCCGATATACAGCCATATCTCACAACTACTCGTGTGATATTGCTCATTTATAAATTAATAAATATATATATATATATCCACACACACATTTTTATAATGTAAAAAACATAATAATTGCCATCAACTATTATTTAATTTCCAATATTATAAAATATTAAGATAGGATACTCTCTTCCAGTCAATGCAATACATATTAACAGTGAGAAAATCAAAACTAGTCAGCAGATAGCAACAAACTACTCTAACTAACCTTCAACAAGAGGAATTTGATCAGAGCAGTTTCCTGATGGGTTTCTGCAGGTTTTTCTGCAGGGTTCTTTACAGGATTCATAGTGCCAATCACATTCTCCCAGGGAGTTGTACTTGTCACAGCATACATCTGCAAAACAGTTCAGTATGACAATGTTATACATAGAAGATCATGCAGATTTGGCAAATACCAACAGAAACAAACACCTTCCTTTCCAAGTTCTATGATGCTATGCAATTCATGTTTTAGATAAAAGTACCCTAAAAATAAATTTTTGTAGAAAATGTTGGACTTACGGCAAAGATCTGGGGTCCGCCATGTCACACAAACCCCCTTTTTACGACATTCAGCAGCGTAAGCTGCCACTGCAGTACAGAAACAATCACAGTTAACCACAGAGTCACATGTATAGGTGTCCCTTACACAGGCATCGTAGTATGGGCCAGAATCCAGGATAAAAAAAAAAGAAAAAATATTTGATAGCTTCCATCATGTTCTTCATGGCAAAGACAATTATACACACTATTAAGAAACCTTTTAAGAAACCTTATGTTCAATTATATTTCATTCAGTTTATTCATAGAACTTATAGAATTAATAGAGTTGTTTTCTGTGCCACTATCATCACAAAATGGAATGGTAAAACTAATGACTAATTTTAAATAAGTTTCCCAAACTGTTCCAAAATTTCTGCTGTCTGTCACTGGTCAGATCAAAGTATTTGAACACTGAAAAATAATAAACCTTTGACAAATCACCTGTATTCTAAAAATGTTAATATTGATACAGCTGCATTACATTTCGCAAAGACCTCTCTATTAATGATGCGGCAATGTCTTTGAGCACGGGCTCTCCGTTGTGAATTTATTTCACAAGGCTCTATCATGTTATCTTGGCATTTGGGATCCACCTTCCAGCTATTCCCAGAGTCCTCTGGATCTGTCACCACTTCTCCATTGTGCTTCACAAAGTCATTGTTTGCATTATCATCAAAGTTTCCACACAGTCCACACACTTTGCCCTGCCACAGAGATCATGTAGACATTAAGGTAAGTGGATGAACAGGAAGGTGTAAAAGATGTTTAGGGGTCATGCTTACCTTAAATTTGGGATGGAGTTGGACCATCAGACTTGTTTTATAGTCCCAGATTAAGTTCAGAAGACCTTTGACCACTGTAATAATGTGTATCCCAGCAGTATAGATTTGAAATTGGCTCTCAGTACCGTTGCTTTCAACAACTTTGACTCCATCCTCTGACAAATGTATCATGTATTGCTGCAGGATTTTAAGAGTGAGTAGTAATACATTCTCCATGAATCCAATATATGTAATTGGGTATATTTCTTTTTCTATTAATGATATTTTATCACAAACGACAAAAAATATGTACAGATTTTGCATTTACATTTTTTAAACATCTACCCTCATTATATAAATGATACACATTTGTGATTTTATTGTTGCATATTTTACACGTGTTCTAATACTACATTCATGCTTAGTTTGAGCTATGAAATAAACTCACCCCAAATAAGAGACTGACAGACTTGAACATGGTGTCGGTGGTCTCACTGAGTTTGTTCTCTGCGACAAGGCTAAAGGAGAGAGTCTGGTTCATATTGCAATAATCCTAAGGGGGGATACAAACAGTAACATGTCAGGCAGTGAAGAAGTTGCCACAGAGGGGTGAATTCACAAAACAGTTACGACACTTTTGCAAGTGGAAATACATGTTCAGTGCATTCTTTGAATTCTAGGACAACAAGGGAACACTTTTTAAAGAATGTTCTATTCTTAAATAACAAAAAGAAAAACTTGATCTGGAGTAATTTCATTTGAAATAATTAATCACGGCTAGAGGAATACCAACGGTGGAAGAAGTGCACAAATCAAATACTTGAGTTAAAGTACAGATATCCTAGGAACCCAGTCAAATAATAATTATGTATGGCATGAAATGAATGAAATAATAATAATACAATTATTTTATTGTAATTTTTATTATTATTAAGTCTAATTACAAAAAAATGAAGGCATAAATATGTTACTATTGTAATAATAATAATAATAATAACTATATTATAATTATAATAATTATATTGTATACTACAAGTGACAATACTAATATGTATTCAATTTTTCCTTTTTAAACATTAAACCTTCAAACTTTTGTTTCGGTAAAAAAAACTGCAGGTAGACATTTCTGTCTCTAGTTGACAACAGGCTGATCAATGCTTCTCTTTACAAATCTGATAAAATGCTGAAAAGTTATATCCATAAAAAATGTTGGAAATTATGCAAATGTGAAAATAAAGTAATCATGCCATACATTGCCTTCCCAAATGCACACTATAAGCGACAAGGAGAGTTGACACAGAATTCTGACCCATGCCAGGTTATTACCCCCGTCAGCCTGGTTACTTTTAGAATTAGGTGTAGGGTGGGGTTAGGATTAGGCAATCAGGTAGCTGCCTCAAATAGAGGGGGGGGGGTAATTAATTGGCAGGTACAAATTTGACACAATACCAGAACACAAGGTAAATGAACACAGAGCCTGAAACACACACTGCATCATACTAAATCACAGCCTTTCAAGATTTGATAAAGACACTAAGCCATATCACGATTTCAATATATTTTGATTAACATGTATATTGATTTATTGCAATTTACTCAACTCAATTTGCTTCTACTTAACTCACAAACTTCCTGCAGTTCTCTCACAAACCCCCAGTTGGAAAACACTGATCTAATATATTACTGTTACTGATAATTAAGAGTGTGCAAATGAGTGAAAAATAGCCAATGGCCCCATTCAAGCACTTCATACAATGGTCTTAAAGGGGTCATATGATGCTTTTTTAAAGATCATTATTTTAGACTTTAGTCTTTGCAACTTCAGGGATCTTATCTATTCACGAACAGCTCGTAACACTCCAAAGAGAAAGGAAAACTTGAAATCGCATCATATGACCCCTTTAAACAACTTGTCCTTTTACAGCAGATTTAGTTCACAGACTGAGAGTAATTAGTTAAAACAGTATGGTTATCATTTGCTATAATCAGTCATCAATTAATAATTTCACATTCGTGACATGCACACACTCAATCTCCTGGTTTGTGACTAATTTTGGGTCAGACATGAACAGTTGAGTTGTTCATTGGAGACTAATTGGACACAACGTTTTTTAACAACTTCTGTTATTTAATAAAGCAGCAACATAGTAAAATCTGCAACAGGGCTCAAGCAGAACCAACCAAACATGTTGGAATTTGCAGTAGACAAAGTCTTAGTACCACTACACAGTTTACTTGTGACATTGCTGTTTTTGTCATCTTTTCTCCCTACAAAATTAAAATGACACATAATGTTATATGATGTGGGCTTCTCCATCTTCCGACGAAGCTAGCTTGCTGCGTTGGTGACGTCATGTGCGTACACTACACGCACAATAACAATTATAAAAAATTTATAGGGATGACTGAATTTTTTAATTTCAAATCATTAGTGATTGTGACAAAAAGTAACTAGAAACTAGCCATTTGTTTTTGTACGGTAACATTAATATTATTACTTAAATTTTATTAGTAATTTGTTACACTACTAGTTACCAGGGAAAGTGTTACTGCCCAACACTGCTCATAAGAGCATTTTAGGGACAAAAAACTGACAAAGGTCTTGAAATAAAAACATCTGAACAATGTCATGTTGTGTAGTAACCTTAGTACAAGCAGAATATTTGACTCCAGGCCATTGAATTATTACAAAAATAATGCCTCAGATGTGTATTTTTTCTAATCAATCAATTATTCCCTGTGTTTAATATTCTCCTTTGGAATGTAGTAACGTAAAGGGAAGCGTTTCCCAAAAAATACTCTGATAAAGTGCACATACTTGAAAAATGTACTTAAGTAGGCTACCACTGAGTGACACAGGCAAGAAAAAAACATACCTGGGCGATGGTGTGTTTACAGTCTCCATGGAAGGAATATCTCTTGCCATCAAAAGTCCTGTAATGACCTTCACCGTAGATGGTACAGGTGCCGTAGCATGCCTTTTCAGTACAAATCCACATCCCATCTTTACATGTGCTAAAATATAAAACACATATAAATTTTGTTACCAAACAATTATCATCAACAATATACTGTAATAACATGCTAATCTATATAATGATTGGATGATTGACTCACCAGGTGTTACAGTCCCGTTGAACTTGCTGTCCAGCTAAATAGGTGCCTCCATTATGGGTACATTGACATTTTTCCCTCTTCACACACCCACCTATCCCATTAGCCAGAAGGTCATCTGGACACATACACCCTGATATACAACCTGTGCTAACCTAAAGACAGAACAAACCAAAGAAGAAGCAGCATTAGTGCAACATCACGTTCCCTGCAAGGCTGTTATTACAAAATGTGCAAAATTTCATGGTATCCATGTATTATAAAAAATGCAGTGTAATATATACAGTATA
>NW_015555741.1:1579487-1597215 GCF_001515605.1 Sinocyclocheilus anshuiensis | reverse complement strand
TATATATATATATATATATATACACAGTATATACTGTATATATTACTCACACAACTGTTTAGGTCTTGTTTCTCACATGTCCTTTGACACTCTGTCCCTCTTTTTCCAGGATTTAAGCACTTGTAGAATGTCATTGGAGCCACACAGTCTAAAACAGGACAGCACATTAATGAGTAGCAGAAAACTTGCACACATCATACCAGTGTTGGCGTATCTCAGTAATGTCTCAAGTTTGAGTTTGGCAGGTGGTGTTGCAAAACAGGTATTTGCAGCTCACCTTCTTGACTGGAGCAGTGCAATTTGCCATGGGTACAAGTGCTGTAACATGACAAAACAAGGCAAGGAGATATCAAGAGTAACTATAGGATTTTTTATCAATAATAAATGAGTCATTAATGTGGTATGTTGATTTTTACCATTTAACACCATTATTGTAGAATATTCCTGATGGGTCTATGGCCTCGTCACCATTATAACAAGGACACTGGTCAGCAGGCACACAGCTGCCTGCTTTGTTGAGGTAGGTGCCCTCAGGACAGACACAGCCAAATACAGGTGTGAAGGACATTGAGCAATTGTAAGCATGTACACTGAGAAAGCGGCAGGTGTTGCCACAGCTGGTCACGCCGTAAGAGTACTTCATGTTGCCTGAACACTCAGTCACTGTATCTACAGAATAACACACCTTTGTAATGATTCATTGTTTCATTTCATGCCAAATCAATACAATGTGATTCAAATCCACATTAATAATATAATACTCACATTCACATTTACATTTCATGGCGTACATATAAACAAACAAATACTTATAAAGTTCTCACCACAGGGGTCAGAATCCATCCAACCCTGGAGAATGACTCCTCTGGCAGCACAGGCGTGGGCATAGTTGGACACGGCCGCACACATACACTTCCTAATATCTGCACATTTGCAGGTATCGTAGACACACCACTGCAGAGGATGAAACCAAAATGACATTAATAAAGGGGGATCTTTACATTTGTATATTATGTTTCATGTGCCATTTGATTAAAATGAAAAGAGTCTGTTTTGTGCAAAAAGACTCACTTGGTAGTAAATTTCAGGACGTATTTCTGAATGACACGGGGAAAAGATTCCGTTTGGGTTTGTAAGACAGGAACACCAGTCATTAGCCGTTTTCTCTGAATGAAAGAATAAAAACATTCAGCACAACTAAGACAAAAAGTAATAAAATGGATTAATATCAGAATGGGAAAACAAAACTTCTATTTATATTATGAACTATTCTTATATTCTCTCAAAATCCTTTTATCAGTGCATGTTGTATTAATGTTTATAAAACTAAGTACCTGTGTTCGAAGCCACACTACAGGGATTTTCTGGAAAAACTGTGCTTTTACCATCTGTACAACTGTACAAGTTTTTAGTCCATAAATTGACAAAGGTTAATGGTGTGCCCTCTATAATGCCTGATTGTGTTTTAAAGTCGTCTTCTTGGTTGTCATTATAGTTGCCACACAGACCTGAAATAATCAAGGTGTAGAATTAAAGGAAGTTAACATATTTAACAGTATATGATACATACATTGTTTAACAAGTTTTTCTTAAACTATGTGTGTAGTGGGTAGTTAGTGGGAGTTATTACTTACATTACTGGGGTCATTACAATCAAAATTACAAAATGATTTACTATCTTCTTTACTCACCACTCATCTTCCCTTTCTCTTCAGTGCTGGCTACAATATACAACTGCATGACAGGAGCCAACTGGATCTCTAGACGAAGGCTCTTCATATCAGCAATGATGAAAGAGGACGAGGGCTGGAAGATGCTCACAGGACCTGGCACAAAGAAACGATTGGGTAAGAAATAAAACAAGCCGCAAAAGATTTATATATAGACTCATGGCTGTATTAGATCAAAAGGGTGCTTCTACTAAATACTGAGCAAAGGGTCTGAATACTTAGGACCATGTGATATTTCAGTTTTTCTTTTTTAATAAATCTGCAAAAATGTCAACGATTCTGTGTTTTTCTGTCAATATGGGGTGCTGTGTGTACATTAATGAGGAAAAAAAATTAACTTAAATGATTTTAGCAAATGGCTGCAATATAACAAAGAGTGAAAAATTTAAGGGGGTCTGAATACTTTCCGTACCCACTGTATATATATATATATATAAAAAAACTTTGGTACATCTCAATCAGCTCCCTAGTTCAGTAGTCTGATCAGGGAGTCGCCATTCAATGCACATCATGACATGCAATAGAAGTTTTGAAAAGACAAACTGCTATTTAATTATATTTCAGCACAAATAGCATTACTAGACAGGTATTGGACATTATCTAGCTAACATTTATAATTAATTTATGGCTGAAATGTTGCAGGGATATGTAACACTAAAAAAGTATTTTTCATAATGTACTTTAAACAGCTTCAAAAATCATGTCATGTCTTCAGAAATAGAATAATTAGTGTCCCAAAATGTAGTTAGCATTAGATAGATATTGACCATAGATGGCACAAAATCTATTGGACATTTTAAAAGTCCTCTGCTGTTTGTACGGAGATCCGATATGTGGACCAAACTATCTGTTGTACACTAAAGTTAGACGAGCGTTTTGTGTTTGCTGGGGTCAACCCACCTTTAATGACAGGAAGCAGATATGGACTTTGGTTTTCATTCATTACGGATCCACTGGAGGAAAAACTAATCTGTTTTGTAACAACAACAAAATTTTTTATTCTATTGTTGTACTGTGATTATAATGAATAAACCTCAATGTATTTTTAAAATGTACAAAAAAAAATAAAAAAATAAAATAGTTAACTTAAAAATATAATTCTGTCATCATCTCTTCCTCGTGTTCTTCATATTACATTTTCATGCAATATTTTCAAGCTTCAAAAAGGGATGCAAAAGAACCATAAACATTAAAAAACAATTTGACTTCTGCACTGCAGGCTTTCTGAAGCCGTCTGATTTTTTTGTTACTGAAATTTAAGTCATTTTTCACTGAATTTCTTTTTCTCTAGACAGTTGTTAATGAGTGTGATCAAACTATTGTGCAATTAGTCATTAGAACTTGAGAATCAAATCATTCTGGTTCGTGAATGATTCATTCAGACTGATTTGTGCTCTAGATCAACAGATTCACTGAAAAGATCAAAGCAATTCAAAGAACATTCATTCATGAATCAGACACACATCACTACTTTACTCATGAACACGACATGAAATTTATTTTTGTTCTTCACAAAAGCTATCAATATATGGGTCATCTAAATGACTTTTTTGATACTTTCATGGTGCTTCTGCATGCATTTTGAAGCTTGAAAGTTACATTCTTTGTCATTGCATTAAAAAAAGCAAACAATACATTCTTTAAAAACTTGTATGGGTTTGAAGCAATGTGAGGGTGAGACAAGATATTCACGTTTTGGGTGAAAAATTCCTAAACTATCTTCAACAGGATGCCTCATCAACTTTTTTAAATAAGGGAGAACAGGGCTTGTTGTCTTATGGGGAATTTGTGATAAGGTCTATGTCAGTGAATTACACAAATGTGTGTTTTCTCTGGCAGTGTTTGCTTGCTCTAGCAAATACTTTAAAACCCCCTTAAATTAGAATGATTTCTTAAAACAGTATTCATAAACAGTAAATATTTTTGTAATAGCTTTTGTACAGTTAGGTGAACACAATAAAACCACACAGGGTGAAATTCAGATAAGGGTCAATTATGCTTAAGGAAGATGTTAATTGAAAAGTTGAACTATGTCCTTAGGACAGGGGCATTTTTCTTCATATCAGAGCTCGCCTTTCCACTTTAGCATTTTTTTAAATACTTTTTTGGATTAATTGTCTTATTTTCGTAAATTATTTCTTTTTAAATTTTGTATATAGTGTGACAACATATCTGACTATTACTTTGAGATAAAACATTATTTAATTAGTTAGATATTAATATTAAACAGAGCTTACGGTGATCCCTGTGGTGACAAGGGTAACTGAATTTAGACATGTTTCTGTTGGGGCCTGATCACACTGTGCCAGATTTCCCACCACCGCAATGTCACTGTCATTAGAGTGCTGAAAACAAACAAACAAACAAATAAAAACAATTCAATTCAGAATTTAAATAATTGATCATTTAAGGGAGTATCTTTTATTGCAGGTTAATGTACATTTGTTATACTGACAATCACAGACCTTAGTGAGAATGTAGTCACAGGTGCCATCAAAGGTAAATTGTTTTCCATCATAAGTGATGATATGAGACCCTCCCACAACGGAGCAGATCCCGGGACATTCCAGATCTATGCAGTTCCAGTGTCCAGCAGCACACTCACTGACACAGTATGGCAGTAATGTTATCGTGGGTATATTTTGTCAAATGTCTAGTGCATGTTTGTATGTTCTATTACAAATGACTCACCATGTTTTACAAGCTTGTGTGTATGACTCTCCTGATAGGTATATGTTGCCATTGTGCTCACATGGGCACTCATTCACAGGAATACAACCTTTCTTACCAATGTCATCCTCAATGGTGCCTTTACAAAAAGTAAGCAAAATGTTGTGCCATTTTTATTCAGTACTGTATGTTATAATCCAAACAGTTATCAGATTTAAGATTTGCTTGAATCTAGTGTAATACTTTAAGCATGGTTAGTTATTCTTGCAAGGAGAAGCTTCATTTGAATATAGACCTAACAAGTGGTAATGCTTAGGTGCAAAAAAACACCTCCTACTAAGAGGCTCCTAGCATTATGGATGCACCGATACCACTTTTTTTCAGAGCAAGTCCAATACCGATACTTTTTTTATTGTAGCCTACTTGCTTACACCGATACCTGTATTTTCATAGAATTTGTAATTTTTAAAAAGATTGGGTAGGGCCTACATCTAGGCCGCTGCACGTTCAATCAACTCAGTGTGCTTTGCTTATCAGTTTGCGCACATCAGCAGGCATGAATATTGAATATTTAACATTAATTTTAATAACGTACTTCATAGACATGCTTAATCTCTAATAACTCCATTCTACGCTCTGTTGTTGTTCTGTCTAGACACAGGACTGTTCACACGCGGTGTAGTATCAGTATTGGAGCATTTTTATGAGTATGAGTAAAGGAGAGCAGTATCGGGCCCGCATCCCTACCTAGCATTTTGTAAATTGTTTCTCACCATTAGGGCAGAAACAGCCGTCCACACAGTGTTCGGTACACAGTAGACTTGCATCTGGATCTGAGCAGGTGTTCTTGCATGGACTGCCACACTCCAGTTATTCCATGTTTAGAGGACATGTCATTGCTGCTCCACAGAATAAGACAGTGTGTCACAAAATGCACAATATTTCTATCTATCTATCATAATTTAATTTGTTTATAGCCCAGTCAACGTCCGAATATGATACTCATGACAGAGCTGTTCTGTCCTTCATGTTCCTGGTATTCCTCCAGCATGAGTGCACTGTCGTGAAATCTCTGTGAGCGTGTTGCAGAGACAGTCGTGATTGCCGTAACACTGACACAGGTCGTCTACACAGGCTTTTTCAAATGAACTCATGTCCATCACCCTGTAACAGTCAGCAAACCCTGGACTGCTGAGATACTGCTGGCAAACACTTGTCTGGGAGATAAAAATCTGTATATATACGGAATAGAACCATAACACATTTTAACAAATACTGAAACATATATAATATAAAAAAAACACAAGTGTGTGTTCACGCACACTTGGCGAATAAAGCTAATTCTGATTCTGATTCTGATACAATACCAGTCTTGAAATAATAAATGAGAATTAAAAGCAAATACTCTGTAATTCCAAACTATTTTCCACATATGTGACCTTGGACCACAAAACCAGTCATAAGGGTCAATTTTTTTGAAATTGAGATTTATACATCATCTGAAAGCTGAATAAATAAGCATTGATGTATGGTTTGTTTGATAGGACAATATTTGGCCGAGATACATCTATTTGAAAATCTGGAATCTGAGGGTGCAAAAAAATCTAAATATTGAGAAAATCGCCTTTAAAGTTCTCCAAATGAAGTTCTTAGCAATGCATATTACTAATCAAAAATTACGTTTTGATATATTTACGGTTGGAAATTTACAAAATATCTTCATGGAACATGATCTTTACTTAATATCCTACTGATTTTTGGCATTAAAAAAAATCTATAATTTTGACCCACAATGGGTTTTTTTTTTTTTTTGGCTATTGCTAAAAATATACCCAAGCGACTGGTTTTGTAGTCCAGGGTCACATATCAGAAAATGTATTAATGTTGTAATTAGTAATTTATATGAAACAATTAAAAAGAAACATTTCAATTTTATTTCTAGAATTGTGGGCACAGCCCCAAAATTTGCAACAACTAACATTTTTTGGTCATAATACCTGATTTTCGCAATGATCATTAAGGTGAAGATCGACATTCACACAGGATTCAGGTGAAAACACCTTCCAGTTGGCCAGACCATCTATACATGTTTCAAATGGTCAGATATCAACAAAATATGATGTCATTAAAATATGAATTACTGAACTACTTTAGCAGGTGATTTTATCATAATGAGGTTTACCACTGTCAGTTGAATCATCCGCCTTGATGCCATTGAAGTTTCCACAGAGTCCACAGGTCTGGCCTCGGTAACTCTCAGAAAGTTCAATCTGGGGAACATCATATAAAAATATAAGATTATTAGAGACTGGAGATTAGACCTTTTTTGACCTACTGGGTCACAAATATACTATACAGTAATTGTATATTTGAACAGAGAAATCGCATACCAACAAAGATTGGTCCTTCTCAAAAAAGACAGTCACTGCATATTTTTTAGAGACCTTAACACTTGATGCACTCAACTCGACTGTAATTTCATTCTTAGAGGTTGCATTATACAACCTGTTACAGCAAGTTGCAAAAAAAGTCAACATTCAACAAAAGAAAATGTTTTTAAGGAAAATCTTGGACATTTGGATGCAGTCTTAAGTGAATAAAAATAAACTCACACTTCACCGTCCATGATGATGTCATTGTTGGTGAGTTCAATGACTGTCCCCTGCAGATTTATTATGATTTTGCTGAAAATGATTGAGCCATTTACAGTCTCTCTTTGCATTTGGATGTTAAAATCGGATGTGCTGCTGGGACACATCACCACCAGAACATAGTTGCACGTGTCTGGCACTTGAAAGAAATGACCATCGAAGGTCTTGAAGTGGAAATTTCCCCATGTGCTGCAGATCGTGGACTGATGATCAGGATTTGGTTCTGCTAAACCAAGAGAGAGAATAGATATTAATAATATATCCGTATCTAGCACTGAAAAGGCAGTTTGAATTATTAAAAAAAAGCTATGATTTCATACCTCTAGTTACCATCACAGTTTTCATGCTGGGAGGGAACACTTAAAAAGAAGACGAGGAAGAGTTGAATCATGTTTTTAAGACAAAATGAAGGCATTTATTGTATAAGACAATGTGTAGGTCCATTAAAACATTTATATATATAAAAAAAAAAAAAATAGAGATATGTCAAGGTATGTGTTAATTATTATTATTTTTAAAATAATTATAACATTTTAATTACTTTGTAAATCAATCCAATTAGTACTGGGGCTAAATGTTTAATCATGTTAGGTGCAATTAATACATTTAAACATAATAAATGCTATTTATTAACAAAATAAAACAAATGAATGTGGACTAAACATGTAGTTTACTAACTTTGAAATAATATTTGTGTAATGGTGCCTTTTAAACTTTTATTATTAGTCTAATAAATACACACGTTCCCCTACATTTATCCAAGAAATGAATGTGCTACTTTCCCCAGCACTACAATCAATAAAAAAGTCATTACATTGACTCCCCTAATTAATACCTGTAAGTTACACACAACACATAAAAAGTAAATATTTACCAGCTGCTGTTGTCATGAAGTCCACTACAGAATCTGTTATGCCTTTCATTTGATTTCCCATATAGTCTATAAACATAAAAAACAGAGATACACATTTACAATCATTTTAAGTATTGCGAGATGAGAACAGAACTGATCTAATTTTTTAGTCAGCTAACCTGCTTGTACCGACTGCAGCCCCACCAGTAGGACGACCCATCTCAGCATGTACATCTGGGACATCCTCACAGCCCCCATGGAGAGAACAACCATCCTCAAGAGCTAATGTGAGCTACCTGTCAGCACTTGATCTTTTATAGTGAATATTAGATTTCTTTGGAAGAATGTAGTTAGAGATCACAAGGTGGAACCTATTATGCATTACCATGGGATTCTATCTTTTAATCAAAGAAATGTTTAATGTCCTATAGCTGTGTTTGAGTTTAAGCAATGCTTATGCAAACATTGGTGGGGAGAAATACTATTTGTGTTATCATTTCAAACGAAACATAGTTGCGCAGTATGAAGCACAGTAAACTATTCAATAAATATCTACCTTTTCAGTAACTGTTCCTGGTTCTGGGTTAGCAAGGTATTTGCATTTACTGTAAAGAGACCCTGTTATGCAGTAAGACACAATATTGGCAGATATTTGTCTATATTTCACTCTACAAATGAAAATAATTTCATACAAAGCCAAAGCATGATCAACCGTTGCATGTTGCAGAACAACACACAGAGTGGCATGCTGTCTGGAATGCCACAAACACTGACAAGCGAATTTATATAAAACGTGAAATGTTCCAGTATTGCTGGACTTTTGAAATGCTGGTCAGCCAATCAATGTTGTATTACCTTCAGAGTCAGCATGCACTGGCCTTCAATGGTATATGTACACATACTTTTCCATTGGCTTGCGCATAAAAATACATAACTTGCTGCCTTTATAATTCCTGTTTTGTGTGCCATTTTAAACATAGGATCAACTCAATTAACTTTAGGATTAAATCTGATCAAAATTGCGATTTATAAATGAGATCCTAGGCTTCATTTCTCCTACTGCACCACATCGTCACCCCATAGTTGATAGACCACTTGATAGACTTCCACCGAAAGTCAATATTTAAATATATAAGATATTTCTGATTGAATGCAATATCATGTAAGATGAATAACCAGCTGATCCACTGTTGCTTTTCTAATGCCTTCTGTTTAATTATTTACTCTTATGTTAAATCCATATATACTGTGTCATCCCTAATGTTCCTTGTTTCTGTTGCATTGCATGCGAAAAAATGTCTGGTAAAGAACTTACACTGTTAGACTTTGCTGTAATTTAACAGTTACGTACCGCAAAAAAAACCCAGTAAACTACCATATATGTGTTTTACGGTTAACTACTGTAATATGCACTGCATTATGGGTATATTTATGCCATTTACAGTCATTTACTGTATATGGGAATCTGCGGTATTTACTGTTTGCTCAAAAGCAGTAGTGCTACTGTAAATTGTTCTGCTAATGAAAAACATGAATCTGCATTCTCAATTTAATGTCTGGGTAAGCACAAGTGTGGTGAAATAAATGCATTTTTAAAATGATTAAAAAATAAAATATATAAACTTTGCTTACACCCCACAAAATTTACATTTTATTCGCGCGCAAAGCCCGCGCAACAACCTGGCAGAGGTTAAATAAACTGAGGCTTGTGTCAGTGCGCGCATAACGGACTTCCCCTCTGAGTGAACCGCCAGACGTCAGCTGCGAGCTTTCCTGTGGTAAGTAGCCCAAAAATTAAATTTTATTCGCTAGCGCAAAGCCCGTGCAACAACCTGGCAGAGGTTATATAAACTGAGGCTTCTGTGAATCGCCAGACGTCAGCTGCGAGTTTTCCTGTGGTAAGTACTTTTCACTTACTTTTAAAACGTAAACCATTACCAATATCAATGAAATTTAAAAATATGAAAAAAGTAACGTTAAATATAAAATCTAATTATAGGCTATTACTAGAACAGTCTGAGGGAAATGTTCGTTTTCCTCAAAAACTGCCGCTTTCATTAAACTCATTCAATTGTCCTGCAACTGACTGACTGTCTTTTCCAGTACAGATGTCTGATGATTTTTCGACTTTTTAACTGCTAGTTATGGTATATTTTACTCGTCAGTTAAACGAATACCGTTAAATGTGTGACGTCATTTTAAATAGCACGAGCGCTCTCTCTCTCTCTCTCTCTCTCTCTCTTGCGTGCGCCTTCTCTCTCGCTCGCTCTCTAAATAAATAAAACATTTACGCCAGTGCAGAGAAAATATATATATATTAAAGTAAAATTATAATCAATTAATTCAAGAAAGAAAATGCATTCTTTATTATGGCTTCTTGTTTGTTAATAGAAGCAAGGTCTCATCAAAGTCAGTATTCTCTTAAGTTTCATATTAATTATTTTTTTACATTTTATTGTATATATTCGCCAGTAATTTACCGCAAAAATACGATAAAAAGTCTAACAGTGTAGATACATCACATGGCCATTACAATTATTACATTAAGTGTATTTACACATTATCCCATAGGAAAAATGTATTGCTCAGTGGTTGCGTTTCCTAAGCTCAGGAGACTTAGATGAGATTCTCATACATTCTGGTTCCTGTGGCTCAGTGGTAGAGCATTGCGTTAGCAGCGCAAAAGGTTGTGGGTTCAATTCTGAGGGAACACATAATGGTAAAAAATGTACAGTCTGAATGCACTGTAAGTTGCTTTGGATAAAAGCGTCTACTAAATGCATAAATTATTAAATTAATTATATATCTCTCATTTTAGTATCGACAGCATTTCAGATGTTTCTCCTAAAATTCCTTAGGAGAAATGGAATTAGACACAAATGAGACATGAGAAACATTTGAGAAAAAAAGAGTCAAAACAGAGAATGTGGTGGAAGAAACATAGAATATCTCTTTATTGTCTTGCTGCAATCTCTATCAAGACTCCATTATAGGAATATTTTATTGCTCAGTGGTTGCTCTTTCTAAGACCAGGCGAATTCTCACTTAGATTCACTTAAGAATCATCTTTGTCACAGATATTTTTTCCTAGAATTCCTCTGGAGACAAATGAGACCATTTTTAAATCCTTAGGAGAAATAAAAGTAGACACAACTGAGACATGAGAAAATTCTGAAAGAAAGGAATCCGAAATGACAATGGGAGAGAAATGTGTGAGAAACATGGGAGATCTCTTTATTGTCTTGCTGTAATCTCTTGCAAGACTCCATTATAAAAATGTAAGAACATCTCACTGCTCAGGGGTTGCTTTTTTGATTGCAATGGGGTTTTTCACCTTTAATGGGCAGGACAGTAGGAGTAGGGTCAGGAAACAATCGGACAGGTGAGAATTGAACAGGAGCAGGAAAGTACCTTTAGCTGGGATTCAAACCCATGCTGTTTAAGGTGCAGTTGTGCCTTCACGTCGATGTGCTGCCCACAAGACTATGGCTCTGACAGAGGTTATTCTACGCTCCGGATACTTAGGGGTGATTCTCTTATATGTCTCATTGAGATATCAGCTTTGTCTTAAGATGTCTTCAGTTTTATTTTAGGAGAAACGTTACACTTTTACTAATATTGTAAATACTAAAACTATCATTTAAATAGCATTAAACATTTCAGAATATCAAGGGATACTAGTTTAAATGTTTACATTTATCTTCAATTTCCAGCATTGTATATACACCACATTTTTGATTGAAATGGTGTGGATAAATGACATTGAAGCTAACCAGAGGGACGACAAATAAAATTAAAAAAAAGAGATCTGAAATGAGGTTACCTTAAGATTGAATGGAAACTTTTGCTCAAGTCTCCTGCTTCTCAAACTTGTCTCCTGAGACAAAAACTCTAACTCTCTCACAATGGTCTCCTTTAACGCTTTAGAAGAGATCTCAACAACATCACACACTGTGCTCAGATATTTCTCCTAGTCTAAAGACACAGGTGGTCTCATATTTGTCTCCTCCAATGTTTCAAACAAGATCTCAACAACATCGCACACTGTGCTCAGATTTTTCTCTTTAGCTAGAGACGCTGGATCTCTCACATTTGTCTTCTCAAAATTTTAGAAGCGATCTCAACAACATCACACACTGTGCTCAGATTTTTCTCCTACACTAAAGACTCGAGAGCTCTCACATTTGTCTCCTCTAAGTTTCAGAAGTGATCTCAATAACTTTACAAAGTGTGCACCAAGTCAAATGCCTCAATATGAGCTCAAACATGTCTACCATATAATATGTATTAATAATCAAATTAGTCAATTAATAATCAAGACTGAGTCATAAGCCATTTATGTACCTTTCAGCAAAGAAAGCTCCAGGGTTACATTTTCTGTAAATCAGTTTTGATTTAGGCATCCGGTACATTACTATTTCCAACAACAAATTATGTGCCTATAAGTACATAAACATTGTCTTATAAAAAGTAACATTATCCTTATTTCTGCATAATTTCTCTCTCAATAGCCTTTAACTCTGAATTTATGACCCCCCTTTATTTAGTGCCTTTCAAATACCTCACTTGATGCACACTTTGTAAAATTGTTGAGATCTCTTCTAAAGCTTTACAGGAGACAGATATGAGACCCCAAGATTATTTAGCTAAAGAAACAAATCTAAGCACAGTGTGTGATGTTGTTGAGATCTCTTCTAAAGCTTTAAAGGAGACCATTGTAAGATTGTTAGAGTTTTTATCTCAGGAGACAAGTTTGAGAAGCAGGAGACTCAAGCAAAAATCTCAATTCGATCTTAAAGTAACCTCATTTCTGCCTAGGAGAAATATTTGAGATGTTAAAGAGATCTCACTTTTGATTTTTCTTTCCTATGGGATCTACCTCCCAAAACACAACCTGTTCATGTTTGTTAAAAGATTTTGATACTTGATTAATGCTCTGTTTTCTTGTAGGATGCATTAGATATCCTGTCAGTACAAGTTTCAGATCTGGTATATAATTTTTTTTTTTCATGATTAATCCATATATTTTTGAAATACAGGATCTTTAATGTACTGCTAAAGTTTAGGAGGGATTCTGACATTCTCATAATGAAAGCTGCTCTTTTAAAAACAGGATAACAAAGTCAACATGCTGACAAATCATATTGCATGAGATGTCAGTAACTGAATATTATGGTTTTTATTACTGAAAGAGCAAACCTGTCATGCAGTGACAGTGGACAAACTGTCACATGACTGTCTATAAACCAGCAATATAAAAGCATACACTAGATGCACTAGATAATTTCAGCTAGGACACGCTTGTGATCTCAGAGTTTTACATGCTTTGATGATCATAACATTTTAAAACAATTTAATTGTATCATGCAATTTCGCTGCTCACTTAAAACATGATTTGAACCTACTGACTATTTGGTTATTCACTTTCATACCATTTCTGTAGCTCAAAAAGTAGATCGTGTCACTAGCGCCATGATCTACACCATTTGGCCATGATCTACAAGGTTCTGGCCAAATGGTGTAAAAAATATTACAGTTTTTGCCTATTGCTTGAACACTAGTATAAATATACACCATGTAAATATGCCAGAATTAGTAACAATAACTACTTTTCATCTGCAGTCCCTAGGCAGGTAACATAAAACTAACATAAGGACAGCCAACAATAATACAACATTCATTCACTATAAATGAAAAGATACACATAATGGTGACATATACATTGACAACAAACAACAAAACAAAACAGAAATACATGATGGAGAAGACATTGTTCATTGTGCTTGTGTGTAAAGTTTTGACACAATGAGCCGAAGTTTTGCAAAAAGTGTTCAAGCAATAGGCAAAAACTGTATATATGCATATACAAATATGTGATCATAAACAAAATATAAATAAATACAATTTTATAAAATAAATAAAAGACTCAATATGAATGCGCTTAGGTTTAAGATGCTTTTTATTGCTTTTAATTTCAAACACAAGCAAAATAGTACGCATTTTTAAGAAAAGAAAAAAAGAGACCTATAGATAAAGTTTTAGAGATGTTAAACAAAGCATGTGTAATTTAAATTAATTTCCAAACAAGGTTTTTCACAGAATTCATATTTCAGTGACTTCGTGTGGATGATTTACTGCTGCTGCTCACGGAAGTCCTAAGCTGCGTTTTCTTTGGCTGTCTTCAATGAGTGTGTGGCCCACTCCCGCTTTATGACAGTTAGTTCTGCTACAGGCGCACTCCTCAACATGGATGTACGCGTAGGCCACTACGTCTCCATTTATGCAACTAAGATTCACTGTGCGATTGCTTGCGCGAGTGACCTGGCAACAGGTACAAGAGGACAATCCAGGTTCAGTGTACCTACAAATGTGAGAAAGAGAGAACAACACATGTAAACACATTTCAAACTTAGGATGCCAATTATGACGTAACAGAGTCTGTGTCTACTCACCTGCTAAAACTAGCACAGTCTCCACCACAAAATGTCAGGTCCATTCTCTTCTCTGACTGACAGTCGTTGTGATTTATGTAATCGAGAACGGTCTGTACTTGACATCCCTTCATTTGGTCCGAACCTTCAAACACAGACAATTGAACACACATAGACATATAAATCAACCAAAATTCACATTGTTTTCTTTACAAAAACACTCACAAACTTTGCAGCAGCCATCAGATGACAGCTGAACGGTGCCCTGTAGAGCGAATCACAAAGGCAGAATGTCATCAATGTGATTTAATCACCATGATCAGTCAGTCTAACATGTAAATGTGTGTTTGTATGATACATGAAGTACTGACAGGCTGGCAGTTGGAAATGTTGAAAGGAGGACACTGGACTGTGTATTTGTTGGTGATGAACTGTCCATTAACTTTAGTACACGTGATTCTATCACAGCCCTGATTTGCAGAGGGCAAAGTCTCTCCTTCCTACGAACAAAAAGAGAACAAGGTCAAATTCACTGCAAAAATATTAGGTTTGTTAGGAGGAATGAGATTTTTGAGGAATAATGGCTTAAAGTTGGGTCTTTTCCTCACACAAATTCAGAAAACTTTACTGTAGTACTAGTATTTTAATTATGCTTTTCTGTCCGCGATGATGACAATCCCCTTCCCTTGTATGGGGAAAAAAAGCAACATGAACAGTTTCATTTTGTGTTCAAAGAAAGAAAATATTGGTGGGTGGGTAGACTACATTTTTTACATTTATAATTAATTTAACTTTTGAACATCTATTCCTTTAAGTTCCATTTGACCTGAATATTCCACACCTCGAGGCAACTGAACCTTTTACATTTGACTTTACCTTCAGTATATGATCGACGCCATTGACATTGACAATGCAGTGAGTTTGCACACACTTTCCACAGCAGTCGTCAAAGTTTGTATCATCATATTCATAACCCTGTGAAAAATAAACATCAAATGAAGTCAATGAAATTATACTCAGTCCTGAGACAAGCTGATCAGAAGCTTGTCATGCCACTTACAGGATCACATTTCTTATTGCACTGCACAAGTTCACATTTGATCAGGAAGAACTGCGTTTTAGGATCCATGTCCCACGTACAGCTGCATTCCTGACAGTCAACAACGTGGATGTCGGTACCAGGCTGGGGGAAGTGATTGGAGAGAGATGAGCATGTAAAGCTTAATTATTACATAAAAAAATCTGAAATGTTTTTTTTTTTAAGTATTATTACAGTCATTTTAGTTACCTCATACTCCACATTTTTGTGGACGCACACTTTCTTTGGCTCTGAGGTGGCAAACAACAACAAATAAAACTATACAGAATGATATTACAGACACCATCTGAGACAAAAATAAGCATACAAATGTCACAAAAATGAACTGAAGTGTGAATAATAGCAATACCGCATTTGATTATTGGACAGCATTTTCCATCAGGCACTTCCAGGACTGGTGCATATCCGACTGCACACTTTGTATCCATAGGTGGGCACATGTTGACATCACAATCTACATCACACAAATCAAAAGGAAGATGTGAACCCAAACAATGTTATCTGAATATATCGATTACCAAGCCACATACTTTTTTTTTATTTTGTGTCCCTCTTCCTATATTGCATTGTCAGTATGGAAATGAGCTGGCTGCTTCTGTGTTCTTTAATTTGTGCAGTAGATCAGCCACAACTTTCCACTCCCATTTGTGCTTTTATGGGATTGCGGATTAAATGTTAATTTGACCTGTTTAGTAAATCTGATCCTATGTGCATTGATTGTTGAAAATAACAATTGACATTTGCAGAATTGAAAATGTCATCATAACCACTTTGTCATTTAACCTGTGACAGAGACTATTTTATTTTCTTGCGCCACATCAAAGCAAAGAGACTCAATGAGATGCAAGGAAATCACAGATCATGACTGCATTGTTTTCAGTTAAAATGTTCAATTATAGTAATTTTGAAGGAACATATTCAAAATTCAAGCACTGAATACAAAGCATATTGGGTTTGACAGGACATCATTGCTATTAATTTCAATAATTACGGAATCAAATATAAAGATTGTGAATACCAGTTTACTCACAGTCACATGCATAATATTCGCAGCAGTGATACTCATCGTAGACAAGCACTGGGTCTTTGCCATTTTCACAGGTGATGTTCTGCAGTGGAGGGCATTCCAATGGGATAACTTCTATGATGCAGTCTTCTGTGCACCTCGCCATATAGCAGTGACAAAGGTAGAAGATCTCACTGAACTGGTGATAATGAGAAAAGTACTAGAATTAGAAAGACTGATACATGTAAAATTACAATGTAGTGTATGTTATTTTCTTTGGAATATTTAAATGGCAACATGGATACTTATAAAAGTACATTCCTCCAGTAGAAAAAAAATTACACTATATGAAGGGGTCATGACATGGAGAATCAAAATGTTCTTGATATTAACACATAAGAGGTTCCTCAACAGTAATAAGTTTCAGAACTCAAAACTAACTGCCCAGTTTAAAATATGAATTATTCTTTTCTACCCTTCTGAAAACAGGAGAATCGTGATGTCCTCGACCCGCCCCTTAATGTACATCATATGTAATTGTATGTAATCAAGGAGGTTATGTCTGTTCATCAATCACAACAGTGATACATGTTGTGGTTGCGTTGTATAAATTTTGACTGCCTTGGTATATGACTCTGGCTCAAACATATATGTCCTTACCACAGCGCTTGCCATCTCGAGTATCAAAATACATGACATGCTGTAAAGCAGGACATGGATATGGTGCAATAGATTTAGCCAATCAAAACAGTGGGCATTTACGTCAGTTTCTGCAAGAGGTCGCCCCTTGACATTGAGTGGTTTTCACAGAGAGTGAAAATGTGGATGGAAAATTATCATTTTTACAAATATTGGACCTCTGATGTAAAAAATCTTTATAAACTAACCTCAAGAAACAATATCAAAATCTGAAACTGCATTTCATGACCCCTTGAAACAAAAATTAAAAGAAAGTATATTAAATAGTACATTTTTGGCCCATTCCGGACATTCGCAAGGTAGAGTTGGTGTAGGAGTAGGTGTAGGGGTAGGTGTAGTACTGGAAACCAACAATGTAGATGTAAATGCTGTTGTTGTTGTAGTAGGCTTTGTGGTAGCTGTCGGTGTAGGGGTAGCTGATGTTGTAGGTTCTGGTGTTGTTGTAGTAGACTTTGTTGTAGTTGTCGGTGTTGGGGTAAATGATGTGGTAGGTTCTGGTGATGTTGTAGTTTTCGGAGTAGGGGTAGATGATGTGGTAGGTTCTGGTGTTGTAGTAGACTTAGTGGTAGTTGTCGGGGGTGGGGGAGAT
>NW_015555741.1:1569712-1579314 GCF_001515605.1 Sinocyclocheilus anshuiensis | reverse complement strand
GTAGATGATGTGGTAGGTTCTGGTGTTGTTGTAGTAGACATTGTAGTAGTTGTCGGTGCAGGAGTAGATGATGTGGTAGGTTCTGGTGTTGTTGTAGTAGACATTGTAGTAGTTGTCGGTGCAGGAGTAGATGATGTGGTAGGTTCTGGTGTTGTTGTAGTAGACTTCGTCGTAGTTGTTGTCATAGGGGTAGATGATGTGGTACAACAAGGGCTACAGCAGTTAACACGTATTTCATAGTCAAAACATTTATAAGGGCGGACATTCTGTTGTTCTTTCTTACACACCAATCCATATGAAACATTGCACTGGGCAACTTGATTTGAATAATTAATATACTCGTCAAAGCTCATGTCAGGTTCGCCCACAGCCCTACATTCGATATCTACTGGCTGTTCACAGATCTCTTTTCCACTTTCTCTAATGTTTTCATAAGTCTCCAAGTCATGCCCTCCTACATCAGGATGATATTCATTAAACCAGTCAGACCACCAACATATACATATACATGGTGTAGGCGTAGTTGATGTTGAAGTAAATGTGATAGTTGTTGTTGTAGGGGTAGATGATGTGGTAGATTCCGGTGTTGTAGTAGACTTAGTGGTAGTTGTCGGTGTAGGAGTAGATGATGTGGTAGGTTCTGGTGTTGTTGTAGTAGACATTGTAGTAGTTGTCGGTGTAGGAGTAGATGATGTGGTAGGTTCTGGTGTTGTTGTAGTAGACATTGTAGTAGTTGTCGGTGTAGGAGTAGATGATGTGGTAGGTTCTGGTGTTGTTGTAGTAGACATTGTAGTAGTTGTCGGTGCAGGAGTAGATGATGTGGTAGGTTCTGGTGTTGTAGTAGACTCTGGTGGCGGTGGCGGGATACATGTCTCCACACAGATCTGATTTTGCTCATCAAAAATAGGCTTATCCTCTGGACATTTTGGATAACATCCTGCATAAATAAATAAATAAATAAATATAGTTACACACATATCATCAGTTCTTAACTGGTGAGTCATGATCACAAATGGTTTTGTGAATTACTGGCAAGAGAGATTACTATTAGTTGAATTATTATACAAGTTCTATTATTTTAATTATATTTAGTTGAATAATTTTACTTAAAGGGTTAGTTCACCCAAAGATGAAAATTATCCTGTGATTTACTCACCCTCGAGCTATCCTAGGTGTATATTACTTTTTTCTTTCAGACGAATCCAATCGGAGTTTTATTAAAAATTAGGACAATTTTTAATATAACTCAGATTGGATTCGTCTGAAAGAAAAAAGTAATATACACCTAGGATAGCTCGAGGGTGAGTAAATCACATGCAAATTTAAATTTTTGGGTGAACTAACCCATTAATTGCATACTTTATTGTTAACAACAAAATTACATTGAATTAGATCACTTTATTAGAAATGTGAAGGTTTATGAACATTTTTAAGCAGTCTTGTAATTAATAAGGATGTCCTGAGCCTCTCTCACGGATCGGTATCGGGGCCGATCAAGATAGCTTCGCTGTGCCTTGTTTACAATATTCCCTAGATACTGTTTGCAATAAATTCTACGTATTTTGTGCCTTAAAGACTCAAAAAGCACCTGATGGAGTTTCAACACCACATCAAGCTTCTTCCGATTCATAAAGATGCCAGTAAAGATGTGCCACCTTGGCCAGAGTCGGCTTGAAGTTGTGCATCTTTGGAAGCAGAGGTTTAGTCTATATTTTTGGACAGTAATGTTGATCCTGGATCAACAAAAGATGTTGATCCAGGAACATGTCTTCCTTGGCAAAATCACGGCAACCACCACATTATAGGGAACTCCATTTATTTACTCAGAAGCCTTTGCAGCTGTACCGTGTTATGGCAGACTTTGAATGGACCATTGATATCCTTGATGATGCTACATTGTATTTTTGCCCATGTCTCTCGATTGGGGGTCTCAAGGCATGGGTCGTAGTCTGGTTTTGCATCCGGACATATGCTTCCTTTCCAGCTGTCCACAAACTCCAGGATATTTGAAGTTGGCAAATTTCCCTGAGTGGTAAAGTCATCTTTTCCATTTTCATTGAAATTTCCACACAGACCACAAACGTCTCCCTGTCAAAAAACAATAAAGCACAGATGTTGCGCTACAAATAAATCAAATTCAGGGACTGTTGCAAATTGTTTGGAAGCGTAAATTTAAAACATAAAAAATTGAAGATCATGAGTCATGGCTCCAACTCACCATGAGCTGAGGTTGCAGAATGATGCGGACGGTGGTTTTGCGGTCCCACAAAACTGTCAGTCCAATGTTAGCATCAATGACAAGGTACATCCCAATGATTTTCTCAGTGTACTCGATCTTTGGACCCCTTGCAATATCAGTGGCCTTTACATTTCCATCAACAAGCTGCAGCAAAGTCCTCTGTGTGCGAGAGAAGTAAACAAAAAACAGTCGCAAACATCGTAAAACAACTATAGAATCCAATGACAGACATTGACTCTGTATTGCTTTCAAATGTTGAAGAGAATGAGGGGAGGAAATCCTTCATTGGCCTTTAAAATTAACAAAATTGTACACTATTATTGTCTTATACTACACGTAACAACTTTAACATGCTGAACAGCTAAAAACATTTTATTTTTCTCTGAATGTACCACATAGTACTGAATATTTTGCCAAACATAAAACTGCATAGCATGCTACGCCTGTGGCCTTACCCCCAAAAGTATTTTGACAGCCTTTGAACATGTGGTTCCTGTTGTTCCACAAGGCATATTCTCAGTGATCACACGAAAGTTGCCACTAATCTTCTAGGTTAGATAAGGGATTTTCAAGTTTTTGGAGACACCCAAATATGATGATCCCTCTTGTAAAGGATGCCCTTCCTAAAATATAAAGGCAGCTATATAGTTTTATATACTTACATAGTGTGTGAAAAACCTGGCTTTTAAAGTTTACTCTCATTATGCTTTATGCATAATCTCACATTCCTTGCAGTATACATTTTTTGCACTATTCTCTGTATTATAAAAATGTAATATTAAATACATTTGATTTGAATTCTAAAGGTTCAAGGCCCCGTTTCAAAAACAAACTTTTGATGTTTTGTTCACTGAAATCGTCCAGTCATCCATCCATCTACAGAATCAATCATTTTCAGCCATCTTACTGCACACAATGTCTCTCCAGCCTTGGAGGATTATTCCTTTAGCTGCACAGGCCCGGGCGTACGCGGAGAACACCGTACACAGACAGTCCTCACTCTTCTCACAGGTACAGCTGGAGTATTTGCATCTCTAAAAAAATACATAGACATGTTGTGTCACTGCATGTTGTGGAAGCTGGGATAAATTGAATTAAACTTTTAAAGTCCTAGATTTAAAGCTAAATAGAAATATTTAAAAAACAAAAGCACATGCAATTACTAAAACGCAACATGTAAGCATAAAACGTATTACTATATACTATAATACAATATAAATAATATTAAATGAACACTGGGTTGCTTAGTTGCAAAAGGTAAAAAAATACTGCTTGTCTGTATATAATCCGCTACTGTTTAAGATCATACTTTGTAGTAGCTGTCTGGATTGACAGTGGTGTGACATTTGGCAAAGAGGCTCTCCTTGTCCTTCATCTTGGAACACCAGTGCTCAGCAAAGTGCTCTAAAAGCATCACAAAATATGGGAATTTAATTAAAACTCCTACTTAAGAACAAAACAGATATAGTATTAAACATGGGCACCACGTAATTTTATGTGGAAATACTGGCTGATGCAACAGTATTGGAAGAATACTGACACCTGTTGATATGGTTATATTCGGTCATACGTGAACACCCACTAGTGCTCTTGATTGCTTCCAAATCTATTACTATCCTATCCACTTATAAACCCTTTGGTATATGTATAAAACAAGACGAATACAGAATTAAAAACAAACCGGTCTGACTTCGCCACATTGACTTTGGAAGCAAAAAGTCTCTCACCGCTGTCACTGCTGTAGGAACAGGGATCGTCCAGTCTCTCAGTACGGTCGGGGCAGTTGGACTGCGCCTTCCAGGCGTTTGCAAAGGAAACCGCTGTACCCTCCACCACTCCCTGAGGGGTCTTCAGATCATCTGACAGCACTTTGTTAAAATTTCCACAAAGACCTGCAGAAACAAACAAATGTTTTCATGATGGATTCACTTTCTAATTCAGATGTTTTTTCGTGCTTTTTAAGACCGAGGTCTCACCACAAGTCTTGCCCTGGAAGCTTTGGTCCACGGTGATGTACGCCTGCATAAGAGGCACCAGCTGTACCTGCACCTGCAGCCCAAAGGTGGTCTGAAGCATGATGTGAAACGATGACGGCATGAACACCGTGAAGCCAGCTGAGAGAAAAAGAGTCGAAGAGCTTGAAAAACACTTCATATATATATATATATTTTAGCACATGGGCTCTAAAACACAGAAAATAAATAAAAAGCTTCTTCTCCCTCACCTGTCATGTAAGGAAGTGAAATTTCTGCATTGTGTTGCACCGTCCCGTCAGCTTTAATAATCAGAGGCTGAAGAAGAAAGATCACCGTTTTATTTTTCACAAGCTACACTGCTTTTCAATAAAAAAATAAATACAATACTATTATTATTAACCAAGGACACATTACGTTGAATAAAAATAACAGTAAAGTCTGCTGTTTTATTTCTATTCCTCAAGCAATCTTGAAAATGTTTAAGCAGCACAATTGTTTTCAACATTAATGATGAGAAATGTTTCTGCAGCACCAAATCAACATATTAGAATGATTTCTGAAGAATCACATGACACTGAAGATTGAAAAATCATACATTGTAATCACAGGAATATATTACGTTCAAATATATTACAATAGAAAACAGTTGCTTAACAATATTGCTGTTTTGACTGTATTTTCAATCAAATAAATGCAGCCTTGGTAAGCATAAACATTTGAAACATTTCACTCACCTTAAACTTTTGAACAGCACTGTAACATGTACATCTCATTACTCACTCAAACTGCCAAAAAGTCCTGTTTGCTATAAAACCCAAATATGCAAGATTGTGGAAGTAGAGATGTGTACTCACATTTTTCATATCGTTGTCAAAGGCAAAGATGAATTTTCAGCAGCCGTTACTCCAGTCTACAGTGTCACATGATCCTTCAGAAGAAAATGTCTTATCGTTATCATTAATGCTGAAAACAGTTGCGCTGCTTACTCTTCAAAAATAGAAATAGAAATCTTTTGTAACATTCAAAATCTATCCTTATAAGTCTTTACTATAACTTTTGATCAATGTAATGCATCCTTGCTGAATAAAAGATTCCTTTAAAAAATTCTTACCGACCCCAGACTTTTGAACAGTAGTTTATATTAATTTGGTTTATATTATATAAATAGTGGTACTGACCTGGCGGGCAAAAGCATCCATCACTGTTGTGTTCCTCACACAGTGCATTTGTGTCTTTGTGCAAGCATGTGTCCATACAGGGGGAGCCACTTTCAGAATGCACCATATTGTAGGGGCACTTCACGGCTGCATAGGAATACAAGACACACAGAGTCTTTACAACTGCTATTAATAAGATATAAAAACAAAGGAACAGCTCAAGAGAGAAGAATCCTATCATTTTCACCAGAATTATCAAGGCATTTCTTACCACAGAAGTTTGCTGTCCTCCAGGACGGTGGAGTTCCTCCAGCATGAGAGCACTGACGTGAATATTCAGACAAAGTCGCACAGAGAGCAGAGATGCTGGTGTCTTCATCTTCAGGTTGGCTCGAGCAAATATCGTTCGTACAGGCCTTGATATATGGCTCTGTGTTCAAAACCCAGCTACAAGAAGACCACTTTTCATCCTCCAAAAGGTCTGCACAATCTGCCCGCTGTTGTGAAAAGGACATGGAACATCTTGAAGGTCCGTATTAAGTAACAATACTAGAATTCCGAGTTGCTGTTGTAACTAACAATTTAATCTGGAATGATCAGCTTTCTTCTGTAACTTACAAATTTTTCACATTTGTCCACCACAATTTGCTCATCGTCGTTTTCAAAAGGATCTTCGCAGACATGTGTTGGGTTGGGAACTCTGTGCTTATTACCAAACTCAGCATAGCCAACCCTCCGTCCTGTAATAAATAAGACAGACACTTGATCTTGGCTATTCTTAAAACTCTTGGAGATTCATCAAATTCGGAATCCATGAGTCATAATCATTTATACTGTTCATAATTGGTCAAATAATCACTATGTAGAGAAAAGTAAGAAATCAGGCTGTAAAAGTGACTTACCAGATTCAATGAACTCACTATAAACTGGAACACCATTGAAATCACCACACAGTCCACAAGTCCGACTGGAATATTTGGAGTCTAGTTCCACCTAACAAAGGACCACACAAAAATGTACTGTTAGATCATTTGACTTAATATTTGTGGCCATTTGGACTTTATGTCAGTAGTAATGGTATGTGATCAGAGCATGCAAAACCATGGAATATAGAAGAGATACTGTACATGTACGAGACTCGAACCCGCAACCTTGGGTTACGAGTCCGACTCTCTAACCATTAGGCCACGACTTCCCCATAGGAATGTAAAATAATTGTTGCAGTGCTGCAAAACTATTAGGCCTAACTTTTTACAACAACAAGAATAGCAATGTACAGTGAGAGAATTGGAAGATTTACTACTCATTACTTTTATAAATAATTGCAAGTGCATTTAAAAAATATTTTTTCTATTATTCCATTAGTCTGCATTTACATTGCTTAATCTATTTTGACAAATTATATTTTTCTCCCTTTTGAAAATGAATCCCGCATTTATGTGAGGGATGGGGAATGTATGTGTCACTCCCGAAATTGTACTGCTTGTACAGGGTATATGGCCCTTAGCAGCACAAAAAAAACCTATTATTCAAATTCTAAACAGATTATATCTAGCCTATAAAGTGCGCAAATAGCGCTTCCTTTATAATCACTAAAAAGGTGTCACTTACTTCAGTTCATCGCAATCTCACAAAGTTCCTTTATAACCAATGAACCTCTAATTTATACCATGTTACTGAATAATTTACAACTCCTGTATACATGTATGATGAGGATTAGTAAATCCTTATCATACTAAAACCTGCTAAATAAATATACAATACATGATTAATAAACCATTTAGCTGCTGATATGGAGAATGAGATGAAGACTAATGGTCTCGTGTAAATAACTAGTCTTAAGTGTCCTGAGTGGCTTTGTAGACATCCATATGAATTTATCAAGAAGGATATGGTCATAAATGTGTCAAATTAATCAAATTTTCCATCAAGCTTGCAGCAAAATGGCAGTGCATTGACCACATATATGATCGCGTGTGAGGTTTGAACATCCTGTCTGTGATGCAGATAATCTGATGTTCAGCATCTTTGCAGGTACACAGGTGTGTCTCAAGCTCCTGAATGCCACCTGTGCTTTCGTGAATTAAAACAAACTGACCATTCACCATCTGGCAGTGCTCATATCCTGATCCTTTTCTTGTTAAAGACTTTAGAATTGTGAGAAATGTGATGTCATGCATAACCATTTATGGCTATTTCTTCAGCTATTTTTTCAAGCATGGCTGACCCTGTGGACCTTTCGAAAAATGATGAGTTCATCCGGAAATGAAACATTAGTCATCAAAAAGTTCTACAGTATTTAAAGTGAAATAAAATAAATAAATAAATAAAAACAAGGAGTCTTACTAAGGGGACAACAAATGGTAACAAGATAGGAAATTTCTGATTGTTGTTTAGATGCAGTAAAAATAACTACATACCGACAGGATTTAGACAACATGATGCTAATAAAACTCAATTAAAACCTTTTTAAAAATAATAAAAATAAATCAATTAAAATAAAATAAAAAATGAAATACATTTATAGGTAAATGAGCATGTTTGACTCTGTACACATTTAGGAAAATAATTCGTTCATCCAAAAATTATATATTTATCATTGAAAGCATATATTTATCATTTATAAAAATTTATAGTAGAATGTGCAAGCTGCTCATTTATGTATCCTAAATATACATAATAATTAAAAAAACAAAAACAAAATAAAAACGTTGATATTTAGCTGGCATTGTTGTTGCAACTTGAATGAAAAAAAAAAAGAAAAATCATGACATTAAGTTTCGTATATATTTATCATTGAAAGCATATATTTATCATTTATAAAAATTTATAGTAGAATGTGCAAGCTGCTCATTTATGTATCCTAAATATACATAATAATTAAAAAAACAAAAACTAAATAAAAACGTTGATATTTAGCTGGCATTGTTGTTGCAACTTGAATGAAAAAAAAAAATCATGACATTAAGTTTCATTAAGAAGGAAATATTACAAAATACATCTCATAATGCAATACAACTTTTAACTTCTACTTTCATATTTTAATCAAGGCATGGGGAAATATAGGGAGATTATACCGTAAAGCATATTACATTTTATAAAAATACAATGATTATAAATAGGCTATACATTTACAATTTAGTTTGCAAGCTCAAATGGATGCATGTATCTGTATACCTCGATATGATAAATTTGTTTAATGTTTTTTTTTTTTTTCAAATTAAGGTACACTGGCATAATGATTATATTAAATTATTTACAGAATGTTTTAATAAATTTAATTAAAAATGTAAAAAAAATATGTAATTAAAATTTTTTTTTTAATTGACAGGGCCCTTCATTTCTTAAAATAAATCAATTAAAATAAAATAAAAAATGAAATACATTTATAGGTAAATGAGCATGTTTGACTCTGTACACATTTAGGAAAATAATTCGTTCATCCAAAAATTATATATTTATCATTGAAAGCATATATTTATCATTTATAAAAATTTATAGTAGAATGTGCAAGCTGCTCATTTATGTATCCTAAATATACATAATAATTAAAAAAACAAAAACTAAATAAAAACGTTGATATTTAGCTGGCATTGTTGTTGCAACTTGAATGAAAAAAAAAAATCATGACATTAAGTTTCATTAAGAAGGAAATATTACAAAATACATCTCATAATGCAATACAACTTTTAACTTCTACTTTCATATTTTAATCAAGGCATGGGGAAATATAGGGAGATTATACCGTAAAGCATATTACATTTTATAAAAATACAATGATTATAAATAGGCTATACATTTGCAATTCAGTTTGCAAGCTCAAATGGATGCATGTATCTGTATACCTCGATATGATAAATTTGATTAATGTTTTTTTTTTTTTTCAAATTAAGGTACACTGGCATAATGATTATATTAAATTATTTACAGAATGTTTTAATAAATTTAATTAAAAATGTAAAAAAAATATGTAATTAAAATTTTTTTTTTAATTGACAGGGCCCTTCATTTCTTACTTTCCACTAGTGTTAATTTTGTCAGCTATTTTAGTCTTAGTCTTAGTCCCGTGTTAAATGTCCTTTTTAGATTTTTATCATATTTAGTCAACCTTATCCTATTTAGTTTTAGTCAAGTTTTATTCGACTAAAAGTCTCAACTTTTTAGTCTAGTTTTAGTCAAAGAAAATCTAAAGTATTTTAGTCTAGTTTTAGTCAAAGAAAATCTAAAGTA
>NW_015555741.1:1568527-1568983 GCF_001515605.1 Sinocyclocheilus anshuiensis | reverse complement strand
GGTTGAAGTGTTCTGGAACAGTGTTGTAAATACAGCTTGACCACTGATTTCTAGTAGTGTCCATTTTTGGAAGGCCAAACAAAGTAGTTTCGCTTTCACAATGAAACAGCGTCAAACACGGCGGCCTAGAGTGAGCAGAGGTGGGGGTCTAGAGTGAGGAACGGCCGGAGGGCTAGAGTGAGCAGAGGCGGCGATCTTGAGAATGGCGCTGCCGGAAGATTCGATGAAGGAGCGTCCGGAGGGCTTGCGGCAATAACATGTGACAACCCCGGGCTGTACTCCGCTTCGTCCACGGTGAAAGCCAATCCGGCGATCCATAGCGCAAACTTGTTGTATTTCCTCAGCAACCAGCACGGATCAGCTCTAGGCATGAAGAAGTCATCCTCCATCCTCTTTTGGAAGGCCAAACAAAGTAGTTTCACTTTCACAACGAAACACACAGCGCCCATGGCGGCG
>NW_015555741.1:1567808-1568387 GCF_001515605.1 Sinocyclocheilus anshuiensis | reverse complement strand
TGAATTGGTTTTAAGAGAAAACTCTTAGCTAAAAACTTTTACTGCTATTTAGGAGAACTCTTAGTGGTAAGATAAAATGTTTTGTGAATACGGGCCCTGATTTTTTGTCATACTACGTTGTTTGCGTGAAGCTTTGTAAAAACATCATTTTAATCTGTGTTTTCTTAGCTTCTAATAGGCATAGCTTGCATATGTCAAAGATATTGTGTAAAGCTAATATACCAAGTTTTATCACTGCTGTCAGTGTTGGGACAGTTGCAACACGCTGTTGCAACCGTCCCAACATGCTGTCCCTTACCACAACACTGATTTAAAAGCTTGCCATAACATTACAAAATTGCAATTTTATGGATTGGTAAAGAATCCCTTTCAATAGTCAGATATCTCACCTTTTATATTTACAGTAAGTAAATAGGTTAAAGGGGTCATATGATGCTTTTTTAAAGATCATTATTTTGTGTATTTGGTGTAACAGAATATGTTGACATGCTTTAATGTTCAAAAAACACATTATTTTTCAAATACTGTACATTATTGTAGGTCCTCTATGCCCCGCCTCTCTCAAACGCTTCGTTTTCT
>NW_015555741.1:1554170-1567655 GCF_001515605.1 Sinocyclocheilus anshuiensis | reverse complement strand
GGGCGCATTATGCAAATATTCCCACATAGTGACCTAGATATGTGGGGGCGTGTTAGAACGAGCCGTTTTAGGGGGGTGTGGCAGAGTCTTAACTTTGATAAAGAATATCTCTTTGGTTTTGAGACTTTAGTCTTTGCAACTTCAGGGATCTTATCAATCAGCAATCAGCTTGTAACACTCCAAAGAGAAAGGAAAACTTGAAATCGCATCATATGACCCCTTTAAAAATCAGTTCGAGTCTAAGGTGGACTAATTTCCTTCACTCTCACCCTCTCTTTGTCTTACACACACACACACACACTTATAAAGTCAGATACATAAAATGGTAGATTTGTCTATTTTTTAATTTTTAAAAGTAAGACTGATTACCAGGTTAACTGCTAGTTAGTCAAACATAGTGGCTATGTTTATGCAACTGGCCCTAGTTCAGTAAACTTTCACAGATGTTAACAGAAGTAAGCTATTATTAAATTTCAGTGTCTTGATTTTGATTAAATTAATATTTTGTAGTTCAGATGTGTTGTAATAATTAACCAAAACATGGTTGTTACTTGTTACTTTAAAATGTTTTTCCATTTACTAGCCTATTCTTTGTTTTTATACAGCCAATTTAACTTATTGAAGACCCTGTCTGTGCACAAATAAAATAAAGAAATCGCAAAATGATATTTAAGAAATTATTTTAATTACATTTGAATTAATGTTGCATCTGCCCCTGTGTACTGTTGCAACTGTCCCCTCTTATGGGGTTAGTTGCAACATTTGACTTTATCATATGTACACATTACAGTAGTGTGTGTGAGTAGCTGATAGATGTAGCTTCATTGTATTAAAATTCTCTCTGAGAAACTAAAGGAAATGCAAAAAGTGTTGCAACTGTCCCCACTCTCCCCTAAATTCAGGCCTTCAGCCTTCAGTCAGCAGCAAATATAATAATTTTGTGATATTGAGATCTGCCCAAGCCATCAAACAACTTCCTTCAGTACAGCAAAAGTTCCTCCAAAGGCAAACATCAGGCTTTTGATGTGCATGCAAAGTGAGATCCGATCCAAAGGCTCCACCTTTTTGCAACACTGCAAACGCAAGTATAAGAAGTATAAGAATATATAGTATATAGTATATAGTATATAGTATATATAGCATGATAAACAGCTGTTCTTCAGAAAATGCCCTTATGAAACCGGGCTCCAAAGGCAAACATCAGGCTTTTGATGTGCATGCAAAGTGAGATCCGATCCAAAGGCTCCACCTTTTTGCAACACTGCAAACGCAAGTATAAGAAGTATAAGAATATATAGTATATAGTATATATAGTATGATAAACAGCTGTTCTTCAGAAAATGCCCTTATGAAACCGGGCAACATTGTTGGCAAAGGGAGGGAACAAATATGAAACATTGATTAGATAAACCAACATTGGTTGTACTGCGTCAAGTTTCTATTGACACTGCCTCATTTGACATGAATGTTGTGTATGTACAGTATAAGACTGCAGTATATTGCCTCGGTCATCATACTGAGTTCAGAACAGTACAAGACAAAGGGAGGGAACAAATATAAAACATTGATTAGATAAACCAACATTGGTTGTACTGTGTCAAGTTTCTATTGACACTGCCTCATTTGACATGAATGTTGTGTATGTACAGTGTAAGACTGCAGTATATTGCCTCGGTCATCATACTGAGTTCAGAACAGTACAAGAGTAATTACAGGGAAGGAGTAAAAAATCTAAATTACATTTTTTTTTAAAAATCAAAGACTAAAAATCTGTATTAGCCTAGGCTAGCATAGCTTAATTCTCTCATTGTTTGTGTATGTACAGTGTAAGACTGCAGTATATTGCCTCGGTCATCATACTGAGTTCAGAACAGTACAAGAGTAATTACAGGGAAGGAGTAAAAAATCTAAATTACATTTTTTTTTTTAAATCAAAGACTAAAAATCTGTATTAGCCTAGGCTAGCATAGCTTATGCTCAGTTGTGCGCCTGTAATCAATCATATTATATCATTATAGCCTATATCATATTACACTAACTATTGTATGCACCGTGACAATTAATGCTTAAATTGAAACTTCATTGAAGCAATCACTAATATTTTCTGTTGCATTCGTTTGCGCGTTGTCTCAAGGACACGTCTACAATATGGGAAACATGGACTAAGTTTTAGGACTTATGCATTTTCACTGTAAATATGAAACCATATACTGGAGATGATCTGTAAACCTTCTAAAGTCTAAAACCTTTAAAGTCTTTGTACTTCAATCATTGTGAGATATCTAGTGCTGGTGGTTTTATTTCAGTGCATTCACAGGCATTTTATTGGAAAAAAATCCAGGGGACTGTAATTGATGCTTTATTGGGATTTTAATTCACTTCATTGGAAGGAAAAGTAATTATCTCATGCATTCCCAAATAAACTAACAAATAAAAGAAAAAATGTCCAGGATCCCCTTTGATAGATAACAAAACAGAGTAGAGTTAACCATACCCCTGGATCAAACCAGACCGAAAAATAAATAAATAAATGGTGCAATATAACTTTAGCCATTAATGCACTGTAACAATCAGCTTAAATCATCACTATTGCCATTTTTGGATATATATTTTGAAATTGTTGTTTTCTTAGGGTGTCAGATTATTGGTTCAAATCAGCATACAAGCATGTTCTTGTCTTTACACTTAATTGGAGTGCATGAGCAGCTCTCTATGTACTTGTAGTTAAGAAGGGTCTCGCTGCTGTTGGTACACTTCAGCGTCATCAGTCGAAGGGTGAACTTCTCCTCCTGGCAGCAGGAACAGCTGTGCATCAAATCGTTCATGTACATCGAACGCCTTGTGCAGGTTTCCGAGAAAACATCAGTCAGATTACTGTAGTATTGCTGAATGTGAGTTTATCCTAATAATGCAGTGTCTCCACAAAGGACTGGATGCTTAAGGAACACTTAAAAATTTAGGAATTTCATTGAATACATGGAAAAATATGAACACAAACACTTTTTTTGTTTGTAGTTGTTAAAACATAGTCTGTTGAATTGATATCCAATATCATTATAGAAAATACATTGATATGTCTCAATCCTGTTGCCAAAGAAAAAAAAGTATTTTTATTTAATTTATGGGAAATATAAGTCTGTCAATCACAAACAAATCAACATTTGGTCCCAAACTAGATTGTCCCTACTGAGCACCAGCTTAAATGAGTCTTAATTTGCAATGCTGTTATCCTTTTTTATATATATTTTATTAATATTGATAATTACTGTTCATTGTTAAGTGTTCAGAAAGGAGGTCTTATGAAAAAAGAATATATTTGTGATCAACAGGGATGCAACGCTCTCACATTGATTTGGTGTCACAGTGGCCAGTGCAGGATGTAACTTCTACATCCTCGATGGAAGTGCAATCATTGACATGCAGACAGGTGATGTTCTTCTCAAGAATACAGTTGCTGGTTTCACCTGAGACTTTGACACAATCTGTATTGTTAAAAGCGCTATATAAATAAAGGTGACTTGACTTGACTTGAGTAGAGTTAACCATAACCCTGGATCAAACCAGACAGAAAAATAAATAAATAAATGGTGCAATATAACTTTAGCCATTAATGCACTGTAACAATCAGCTTAAATCATCACTATTGCCATTTTTGGATATATATTTTGAAATTGTTGTTTTCTTAGGGTGTCAGATTATTGGTTCAAATCAGCATACAAGCATGTTCTGGTCTTTACACTTAATTGGAGTGCATGAGCAGCTCTCTATGTACTTGTAGTTAAGAAGGGTCTCGCTGCTGTTGGTACACTTCAGCGTCATCAGTCGAAGGGTGAACTTCTCCTCCTGGCAGCAGGAACAGCTGTGCATCAAATCGTTCATGTACATCGAACGCCTTGTGCAGGTTTCCGAGAAAACATCAGTCAGATTACTGTAGTATTGCTGAATGTGAGTTTATCCTAATAATGCAGTGTCTCCACAAAGGACTGGATGCTTAAGGAACACTTAAAAATTTAGGAATTTCATTGAATACATGGAAAAATATGAACACAAACACTTTTTTTGTTTGTAGTTGTTAAAACATAGTCTGTTGAATTGATATCCAATATCATTATAGAAAATACATTGATATGTCTCAATCCTGTTGCCAAAGAAAAAAAAGTATTTTTATTTAATAGCTGTGCATCAAATCGTTCATGTACATCGAACGCCTTGTGCAGGTTTCCGAGAAAACATCAGTCAGATTACTGTAGTATTGCTGAATGTGAGTTTATCCTAATAATGCAGTGTCTCCACAAAGGATTGGATGCTTAAGGAACACTTAAAAAATTAGGAATTTCATTGAATACATGGAAAAATATGAACACAAACACTTTTTTTGTTGTTGTTGTTAAAACATAGTCTGTTGAATTGATATCCAATATTATAGAAAATACATTGATATGTCTCAATCCTGTTGCCAAAGAAAAAAAAGTATTTTTATTTAATTTATGGGAAATATAAGTCTGTCAATCACAAACAAATCAACATTTGGTCCCAAACTAGATTGTCCCTACTGAGCACCAGCTTAAATGAGTCTTAATTTGCAATGCTGTTATCCTTTTTTATATATATTTTATTAATATTGATAATTACTGTTCATTGTTAAGTGTTCAGAAAGGAGGTCTTATGAAAAAAGAATATATTTGTGATCAACAGGGATGCAACGCTCTCACATTGATTTGGTGTCACAGTGGCCAGTGCAGGATGTAACTTCTACATCCTCGATGGAAGTGCAATCATTGACATGCAGACAGGTGATGTTCTTCTCAAGAATACAGTTGCTGGTTTCACCTGAGAGATAACAGAGGTATGTAGAGACAGGACTAATAATAGAAAACAGTATTTACACATTTCACAAAGTATGGTCAAATCGCTTAAAAAATTTATCAAATTTTCCAAAACATATTGCACACTTTCATGCAATATTTACATATTTTCTTGAAACAATACACAAAATTGTCAAGCCCGAAGTACAGACCGTTAACACAGCCATTTAGAGTATTAAAAGAATATTTCATATTTCACCCCATTGTGTCATCAGTAACTCACCCGGTATTAATTTCTCTCTTGTATGAAACACGAGAGCTATTATTTAGAGCAGATTTTCCAAGCTGGTCTTTTTTGTACAATGAAAGTGAATGTTGATCGTGGCTCTCAAACAAGGTTTTTGGGAAATAACTACTTAAATTTTGGTCTGTTCCTCACATACTGTAAAGAAGAATAAAGCACACAAGTTGTATTGGTTACTTTTGATTTTTTTTCTTAATAAATAAACCCCTTTCACTGGTTGGAACAACATTCGTGTAAGTAAATGATGGCAGAATTTCCCTCTTGTTTGATATATTAAAAAAGCCCAAATGCAATTTTTTGTTTTGTTAAATTAGGGTTATGTTTCTTTGGCTGTGTTAATTGTTTTGACAGCATTGACCTTGAGTCTGGAGAAAAGAAGAAAAACTATAATATGTCAAAGCCACACATCCAAACTTAAGCAGTAGCAGAAAGCAACAGTAATACAAAATACAAGCTTACAGGCACACAGTCATTTGGATTAAACTCGGGGCATTTTTTAACAATCGCAAGTGAGCCATTAACTTCATTGCAGGTACCTGTCGTACATTTGAACTTATACGCCTCTTGAACCTAAACAGGCTATATGAGGTTTGAAAAACAGCACAGATACTTTGTGTAATGAACTGAGAGAATTAAGAAAACATTGACTATTGACTAAGTTCGACTATGTGCCTGCAGGGTATGTCTGGTGCATTATAAATAAATACAACTTCTTTGTCTACATGTTCCACAGCACTCTCCGTCTTCTTTCACATATTCAAAGCACTTGAAAAGAAGTTTGTAGTTTAATTATTCACTCATTAAAAACTCATTAAAGACTCATTAAAAAGAACATCCCACTTATTTTATAACTTCATGAACAGATTGTTGTTAAAAATCTTTGTAAAGAACTTCTTAAAGTTGGATTTTTTTTGTGAAAAAATCATCTTATCATCTGTCCATGAATAAGACATAACGGCTCACGCTGTGTGTGCTGGTGTACAAAGCTACATAACCTCTGTTCAATCAATTAATAAAAACTGTACTGCGTCAGAAAATGACAGGTTTACAGTCAAGTGAACTCAAATAAGGGCACTTCTCAGATCTCCTTTCAGTCATAAACGAGCCATCAATTTCATGACAGGGAACAGTTTCACATTTATAACTGTGGACTTATCCAAACTAACAAAAGACAGACAGACTCTATGAGGACTGAAAAGCAGAGCAGATGCTTTGTCTGATGAACTGAAAGAAGGAAGAAAAGTTTGAGAATATTTTCAAATGTAGCTTGAAAACATGTCTGGTTTTGTCTGGTGCATCATAAATGCAGGCCACTTGTCTACATGATCCACAGCAGCACTCTCCTTCTTTTTTCGCATATTTAAACCCCTTGGAGTGAACCCCTTATTATATTTTGACTATATAATGATAATTCAAATGCTTACACTTAATTGTATATGATAGTTCATTAATATAAACAAATGAACCCATCAGTTCACCTTGTACTCACTGTTATTGTACACACAGATGTCTTTGGACACTGAAAAAAAAAAATTCTGTCATGATTTACTCGCCATCATATCAACAGCAACTGTTTTCAGTTTAATGCTAATTCAAATCCCACATCACATTTCTTCACAAGACATTGCTCAAGATCGCAAACTGAATGGGTGAAGTATACTTTAATTAAAAATATTGAATGTTTCATAACATTTTATGGTCAAAGTGGAGGAAATCTCATCAGCAGGTTCAAACTAGATCAGCTATTTAAGTTTAAATGTCCTTTAAACGCATCAGGTTTTTCAACAAGACTTCCACATTATATAGACGTGTATCCTCACTCATAGCTCCTCTGGAAGCTTCCTTACTCCTTGTTTCTCACCTTGCCACAGTGCAATTAGAGAATTGAGATGTCCTTCAAGTCCACTGACTTTGATCAGTTTCTGGGGCACAGGCTGGAGGATGAGGGAGAGAGGAAATGAGGAAGTATCAGTCTGAGTATTGAGAACACACTTTTAAAAGCACATAATTACTGTCTCCATGGAAAAGGAATTCTTTCCCATCAAAGGTTGTGAAGTGAGATCCCTACTTTACTTTGCACAGGCCAGGCCCGGGAATACTCATACAGATCCAGTTTCCCTCCGTACATATACTAAGTACACAATACAACTTGAATGAATATCACTTGCAGACTGAAATTCATTGTTGGAAGCAACCATATTCATAAGGATAAATAAACAGACTGCCTTATATAGCATTTCACTTCACATTACTGTGTCTTGCATAATGTTAAATCATTCACTGAAAAGTCCTTGAAAGGTCAGCTACCTGTGGCGTAAACTAGTTACACCTCATCTAAACACTGACATGCTGTGCAATAAGCTCTGCTCCCCACCTTTTTTTTTACTCAAAAAAGTGCTTAATGAATATAATTGACCAAATGTAGAACTGCATTTTAACAATATTTAGGCATTAGATCATTATAAAGGTCACACATGACTGCTCCCTTGACTTTGGCCAGTCTTGGTATATCTGAAGTCTTCAATCTTAGAAAATAAAGATGCCGTGGTTAAGGTTACGATCCCCAGGAAACATAAAGCCTACTGTTTAAAAAAATTAAAAAACAGTTCTTAATCTAAAATCTTTTTTTAAACTCAATATGTGATGCACAAACTGAAATTCTAATACATTTCAAATTTCAGAAATTGTGTCTTGAATATAAAAGCTTCTAAATAATATAGAGATGATACTCAAACTAAACTAAACTAAAATAAAGTCTTATTAAGGAAAAATCAAATGGTACCAAAGAAATGTCTGACTGTTTCAGTAAAAATAACTATATTCATATGAACAGGCTTTAGACAAATATGATGCTGATAAAAAAATGTATTAACATTTTTTTTTTTAAATAAAAATAAAATAAAATGCATTTATGCGTATTTCTTGAAATATGCTTGACCCATGTGGACCTAGGAAAATGACTGGCAATAACTGGCAATTTTGTCTCCTTATAAATCACTTTACTCAATAAAACTAGTTTGTTTATTTGACTCTATATGGATTTTAATATGTTAAGATTAAAAATATGAAGAGGCTGCTCACTGCAGAGCCAATGGGTGGAGCTTGACATCCAGTACTGCGTTTCCCAAAAGCATGGTAAGCTTAAGTTGATCGTGTCACCAATGGAGATACGATTAACTTAGGCTTACCATGCCTTTGGGAAATGCAGACCAGGTCCCCTTGCTGGACGTAATGGGTGGAGCTAAAGACCCCAACCACACCCTAAGCCCACCCATAGAGGTGGAGCTGGACTAAATCTCCACCCATTATGTCCAGAGAGGGGATGTATTTGGCTCTGCAATGAAAATATGTGCTTGGGACAAGAATAAATGCAAAGTCAAGCAAATAAATGTTAAAGGCAATAAAAAGTTTCCAATGCAATTTTTATGTAATCTTCAGAAAACAAAAAGAAAAACACTGAAATCTTTTTTTTTTTTCTTTTTGTTTGTTTTGCAGTGCGTTTCTGTATTTGGTTGCATTGTGAGACAAACTGATGAAGATGTTTTCTTAATTTGCTGGTGTTTTTTTTTTCTATTTGTATGTTTTTTCAGTTGCAGCATTCTCTCTGCCACTGTATACAAGTTCCTCCAAAGGCAAACATCAGGTTTGATGTGCATGTAAAGTGAGATGATGGCTCCACCTTTTTGTAACACTGCAAAGCAAGTGTTGACAGTCTAAGAAACAGCTGTTCTTCAGAACATATCTTTATGAAACCGGGCACATTGTTGGCACAGGGAGGGAACAAACATAAAACATTGATTAGATAAACCAGCACTGGTTGTACTGCCTCTAGTTCCTATTGACACTGCCTCATTTGACATATAGGCTATGTTGTGTACAGTATATACAGTGTAAGACTGCAGTACATTGCCTCGATTATTAGACAGGACTACTGAGATCAAGTGGAAAAGAGTATAATCTAACCATCGAGTTGAGGACAAAACCTTGGATTACAATCATTTACAATCCATAGCAAATCTGAATGTAACACAGGCCTACAGAAATGAACATTATTTTGTACAAATACAGTGGGGTTCAGAAGTCTGAGACCACACTGAAACGTGAAAAAGTTTAAAGTTATGAGGTAAAATAGGAAATATAAGAAATATTCTGCACTGTTTTAGGTCATTAGTCAATTAATGATAAAGATATAAAACACATAGACAGTGTAAGAAAGATTACCTTCCGACAACTAAAGCTGTAACTGTTTTAAAGTGACAAGAAGGATTCGTCCTCCAAGGGGCGCATGGAGGCTCAGAAACCCTCATTAACCCGCATTCAAATCAGGCTTTTTGTCCCACAGAGACATTTTACAGTAAAAAAAAGTGTAGCCGTTTAAATATTCATATCGAGAACTGGTGACTGACATACAGAAATCCGACCAAAGACAATATTAAAGCACCAGTTTAGCCTAATCAGATTCGTACGTTGTGAAGATGTACTTCCGTCCTGTTCTAGACAATAATATGTAGCTAAATAATTACACTTAAACATTTACAGACACTGAATAAAAAAAAAATAGATGTTGTAAAGCAGAAATATGAAAAATACTTTTTATTCCCTTGTCAAACTTGTGCTTGTCAAACCGGGACACAAACTCCGCCCATTTATGTTTCAACGCTTCGTGCAACTGCCATTCTATCCACTTTTATTTTCCTCCTTCTTAAATAATTACACTTAAACATTTACAGACACTGAATAAAAAAAAAATAGATGTTGTAAAGCAGAAATATGAAAAATACTTTTTATTCCCTTGTCAAACTTGTGCCTGTCAAACCGGGACACAAACTCCGCCCATTTATGTTTCGACGCTTCGTGCAACTGCCATTCTATCCACTTTTATTTTCCTCATTCTTTCCCATCATGCTCTGTGGAGTTGTGAGCGGAAGTATTCACTTTTATGTGCTTATTCAAAACGATAAACCATGAAGCTTAACATGCATTTTTCGAATTGATATTTCTGAGCATTTTAGCGTTGGTTGTGAAAAGTCATTATTAATGGGTAAGTCAGGATGTGTGGGTGTTGATCCTCTCTGCAGTGAATGTTTATTTTAATAAATCAATATTTGCCACGTTTTTGAACCGGTATTATATAAATAAACCTGCAAAACCTTTAGAGCTTTAAACATACAGCGTAACTGGTTTTGTAAGTTTGCATTTCACACTTATGTTGCTAAAGCGTGTTGGACTCGTGTCTTGTACGCAACAATATTATAAGTTACGCGTTAATTACAGTAAATATTCACGCATTTACTTCATGAACTCGATTTATCCATGCATTTAGGTCAGGCTTTGCATGAATGAATGAGAAGTTAATGCATACATGTAGTCATGCATGTTATGTATGCGTTTTGTGTGCATGTGGGGTTTGTGTATACATTTATACTGTATCTGAGACTTTTTTTGCATGCATGCATATGATATGTTTTATGCTGTGTATTGGAGGTTTATGCATGCATTTTATCTCATCCCTCGTGCTTTTATGTCATGTACTGATTTCATCAGAGCACAAAGACAGATGCTCTCGGGACGAGGTGGATGGAGACAGTTGTGGATCCTCCACCACAGGTTCGCCGGTGATGGACCGCAACCCATCGCCTCCACCCGAGGAAGATGAGACTGAGGAGGCAGACGCCATCGGGGAGACCGTGTACAGCAAGCACTGGCTCTTCAGCACTCTGACCCGACTTATTCAGGTATAACCATGCATGCTAGACTTCTGTATCATTGGTCTCCACATAACAAGCATCTTGTCAGGCATATTAGAACAAGATCACAGTGCAGCCCCCAAAATACTAATTAATTGTCAATTTAAATCTTTAACAATCTTTGCCACTTTTAATCATTTAAAATATAAAAAGTTTTGAATCATTTAAAATATAATTATTTTAATTAGTAATTTAATTTTAATTAGTATGATCACTTTTCTTTTAGATGTTTTAATAAGTACAGGTCAGATTATGTTGTTTCATTTTTACAAAAACATACCTGTTACGTTGAAAGACGATATCTAATTTTTAAATACATGCCATTTGTGTTTTATTAAAAATACATTTAAAAAAAAAAAACGTTTTATTTTTAATTACATTTAAATATAATTTGACCCCTTCTGATTTTAATTGTCTTTATCAATTTTATCATAATTATATAAATATTATTCTAAAGTAAATTTATATAAATATTAAAAAATAATGTACATTATTTAAACTACTAAAAGGGTCACTAAAATATATTTGTATATTACATTAACTATAATACATTGCATCTATACTGTAATTTTATAGTTTATTTAGATGCATAACAATATTTTAATGTACTTTAATATATAATACTTTAATCTTTTTTTTAACTTGTGAAATGAATTATATGTAATCTAATTTGTGTTTTATATATATATTAGTGCTGTCAAATGATTAATTGTGATTAATCGCATCCAAAATTAAATTTTGTATTTACATAATATATCTGTGTGTACTGTGTATATTTATTATGTATATATAAATACACACACATACAGTATATATTTTGAAAATATTTACATGTACATATTTATATTCGTATAATTTATATTATATAAATATATTTAATAAATTGATATCCATCCATCCGTCCATCTATCAACAAGTTTTCTTGAAGCTGTGCAATTCCTTCATTTCTTTCTTAATATATACTTCAATTACCTTCTAGATGGTGACAGATCAGGAAAGTGGGCCGAGTGATTCTTCAGTGGAACTGACAGATGATCTGGAGGAGGACTTGTGTAAAGTTTGGGACATGGCTATGGATAAGGTCAACTGAAACACACTGTATTCATCCCCCTGCTCCATGCCCACCATCTACATATACATTACATGTGTTTTCTCTCTAGGATGTGGCTGTTTTTCTTCAGGAGTTCAAAGCTCAAGACATCTTGCTGGGTGTGATCGCAAAGTCACGTAGTCCGCGGCTCACGGTATGCATAGATATTTTACCACTGTAACTGCTTTACATAATGCTTGTATGCCTATGACTTCATATAATTACTCAGAGCTTCTGTTACAGGAAATCTGTGTTGGAATTCTGGGTAATATGGCCTGTTTCCATGACACATGTGTATCTCTCAGCCAGAGCTCTGACCTATGGTAACTCTCTGTTAACTTCAGAATAATTCAGCTACTTTTGTAAATACAATACTACTAATTCATGTCTAACATGTTCTCTGTATATCTCAGCGCTGTGTTACTTCTTCTGCTCGGGGACAATGATCCACCTACGCTCTTGGAGACTTGCAGGTCAGTGCTAATAAAGCCCTGTTACAAAATTCGAAGAAAACTTTTACAATACATGCTGCATTTTACTGAATGTGGGTATGTGACTTGCAACACTGTGGCCTCCTCAGGCTCCTGCTAACGTGCCTGTCTCAGCCTGATGTCGCCCCTCTGTGGCTGGAGAGGATACGACAGCAGCCGGCGGTGTGCGGCAGTCTGTGTTTCATCATGAGCAGCTCCACCAATGGTCAGTGATGTTTACAAATGTTGCTAATGGTGCTTTCAACAAATAGGCACAAAAGTGCCTGGAACTCTTAAGAAATTAAGCAGCAATTTTTGTTTGTTTTCCCCCCACACTTATGCATATTTATTTATTTTTTCATGTGTGATTTTTGTTTTTTAGCAATGAATTACACATTTATACTACTACTACTACTAATTAATAACTTTAACCTTTTAGATGACTCGCTGCTTGCCAGCTTGAATTTTGTATATCTCTTCGCTGTTGAACAATAAAACGTCTTTCTCTCACATCTGTGAAGCAGAAATGCAGGAGAGAAGGTACAATAAGCCAACCCAAGGTTGTCTTTATCTCTAGTGCTTAGTTACACAACCGCAGAGAGGTCAGAGGGCTGAGAGACTTGAGGCCTGTGTTGAGTTTAAAAACACTGAGAGTGCAGCAGGTTCACTCTCCAAGACTCGTCCTACCTTTCCCTGCCAGGTCAGTGACCTGAGAAAAAACGCTGCAGCAGATTTTCAATGCAGAAGACGCTCCAAACATTTTTAGAGGATTTAATTTAAAAATAACGTGTCAGATATTTGCATTAAATAGCTAATTATGTTAAATACGTGGAAAGTAGTGCTGTCAAACGATTAATCGTGATTAATCGCATTCAAAATAAAAGTTTTTGTTTAAATAATATATTTGTGTACTGTGTTTTATTTATTATGTATATATAAATACCCACACATTCAGTATATATTTTGAAAATATTTACATGTATATACATTTATATTATTATATTTTATTATATATAAATATATTTAATATAGAAACATAACATATTTTTCTTAAATATATACATGCATG
>NW_015555741.1:1545738-1553134 GCF_001515605.1 Sinocyclocheilus anshuiensis | reverse complement strand
TGTATATACATTTATATATTTATATTCTTATATTTTATATTATATATAAATATATTTAATATAGAAACATAACATATTTTTCTTAAATATATACATGCATGTGTTCGTATTTTTATATATACATAATAAATATACACAGTACACACTCATATTATGTAAACAAAAACTTTTATTTTGGATGCGTTTAATCACGATTAATTGATTGACAGCACTATTAATTTCATATTTTAAATTTACTAAAAAGATGACAAAAAATGCTTCAGTTAATTGAATATCAGTTCATATTTATTTTTTATTTATTTGTGTTTTAGCAATAAACAATAATAATACAAATAATAATAATAATTATTATTATTATTAACCATTTTATTAACTTTTGTTTATTAATTTTTTTCACTAGCTATTTTGTGACCAAATGTTGGCTTGTAGTTATTGATAAGTATATATTAAAGAGAACAAATTTGTTAATTTCTTTCTAACAATAACTTTCTATAGCTAATTAATGACTAAATTTAGGTCATTCTTAAAATGTTAATAAAACGTTAATGTATAAAATAATATATAATAAAGGTTATATTTTCATTTAAAGTTTTAAATTCATCAAAGCTAACATTTAAAAAATATATTTTACTTAAATTGACATTTATGTTCAAATCAAAACAGAATTTTAAAATGCATACATTTGATATGTTTTAATGCTAGTTTAAATTAATCTTAGATAAAAGTTTATTAAACAGATTTGTGCCTCTCAAGTATTGGGACACTAAAGTTAATCTCTCCCTGCAGTGGATTTGCTGGTTAAGGTTGGGGAGCTGGTGGATAAGCTCTTTGATGAGGATGAGGAGATGATGAAGAGTTGGGTGTCCACCCCAGCCAGCGACAGTGACCCAAACAAGGACACACAGCAGGACATTGCGTCCTCTCTGCTTGAGGCGGCCACACAGCTTAGGTGAGACATATTAATTAAGGTGATGTGACCTTCTGTACGTCTGTCTGTCCGAGGTATTTACCAACCTATTCCTCTGTCTGCTGCTAGAGTAACAGAAGGTGTTCCATCTGAATCAGATCAATGTTGTTTTTGAAATATGCATTTAGGCTCATTCAAATTTTTTGTGTTGTAGGTCAGAAAGTCCAGAGGCTCTTGAAGTGTATCTTCATTCACTCCAGCTTCTGACTACAGTAGAAGAGGGCATGCAGGCTCTGGGTGAGACACACACACACTGACCCTCTTTGACCCAGAAAATTAATTTAAGTTTTTTTAGGGGCAATTACATAATTGAGCTACACATTGGCGTTCCTTCTCTGATAATCAGTCTTTTATGCTAACCAAGGCTGCGTTTATTTGATCAAAAATACAGTAAAACAGTAATATGTTGAAGTATTATTACAATCATTTATTATTACAACAATTTTAAAATGTAATTTATTCCTGTGATCCAGAAACTGAATTTTCAGCCTCATTACTCCAGTCTTCAGTGTCACATGATCCTTCAGAAATCATTCTAATATGATGATTTGCAATGATTTCTTGTTTTTACCTTGTCTACAGTATCAGATGGAGCTTGTGGTCGTGAGGTGTGGACGTTCGTGTGTAAGATAGTATGTGAGGATTTATGTCAAGCAGACGATCCTCCTCTCATCCTGCAGGAGCAGAAAGCTCTCCTGGCCCCAGCGCTTGCCTTTCTCTCAGCGTTACACTCCAGCCTGCAGACAGCTATCAGTACGAAACACACACTTTTAACATATCAGATTCATTGCTTCATGAGAGGCATTGTGGTGTTTGTTTAAGGTTTGCTATTGTATTGCTGTTTCGGTTTCATAATGTGTGTTTATTCTTAACAGGTACAGAATTATTAGGAAGTCTTATTCGCATTCTGCAGTTCAATACTGAATGGCGTCAGAGCCGAACAGCTGGAAACTCCGAATCGGAAGAGAGTCAGAAAGAAGAAGTGAAGCAAGAGGAAGATGAACAGCTCAAGGCTTTAGTCGAAACCACAGCAGAGTTCCTCTCAGCCGTCCTTATGCAACTGAATAAGGTGAAACTGGCAGCTATCAGTTTACAAAATAGTAATAAATTATTAAATTCTAACTTGATACCATGTTATAATAAATTATATTTAGTGCTGTCAAACGATTAATCGCATCCAAAATCAAAGTTTATGTTTGCATAATATATATGTGTGTTCTGTGTATATTTATTATGTATATATAAATACACACACATACAGTATATATTTTGAGAATATTTACGTCTATATTTATATTCATATAATTAAATTTATATTATATTATATATAAATATTTTTAATATATAAACATAACACTTTTTTCTTAAATATATACTGTATTTGTGTGTATTTTTATATACATAATAAATATACACAGTACACTCATAAATATTATGTACACAAAAACGTTTATTTTGGATGTGATTAATCGCGATTAATCGTTTGACAGCACTAATTAAGAATAAATATATTTAATATATAAACATAACCTATTTTTCTGAAATATACATGCATGTGTGTGTATTTATATATACATAATAAATAAACACAGTATACACACATATATATTATGTAAACAAAAACGTTTATTTTAGATGCGATTAATCATGATTAATCGTTTGGCATAAAATATTATATTTAAAAAATAATAAATTATACAATTTTAAATTAATATATAGTATATTAAATACAAGCACATTCCAAACAAATATATTGTATTATATTATGAAAATATAAAGTAAATGTAAAAATTACTAAATTAAAACATACAAATGTTAAATATATTACATATTAATTGATTGAAAATTCCCTTTAATCTTCAGGATCTGTTGTCATCTATAGTCAAGGAAGGGTGTTTGACAGAGAGAAGCTGTGTGTCTGCTGTTGGCACCCTCGTACCTCAACATATAACGGCGGTACATTCTTCTCTTTTTTTTGTTTTGTTTTGTCTTTCTCGCTGCTCCTACAGGCCCTCAATGATCACAGAGCTTCTCGTCTTTTCTCATCTCATCTACAGGTCCAGCACCTGGTTAGCTTGTTGTCAGAAGTGGAACCGAAACTGGCAGACATTATAAAAAAGGACTTTTCTATTTCAACCAATGTGTCAAGCTGAAGCATCTAAAAGGAAACATTCTTCAGCGAAGTTCTCCGACCCAAAAGACTGGAGATAAGTTCATCTCCTTATAAAAGGACTCGTCTTTTGTTTTGATACAACAAAAAATAAAATGGCTTTCGTTATATCTTAAAATATTTGTTTCAATTGTGTATATTATCGTTTTGTTTGTATACACCAGCATTTCTATTTAGTAAACAAAAGATGTTTTGTAGATTGTGTTTTGTATGGAGTAATTGTTTTTATTTAATTGGATATTTCCAAATGCACAACATACTGTAGTTAATGGAATAGTTTCCAATTTATTTTACGTTACTTAATTTGTGTTATGCTTCAAACTAAAAGATTAGTGCGCTGAGGTTTTTTTACGCACACTTGGCTGCATACATTCGAGTGTTTACTGAGTGTTCTCCATCAGGTGTCCCTCAAATGAGCGTGTAATCGCCACCCTCATTTGCGTTCCAAATGGCCATCAGAACGGGGAGAAAGGGTCTACTGCGCACTTCCCGCGTATGTGACGCCAGCAGGAATATAGCAGCTCTTTAATTAAGAGTTCGGATTGATATGCAGAGTGCGCTGCATTCTTATGGAAATTTGGTGTGTAGGAGGAGGACCTGAGAGAGACTCAGCTGGGATCTCGACCCCGGACTGATTGTAAAACGGACAGGGGCTAATTTTAACCACGTTTACGTGATTTCGAGCCGCTGGCTTTTGTTGTTTTTGAGGGAATCTTGGTTGGCCTGAAATGGCCAGATGCTCAGGTATACAAGGACTTTTGATTGACATGTGTCTGTTTTTAGATCTACCTCAGGCTGATCTGACAGACGCACCCCAGGGTGAGGAAGCTTTTGAGTTGGTTCAATCCAGACCACTGCGTGTATGAGTGAACGCTCTACTAATACGAGTTGACGGAGGACTGGTTAAGACAGAAGCAGTGCTGTTCATAGAAGTTAAAGCGTAAACGTAGATGATTGGCAGCTGTCAAACATCTTCTCTCTGATGCCCAGAACTCCTGACTTGATGGCGTGCAACATGACCTAAAATGGCACATCGCCCACTAACTAGTCTTGCATGCTAGATGTGTGCAACAGCCAGTAAAAGTCATACATTTGGGTTTAAAGGCACTAAAACCCCAAACCTCAAATGTCTCATTCAGTAACTGAGCCATGTTGTTAATTATATTTAATTACATATTTTTAGCAGAAATGCTCAATTAAATTTTATTTATTTAATGGGGTTTAATCCAGTTTAATGGATAGAATAATTTGGAAAAAGTTCATTTTGAGAACAGGTCAGCATAATTTGCTTGCAGATGCCACTTGTTTAAAAAATTTGTTTTATAAATATGTATTCTTTTATTTATACACCACCACTCAAACGTTTGTTGTCAGTAAGATTTAAAAATAATAATAATTTTAATCCACTAGGATGCATTAAATTGATCAAAAATGACAGTAAAGACATTTATATTATTACCAAAAAAATCTATTTTTTCTTTTTATTCATCAAAGAATCCTGAAAAAATATTCAATCTAAAATAATTAAGCAGCAAACCGTTTTTAACATTGATATTATAATAATAATATTAATAATATGTTTCTTGAGCAGCAAATCAGAATGATTTCTGAAGGTAATGATACTGAAAATTCAGCTTTGCATCACAGGAATAAATTGCTTTTTAAAATATATTCAAATCGAAAACAGTGTTTTTAAATTGTATAAAAATAGTTTGTACTGTTTTTTTTGATCAAGTAAATGCATCAAATAAAATTGGCAAGCACGAGAGAACACTAAAAAAAATCTGACCGATTTTTCTTTAATTTTAGACATATTTACAGTCAAATTTGACAGGATTTACTGTTTAATACACATTACTGATCATGTTATTTTGATTGATTCATTGGTTCATATTCCAATGAAAGCATTGTTGTCTTTGTAATGTTTCATCAAAATGTACATCTAAATATTTATTTTCAGCAATCTATCTTATTTTTAACCCCTGTTCTCCAATCACTGTACTCCATTCTGTACGTAACTCGCTCTTTTCACAGTCCAATTAATTTAGTTGTTAAAATTAGCTCCCGCTCAACGTTTTTTCACATCTACCTTGGGTAAAATCAGTTACAAACAGCGTTTTATTTTGGCTTTAAGTGCGGCCTAAATGTCCAAATGCTTTTGGGGCCATTAAAAGTCTGAAACACTGTCATAATAGGAGCCTCATTATGGTTCATTTAAATTCAGTGGCATCTTTATGATTGATTACCTCAGAAATTCCATTTGAAGAATAGACAACAGGATCAGGTAGGAACTCAACAATGCATGTCATTAAAGATGAATGAGTAGTCAGCAGTCACGTGACACACGTCTGCATTGTGCTCTCTGGCACGTACGTCTGTGTTTCACTCGTTCGTCCAGCTGCTTGTGCGCTGGAGCTGCCTCTCATCACAGCCTCCTTCAGCTGCTGTTTATCTCTCCTGTCAACAAGCACACAATGAAACTTTCTCTCGGCTCACGCTGGATTTCCCAGAATAACTCTGATGCCATCTCATGCTTGATGGAACTGTTTAAAGATGAATTCTGTCATTGTTTACTCACCCTGATGTTGAAACACTAGCAGATATTTTGAGGAATGTTTTCCATTCTTTCCATACAAGGACAGTTGTCAAGCCCAAAAAGGATAAAAAAATCCAATTTATCCAAGCCTTATTATAAGCTGTATGATATTTATGTGTAATTCAGTGCTGATTATTCACTTCTAATCTCAATTTTTTTTGCATTCAGATTAAAAAATGACATCTCGCACTCAAGTTATAACAATCTAAATCACCCTGAATTTAGCATTCATGTCATAGGGACCATTTTTATTTTTTAATGTGTTTTTAAAATTATATTCATAATATAATATTATTATAATATACATTTATTTTTTAATTATTTTTTATTGTTATAAGACACCACTTTATATATTTTTTAATTGTTTTCATATGTATAATCATACATATTCATTTTACATATGTAAGTATAAACAAATATCTTATAAAATTAACTACAACTATATATGAATTTTACACACACACGCATATATATATATATATATATATATATATATATGTATATGTATGTACAACAGCATTTTAGTGCCACTTAAAAAAAATTAAAAAAAATGTAACATTACGATATATTAAAGTCGTAATATTTTGAGAAAAATGTCAAAATTACAAGAATGAATTCAAAATATTTTCAGTAGTCATAGCAATACGAGAATAAAGTTGAAATATTTTGAGGAAAAAAGTCAACATTACGAGAATAAAGGCATAGCAATACTTAATAAATACATATTTATTAATACTTAATAAATACATAATTATGTCATTTGACTTTATTCTCAAAATATTTCAACTTTATTCTGGTAATTTTGACTATTCTCAAATTATTGACTTAATTCTCATATTGCTATGACTTTATTCTCGTAATTTGTCTTTTTAATCAAAATATCTTGACTTTATTCTTGTCATTTTGACTTTTTTCTCGAAATATGACTTTAATCTCGTAATCATTTTTTATTCGTCATTGTTACTCGTAATTTTTTTTATTTTTAACGTTGCACTAAAATGCTGTCGTGTGTGTTGTAGCAACCACTATTAAATGTATTTTTATTTTTATTCTATATATAGTCATAAAGAAACAAATAAATAATAGATGTCATTTAGATATTGTTTGTAATTTTCTTATTTTTTTAACATTTAAATCATGTTTTTATAAAATATATATTTATAATATATATTTCTCTGTGTGTGTGTGTTTTGTTGAGAGAGAGAGAGAGGTGGCCAAAATTTTTAGAACACTAGTATATTCACCATCTAAAAAATGGTTATCATCATCCAGTCTGTCTGGAATGACATGAAGAAACAGAACAAACTGAGACAGACTCAATCCAGAAGAGCTGTCTCCAAGATGCTTCAAGAGACCTACCTGCGCAGCTACCTGAAAAACTATGCGCAAGTGCACCGAGGGCAAAAGCTGCTTTAAACGCAAAGGATGCTCACACCAAATGTTGATTTAATTTAGTTAATATAGTTAATTAATAAAGAAAATCTATGACATTTATTTTTGACGGCATCCTCATTTTACAGCATTTGTACATAAGTGCCTAAAACTTTTAACAGTACTGTAGCTTTGCAGGTATAGGTTTCTTGAAGCATCTTGGAGACTTTGTCACAGTTCTTCTGGATTTGTGTGTGTGTGTGTGTGTGTGTGTGTGTGTGTGTGTGTGTGT
>NW_015555741.1:1520981-1541958 GCF_001515605.1 Sinocyclocheilus anshuiensis | reverse complement strand
GTGTTTGTGTGTGTGTGTGTGTGTGTCTCCATAACTGTCAAGAAATTAAGAAATACATTTATCACACTGAAAATAATCTTAACAGTCCTAAAATATGCATTATTAATATTTGTATAAGAAATTAAAGCAGTGTCAAGGATTTTTTTTCTCTCTCCCTCCAAAAATTCTGTTTGTGTTCCACAGAGAAATAACAACAGGTTTGGAAGCAGGGTATGAGTGAGTAAATAATGACAATTTTCATGCTTTAACATCATAACATCCTTTTCCTTTCTTTCTTTCTGTTTGCCTTTAAACCTGTTTATCTTGTACCTGAGGTGGTAAATGTGTAAAGGCAGAAGTGTTTTTCCAGTGTTAGGAAGCCTTCAGGAACAGGTTGATGTCTATCAGTAATGACAGCCCGTCTGCATGAACGGAAACAGGGTCCGTTGAACCTGCGACCCTCCCAGCCTTTGAAATATCAGAACGGAGTGATTTCTCAGCCTGAAGCTGACAGCCATTTAAATAACAAATTCCCAGTGGATCTGCTGTGCTCCTATAGCAGTGGGCTGTTTGCTGTTTGCTGTTGCTCAGCTGTTAGCATATGTTTTGTGTTTGTTCTGTCAGAGGTGGAGCTCCTAAAATGACCATCTTCCAACACCAATGACGCACAACAAATGACTCGGTGTACATATGCACGTTTTTTTTTTTTTTTTACAGCATGACATTAAGTGACTCACTTCCAGTAAAAAGTTTGATCGGGATGCTCAGCTGAACTCATTTATAATGCAAAGCAGATTTTCGCATACAGCAGATGCCGTGCATCCAATTCTTTGTAGATCTGTGAGAACAGAATTAGACTGGAAGCTACTTTTATGTACTATTGCAGCAGTCAAATCTAATTGGACTTTTTTTGAGTATAGAAAACTTCATTGCTCCAGTAATGTGTTTGTGTGTAAGTGGTTTACTGTGTGTCCTCATGTGAACTGTGGAGTTTGTATCATTACTGAGATTAGGGTGGATTGCCAAACTCATCTATCGCACGGGTCTGTCTAGGATGGGCATGTTCTCTGTGCCACCTGCTAAGGGGAAACACACTCACACTTTCCCTTGTCTCTAGTTACACTCTCTCACACACTGGTTTTGTGTACACAAAGTGGATTGTGATGTTCTGCCTCTTTAAGGAATGCCAGAAATGTTTTGGCAAACTTGTTTGTATATACATAAATACTAAATTTTTTTGCTTATTTTAATGTTTATTGTGACATGGAAGGTGCTAATAATGCTGTAGGCCTGCACAAAATATAATGTGATATCAAAATGGTTACAGCAAAATCTGTTGAGAATATTTCCAGGTCATATTTCATATAATAATAATAATAATAAAGACAAAAATATTATTATATTATTATTAATTATAATTAAGACATTATACTAACTATTATGTAGTTTGTTTAAGGAAAATTAAACATTTCAGGACTATTTTTGCATGACGTTTTTTTTAAATGACAATTGAGGACATTTTCCCTATATTCTCATTATCTGAATGTAATTTGTAATTCTCGGTTTTCATTCTCATTCAATTCTCATTACTGCAACATTTTATGTATTTATTTATTTGATTGATTGATTCTAATAACTAAGATGTGCTTAACTGTCAAGAAATCAAGAAATTAATGTCACAATGAAAATGGTCCCAAAACAGGCATTATTTTCTGTATGAAACACATTTTTTTTATCTGTTCATTTTATTATTATGTAGTTTTGCTTTAGGGAAATTAAATATTTCAGGAATATTTTTTCATGACATATTTCATGACAATTAAGAATGTTTTCCCAGTATTCTCATTCCCTAATTTGTAACTCTCAATTTTCATTCTTGTTAAATTCTTAGTACTGTAACATTTCTTTGTGTGTATTTAATTATTAATTCATTTATTTGATTGATTGATGCTTAACTGTCAAGAAGTCAAGATATTAATTTGTCACAATGAAAATAGTCTTAATGGTCCCAAAACAATATATGGAACATATATTTTTTCCTGTTCATTTTGTTGTTATTATTATTGTATAGTTTTGCTTTAGGAAAATTAAATATTTCAGGAATATTTTTGCATGACAATTTTCATGACAATTAAGAATGTTTTTCCCCAAAATCTGAATGTAATTTGTAATTCTCAATCCTGATTCTTATTAAATTCTTATTACTGTAAAAATCTATCATATTATTATATATATTTATTCATTTTAAATTGATTGTAATTGTTGTTATTATTATTGTATAGTTTTGCTTTAGGAAAATTAAATATTTCAGGAATATTTTTGCATGACAATTTTCATGACAATTAAGAATGTTTTTCCCCAAAATCTGAATGTAATTTGTAATTCTCGATCCTGATTCTTATTAAATTCTTATTACTGTAAAAATCTATCATATTATTATAAATATTTATTCATTTTAAATTGATTGTAATGGCTAACATGAGCTTAACTGTTAAGAAATCAATAAATGAATTTGTCACAATGAAAATAGCTTTAATGGCCCTAAAATAAGAATTATTTTCTTCACAAAATATTTCGGTTAATTTTATTATTATGTTTCGCTTTAGGAAAATTAATGATTTGGGAAAAAATTGAAATAAAAAAAAAATGCATGAAAATTAAGCATATTTTGTTCAAATTCTCATTACCATACTGCATCTGGAAGTTCAACTTTGTTGTGGCTAATTCATAATTTTTGATTCTCACCAAGTTATCATTACTGTAACACAACATTATTATATTATATTAATATATTACATTATACATAATACATTTTTAATCGACTGTAATGAATAAAATGTGCTTAGCTATCCAGAAAGCAAAAAAAATAATATATCACAATGAAAATAATCGTAATGGTCCTAAAATAAGCATTCTGCATCTGGAAGTTCAACTTTGTTGTGGCTAATTCATAATTTTTGATTCTCACCAAGTTATCATTACTGTAACACAACATTATTATATTATATTAATATATTACATTATACATAATATATTTTTAATCGACTGTAATGAATAAAATGTGCTCAGCTATCCAGAAAGCAAAAAAAAGAATATATCACAATGAAAATAATCGTAATGGTCCTAAAATAAGCATTATTTTCTTTATGAAACATATGTTAGAATGAACTCGTGTGGTCTGGCTGTTTGTAGACGTCTTGCGGTTGTGAGTGAGCTGTAATGAGATGAGTGTGTACCGATGAGCATTCACTGGCCATTGCAGCTAAGAGCCTCTTCAGAACAAACAGCACAAAAGAACCAGAGGCTGCATAATGTAAGCCAACCCTTCCTTTAATTAACACTGAGCTCGTTTTGTGTAGAGAGAGAGAGAGAGAGACTGACTAATCACGGTTAAATATCAATTTCTAACATCAATTCGCTTCATCTAACTAACCTACTCCAAACTATCAAGACAAGACAAAACATCTTCAGCACGAATCTTTAAAACTATCAGCCGCATACACATAATTGCGAACCCGTTTAAACCCACTTGAGCTCTAAGGTAATGTTTCAGTCGCATCAGACCTCATCTTGCCCTAACTGACTCATAAATTAGAGCTGCTACCTCTAAAAAAGCCATTTATGAATTATGAATGGAATTTAGAACAGCACCTTATGCAAAAATCAAGTATACAGTACAAAGATTCCCTTTTATGTTGCCCAGTGTTCACCTTTCTGTCTGTCACAGCTCGTTTGTCATCACATCTGGCGTAAATCTGTTCAAAGGCTCCTGAGGCTTTGACATTGCGCTCATCAGTCATGACAGCACAGCATCCGTGTGGTCTCCAGACCCCTGGAGCTCAGGCTTTGATCTAGCAGCAGTCCTCAGCCTTCTCCACACACACCCCGTACTGTTGATAGGAGTTTGTTTGCCTTCCACCAGGTGGGTTTTCCTCAGTTTACACACTGCCCACACACCCCAAACTCTGACACGTGTGGGACATCACAGCTTCTGGAAGTAGATGGTGATCTATGTCAGAATTAGTTTTAGCCTTTGGTCACACTAGACTTCCGGTGTTCCATTTAAGCATGAAAGTTTTGTTTTGTGCTGCATAATGTTGGTAAACACTGTGGCACCTGCACATTTTTATATATAAAATGAAAATATATAAACATTTTTATATATATCTATATTTATACATAAACACATAATATCTTATATATATATATCCCATGATGTTTCATTGCTCCCAGGTGTGTCTTGTCATCCCCTCCTCCTGTGTGTATTTAAAGTGTTCCCAGTCCCTAGTTCTCTGTCCGCTGTTGAACGTCTTCCTGTGTTCGTCTCCCTTGGTGCAAATAAAGTCTTGGTAAAGTATTCTCCAGCGTCTCCTCGTTCCTCGTGTGTGTGCAACGTGACATATACACTGTATGGGTGTGTTTTATAATACATTGCGTTATATATACATATACAGACACACATATTTATATAGGTGTGTACATATAGACATATATAAATGTATCAATCATATGTAAACATTTATGATTTTTTTTTAAATGTTGTATTTTAATATACATGTATTTTAAAACTTTATTTAAATTTGTAATTTTAAATATGAAATGTATGTACTTTAATGTGATCAGTCTTTAGTATCTTGGAAATCATTTGTAACATTCACTTTTGACTGATTACTTTTGATCAATTAAATGATTCCTTGCCAAATAAAATTTCTTTTTAAAAATAATATATATATATAGTAGTTATTAAAATATGTATTGTGTCCCTAGTTCTCTGTCCGCTGTTGAACGTCTTCCTGTGTTCGTCTCCCTTGGTGCAAATAAAGTCTTGGTAAAGTATTCTCCAGCGTCTCCTCGTTCCTCGTGTGTGTGCAACGTGACATATACACTGTATGGGTGTGTTTTATAATACATTGCGTTATATATACAGACACACATATTTATATAGGTGTGTACATATAGACATATATAAATGTATCAATCATATGTAAACATTTATGATTTTTTTAAATGTTGTATTTTAATATACATGTATTTTAAAACTTTATTTAAATTTGTAATTTTAAATATGAAATGTATGTACTTTAATGTGATCAGTCTTTAGTATCTTGGAAATCATTTGTAACATTCACTTTTGACTGATTACTTTTGATCAATTAAATGATTCCTTGCCAAATAAAATTTCTTTTTAAAAATAATATATATATATATATATATATATAGTAGATATTAAAATATGTATTGTATCTATTGACACAAATAGATAAAGTGCTATAAAAGAAACACTTAACAGTGTCTTTTGGATGTTTTCTTTCCACTAGTCTGAAAAAACACTTTATGTAAAACCAAGAAGCCCAAAATCTCAAACTTGACAGGTGAATGAGCCCAGGCAAAGCCTTAATTTGTTTATATTTTTTTCATTTGTGTTATAAAATTTCAATTTAGATTTGTTATTTGACATATTTCAATTTCTCAAAGAAATGTGCAGCATTTTGTCCAAACAATAATAAAAGTAACACCTTTTCCTTTATAATTTGTCTTATAAAACGTATCGTGAGTGGGTACAATGTGTGCATGATCAAGATCACAGACATATATTATGTAAACACAAGCTTTTATTTTGGATGTGATTAATCGCAATGAATTGTTTGACAGCACTAATTTGCAAATAAAATAAAATGTGTTTTTAGCATATACAATTGTGTGGCCACAAAATGACTGGCTTATGCTCTCATAATATTTGTTTTTTCATGTGCATACAGATAAGAGAGATTTCAAGAAAGACTTTTTGGTGTCCTGAGGGCGTTTTTGTTCCTAACTCCTGCCAGTGACGCGGCTCTCCTCACACACAGATCTTTTTGTGTGCAGAACGTCAAAGAGAATATGAAAAGGTATGTCTCTCATATGAATATCCACATGACGTGAGAAGCTGCTCATTTTCCATTTGCTGCCAGGAGGAAGATTAACTCGCCACCCCTCCTCCCCCTCTTCAGAGCCTCATAAATAGCAAAGCGCACAGTCTCGTTGTATTACAACAATTGTAGCACATCCAGTTAAAAGACTGACAAACTCGTTGATATAATAAGAAACATCAGCATGTACTCAACTAAAAGCGAGGGACCGCGCAGAGGAAGATCTTTTGACTCCATAAACCTTGGTCTGACATTGGAAGAGAAGCAACTTAACAATGAGGTAAGCGCTTTTTCTCCGTTATTTCTATCATTTTAAATGGCAAACTATTTATTTACTCATTTGGTTGATTTGCATACATTTTATAATTATATTACCTTTTATAATAGTTACTCAGGTGAGAATTTAAGTTTTCAACAGGTGGGGGTTCATATAAAACTAGAGTTTCTATGCAAAAAAAAAAAAAAGTTATTTAAGGTTTATAATGCCAAATGTAGATTTCCAGGAAGCATAGATTTCTAAAATGTCAAATGTGGAGGAAACTGAAGTTGACAGATCCCATGGTGCACTGCTATTCAAGTGCACAAAAGCTCTCCATTCACACATCCATGCTTGACACCGTTAGCAATAAGATGTTCCAATCCTCCTCGCACCAAATCTAAAGATGCATCAAATTAAATACACTTAACAGAGATGTGCGTGGAAGAGTGATTAATTGCAGCCTAATCCCAGTGTTAGATTAAAACAAGAGGGTGCTAATAATAGGCTTCCTCGCTGTCCAAATGAGATTGTTTTAAGACGACAGACACTGGCCCATCTTTGTTAAACCGAGACGGTGAACTGACGGTCAACTCACTAATGCTGTCGGGAAGACGAGGACAGGGACGATTACTCTCCCACATGCGCGATAAAAGAAACATGGTCAGTAGGCGACAAGCTTTGTTTGAGGGTCAATTAAACTTTTTTTTTTTAAGTTTATAAATTAAATTACATTTTTAATGAATAATTATTATATAGCTTAGTATTAAATAAAAAGCAATGCATGTTTAATGTATGAAATGAGAAGATTATTCATTTTATTATAATTAATTAATTAATTGTTTATTTATTTAATACTATTTCATGCTAATTATTTGTTTAAAGATTATTAAAGATCTTTTGGCATTTTTGTATGAATTTCTAGTAAAGGAGCTGATTGTCATTCTCTCATAGAAATTAAATGATTAATTCTTATATGACTCAATATTAAATGCAAATATTATTTATACATTAAATATTATTAATTTATGTATTACTTATTTATTTAATACTATTTGATGCTAGTTATTTATTTAATATTAAAGATTTTCTAGACACCTTTTGGCATTTTTGATTGAACTCTGTTGCCATTAAAGGAGTGATGGTCATTCTGTCGTGCTCGGTAGATTTTCAGAAATGCAAAAGCAATAAATGTAATTAAATATGTAAAACAACATAACATATAATTTAAAATATGTAAACATTTACATTATTTAAATATATAAATTAAATAAATTATTTAAATATTTACATTACATATGTTAACGTAAAAATATGTAAACATTTTTTAAATGCGCATGGATGTATGTACTTCATATACATATATATTTCTTATATCACTAATCATAATTATCGGTGTGATTTCTTGGACTTAATCCCACGTCTGCAACCTTGGGGCAGGGCTCGCGGAGCGTCCCTCTGCTGGTACTTATGTTAAGCAGGTCATGATGACTGTCGCTGTCCACGGTGCTGAACTGACGCAGGAACCAGCACCTTTAATCGGATGACCTGTTCGCAACTGGAGTTTGTTGTAGTTTAAGATTATTTAAAAACGAACCCCTCAGTGACCAATATTTAGTAATTTTTTTTTTTTTTTAATGTGTAAACTACAAACTGTAAAAATGACTACAATTAAAATCGGAGTTTAATTGCTGTCTCAAAACAGTCTAATCAAAGTGGCATCCTGCAGTGAAGTTAATTGCACTTTTTGACCACTTTGAATTTCACTTCTAAATCTAATAGTGTTGAAACTAGTGTTCTAAATCTAATAGTGTTGAAACTAGTGTTCTAAATCTAATAGTGTTGAAAAAAAAATGAGCAGAAATGACAGAATGCCTATAAATTATGATAGTATGGCTATCGCTGTAATAAATTCACAAAAACTTATATTTATTTATTTATTTATTTTTAATATATAATTTAGCTATGTATGTATCTATGTATGTTATGTATGTATGTATGTGTGTGTGTGTGTGTGTGTGTGTGTGTGTGTGTGTATATAATTGATTTATTATTTATTTTTATAAAAACTACTTATTATAAGTTATATTATAACTTATTATTTATTTCTTTTTATTTTTTTTTTAATGTTGTTTTATAACATGATTCTAAAGTTTTGCACTCTTAACAGGAAAGTTCAAAACCTTTAGACGAATACAAATAAAGTTGTAAGTGTGGCCTTAAAAGGGATTAAGTGTTGTTTACCACACACTTTAATCCACATGATCTGATTGACAAGCCATGAGCACATGACTTAGGGTTGGATTTAAAGTGAGCTGAAGATGTTGATGCTACACATAAATCATGTGAAACAATAAATGAAGGGGGGGGATCCTATATAATTTTCAGCTTTACAAATTACCTTTGATTACCTAATTCTACCTGACCTCATCTGACATTTATTTATGTTTTTTGCCTGTGTTTTACAGATGAACAAATCTGCTTTTCCAAAGATCGAGGAGAATAAAGACAACAAAACCGCGTCTACAGAGAGAGGCCGGGCTGCTGTTGTGTTCTCCTTGAAGAATGAAGTTGGTGGGCTTGTCAAGGCACTAAAACTTTTCCAGGTGAAGGGTTGCAAGACCGATTTTCTTGCATGTTTAAATATTCCTTTACTTGATTTAAAAAGGATAACATTAACCATCATATATAAATCAACAGGAAAACCACGTCAACCTGGTGCACATCGAGTCCAGAAAATCCAAAAGGCGCAACTCAGAGTTCGAGATCTTCGTAGACTGCGACAGCAACCGCGAGCAGCTGCACGAGATCCTTCAGCTGCTGAGAAAACACGTGAACGTGCTCGAGATGGACGCGCCTGACAACCGCCTGCCTGAAGAAAGCGGTACATGAATGAATGACAATATCAGACAGATGTGACATTTTAAACTACTATACAAATACTCAATATTTGACTGTTGGTTTTTTCTCCAGAGATGGAGAACGACCCGTGGTTCCCGAAGAAGATTTCAGATCTGGATAAATGTGCGAACCGCGTGCTGATGTACGGATCAGACCTGGATGCGGATCATCCAGTAAGTGGCAACGTTTCATCTCGATTACCGCATCAGTACGATGTCATCATGTTGCTCACTGTTATGATTCTGTTACGACAGGGATTCAAGGACAACGTCTATCGCAAAAGGAGGAAGTATTTTGCAGACTTGGCTATGAGCTACAAACAGTGAGTTTTAAAATATACTTTAACATAAGAGTAACACACATTTAATATAAGTCTAATTAAATGTTGGCCCTTCCATCAGTGGAGACCCCATTCCCCGTATAGAGTTCACGGAGGAGGAGGTGAAAACATGGGGAGTGGTGTTCAGGGAGCTGAATAAACTCTACCCCACACACGCCTGCCGCGAGTACCTCAAGAACCTACCCTTGCTCATCAAACACTGTGACGTCCGTGAGGACAACATCCCGCAGCTGGAGGACGTCTCGCGCTTCCTCAAAGGTGAGAGAAAGGGACGTCAGTTCTTCAATTGTTGGTTTGTTCAGGGTTTATAGACTCTTTTCTCTATAACATTGCTTTATGAACTGCTTCAGAGCGCACCGGCTTCACCATCAGGCCTGTGGCTGGGTATCTCTCCCCACGAGACTTCCTGGCAGGTCTGGCCTTCCGTGTGTTTCACTGCACTCAGTATTACAAATAATATACACATTTGTATATTATTACACATTATATACATATTTGTTCTATTTTGTATTTTTTATACATAAAACAAATTCACAATATTTTGCATTTATTTATTCAGTTTTTTATCTATAGGCTATATTGCAACTTTTATGTATATATTCAGAATTATAAGTACTTAAAGCTATATATTCAGTTTTACTTCTATATATTCGTGATTTACACTTTTATATCACAATTTGTATCTATATAAATTTAGACTTATAACTAAATATTCAGATTTACATTTATATAGTCAGATTTCTAACTATATATTCTGATTTAAATGGAGGACGTCTCGCGCTTCCTCAAAGGTGAGAGAAAGGGACGTCAGTTCTTCAATTGTTGGTTTGTTCAGGGTTTATAGACTCTTTTCTCTATAACATTGCTTTATGAACTGCTTCAGAGCGCACCGGCTTCACCATCAGGCCTGTGGCTGGGTATCTCTCCCCACGAGACTTCCTGGCAGGTCTGGCCTTCCGTGTGTTTCACTGCACTCAGTATGTGCGACACAGCTCAGACCCCCTCTACACACCCGAGCCGTGAGTACACAAACAATCAAATGTTAGCAAACATAACTATGGTATGACTGTCACTCGAATATATTTACAAAAAAGGATATTAGATATCAAATTTATATCAAATAAAAAAAAAATATATATATACATTTATATATACACACTATATAAAATACATGTTTTTCTGTTTTATATTAAATGTGTTTACAGTTTATGTATGTGTGTGTGTGTGTGTATACACAGTATATGTATATATACATGTTCAGAATTATAACTATATATTCTGATTTATGTTTATATATTCTGATTTATAAATATATTCAGATTTACTTCTATATATTCACAATTTACATTTATATATTCAGATTTTATATAATTATTTCCTGTTTGGTGCTTCATATATAATTTATTTTTGTAATTTATGTTTGTATATAAAATATTTTTTTTATATTTAACATTTATATTTCATATATCTGTCTTTATATACACATGTTTGTATATCTCTATATATTAAAAATACAATATATACATATTTTTTTATATATAATATATAAATTGTTTATTTCACTGAAAAAAAAGATTTTTATAGTAGATGTGCAACCGACTTGATCTTTGTTTGCTATAATTAAAGAACTGTACTGATACAGGAATTGTTACTCTGAGCAAGTGATCATGTGAACGTGTCTGTCTGTTTCAGAGACACATGTCACGAGCTTCTTGGACATGTCCCTCTTTTGGCCGAGCCCAGCTTTGCTCAGTTCAGTCAGGAGATCGGTCTCGCGTCACTGGGAGCATCGGAAGACTCTGTACAGAAACTCGCCACTGTAAGTAATGACAGGCCTTGAGATTTGAGTGTTTTTATGTAAATATACTACAAATACATATTTATTAACAATTCCATTCTATGTTTCAGTGTTATTTCTTCACTGTGGAGTTTGGCCTCTGTAAGCAAGAAGGGAGACTGAGAGCTTATGGAGCCGGTCTGCTGTCCTCCATCAGTGAGCTGAAGGTAATGAACCACAAAAGCTTTCTCTACATGATGCATAATGCATGTTTTGCACCTTATAAATAGAGATGATCGTTCCTTTTTGTCCAGCATGCACTCTCAGGAAATGCCAGGATCTTGCCCTTTGACCCCAATGTGACATGCAAACAGGAGTGCATCATCACCACCTTTCAGGATGTCTACTTTGTTTCAGACACCTTCGAGGAAGCAAAAGTCAAAATGAGGTAATAGAAAATTAAACTGTATTCTTAAAGTGAATTACATGATGATAAATTTGCTAAAAAGTATTTACTGCATATATCATCTGAGTATTTAGCACTATAATTTGCATTTAAAATTGAATTTATTTTTAGGGAGTTTGCAAAGACCATCAAGAGGCCATTCTCAGTGCGCTACAACCCGTACACACAGAGCGTAGATGTTCTGAAGGACACGACCAGCATCAACAACGTGGTGGAAGAACTAAGACATGAGCTGGACATCATTGGAGATGCACTAAGCAGGCTAAACAAACAGTTAGGAGTCTGAAAAACGAAACATTTCCCAGCAAATCGTCCATTACTTCATGTACCAGTTCATCTGTTTTGTCACAGTACTTCACTCTCCAAATCATGTATGGCATGAAAACCCACCAAACGAAGACAAATCCTTGTGTCTGTTTATATAATTAGCTTGCCTCTTGTTTGATTAAATACGTGGATCAACAAAAGCTGTGCTAAATGCTTGCAAGTGGAGTTCTTGTATTTTATGTGAGATTTCTACTTGACAAGGTGGTATTTATGCAAAGTGACCACAATGGTTTAGGTTAAATTAAGGCTACACATGTGACCGTTAGTCTTGTGCAAAATTTATGTCTGCTAATATATTGATGGTTTCAGTTTGCATTTATGTCATTTCAAATTCCTTATGTTTATCTATTCAGAGATACTGTCTTATAGATATTTTAGTATATAAACAGTATCTTTGTGAGTCTATGAAACATTGTGTATGCTATGTGTTATTGTTTCTTTATTTAAAATGGATGTCTACATGGAGTAGGACCTGGAATACTCTGTATTTATTAAAATGCATGTAAATATTGCATTGGACATGGAAGCATATTTTTACAAGTTACAAACGAATGCTTAGCATCTCTATAAGTAATTCGTTAGAAACTCTGAACGAAGTATGCCTATCAGTTCAGGTTTAGGATGTAGAGACATTTATTGCTAGACATTATTAAAGAGTTCATATGCTTATAATAAAATAAATATTTGTTTTTCTACTGTAAATGTCATATGGTGTAAGTGTACAGTTTCTTTTTTTCTTCTTTACATTTCATGTTCTAATGTACAAATAATCGTGCTCTTGAGGGGCGCTTGTCGGCTCAAATGCCGAAATAGTCTTATTCAAATATCAAGACATTATTTGTCATATAGGACACATATGTGTATGAAAGTAAAATGTTTTAATCCTATAACTCTATGTATACAAGTGTATTTACCTGAGAAATAAATGGAAAGCGGCTCAAGTAGTAGTAGTAGTAGTATCTATAAACGTTTTAATCTCATGTGATCTCAGACGCCTGTGATTGGTTTATCCTGACCTGCGCTGAGAAAAGAAACAGACACCACGTGACTAAGTCAAAAATAACAACTGTTATATTTTTATATATATTTTATATATTTTTGTACTTCATTTCCTTTTCTTTGAATACTATCGTCCTTTCTGATAGGCCTACTTGTTTGTGATTTGTATCTTTACATATGAAAATATGAAATAAATATCAAATTATACATTTTGTTTTCGAATTAAAATTCCATTTTAAATTACATGTTATATTATGTTTTATAATTTAATATTGTAATTTTAGTATTAAGATTTTATGATTTTTTCTTAATATGCATTTATGTGTAAAAATAGTTTTTATATCAAATATAAAAAATTATATACTTTTATCTTTAATTATTATAATTTATATATCATACTATTTAATTATTTGTTTCAGTACATATATATGTATATTAATACTGAAAATAAATTTCGTTTTTTATCTCAAATATAACTAATATTATAATTTTCTCATTTAATTACTACAATTATTATAATTCAAATGTTAATATTTAGTTATTAGTCTTAATAGGTATATGCATATAACATTTGTGTTAAATATTGAAACAAAATTAAATTATTGAAATTCTTGATTTTATATCAAATTCTAATTATATAATAAATGCAAATTAATATTATAATTAGTTTTAAATATTGAAAATAAAGGTCAGACTTAAAAATGATATATTTAATATTATAATAAGATATTATAATAGGTTTTAATATTATTATTGAATATTTTCATAGAATTTGTGACTTGTATTTAAAACAATGGCTAAAAAAAGTGGCCCCGCCCACTTTGGGATGCATCGCCACTCTACCCACTAATGTTTCTTAAATCTAGGAAACTAGTGGGGTTTACATGAGTTCATGGCGATGTCATCAATTTGCGCCTAAATCTGATGGAAGGAGCTCAGCTGTTAAAATGTGTACTGTACACGTGGGTAAGTTTGTTTTTACTTTTCATTGTGCAAAACTTACACACTTGCAGTGACACCGGTCTACAATCTTTCAATCCACGAGAATACGCGAAATTCACATTTGTCAAAATATAAATGAATATGAGCAATCTGAAATAATTACACAAAACAAAGCTTACTAAACCATAAATGGTGATTTCGCCTCACAGGGAGCCAACAGTTACGGGCAGCTCGGACAGGGACACAGGGAAGATCAAGCCGAGCCGCGGCGTGCAGACGGCGGCCTGCAAGCGGAGCAGACCCGCTGTATGACCGGAGGAGGCGGACATTCCGCTGTCATCACGGGTTAGAGCGCCTATAACACTGTGGAAATAATAGATATTAATGTGAACACTCTGAAAGGATTTGTGAAATAATCCTGAAACTATTTCTGGAATTGCTGACCTTTTATTTGTGAAACAATGTCGCTCTCTAGCGGTCAAATTGAAGTATTACAAAAACATTCCTCCACCCAGAATCAGGTGAGCTGCTGATGTGTGGACAGAACCTCAAAGGTCAACTAGGGCTCAGTCACACGTCAGAGGTCATAACCTTTCAGCCCTGCCCTTTGCCTGGGTGCTCAAGAGTTCAGCAGGTGTCCTGTGGTTGGGACTTCTCCGTTATTCTGACTGGTGAGTGACGGTCATCAAATTCATATTCTGGACTCTGTGTGGCAGATTATTGTATGGAAGCCCGTTTCCGCCACTGAATAAAAAATAAGAAAAGGCAATTGCGATTTTTATCTCACAATTCTGACTTTTTTTCTCTCAGAATTGTGAGATATCAACTCGCAATTGTGAGAAATTATGTCAGAATTGTGAGATATAGGCTAAACTCGCAATTTTGAGAAATGAAGTCAGAATTGTATGATATAAATTCGCAATTGTGAGTTATTAAGTCAGAATTGTGAATTATAAACTCGCAATTATGACAGAATCTTTTTTTTCTCCTCAGAACTGGACTGCATAATTCGCAATTAACTCACAATTAAACTCGCAATTGCGAGGAAAAAAAAGTCAGAATTGTGAGTTTATATCTCGAAATTCTGACTTTGTTTCTCGTAATTGCGAGTTTATATCCCGCAAATCTGACTTTATATCTCGCATTTCTGACTTTATAACTCGCAATTTCGATTTTGCATCTCGCAATTCTGACTTTTTTCCCCTCAGAATTGAGATATAAACTCGCAATTTTGAGAAATGAAGTCAGAATTGTATGATATAAACTCGCAATTGCGACTTAAGTAGTCAGAATTATAAACTTGCAATTCTGACAACATATCAGTCTTTTTTTCTCCTCTAAACTGGACTTTATAAATCGCAATTGCGAGTTTGTATCTCACAATTGTGAGAACAAAAGTCAGAATTGTGAGTTTATATCTCGAAATTCTGACTTTATATCTCTCAATTCTGACTTTATAACTCGCAATTGTGTTTATATCTCACAATTCTGAGAAAAAAAGTCAGATTTGCGAGATGTAAATTCGCAATTGCGAGAAAAAAAGGTCGCAATTATCGTTTTAATTTTTTTATTCAGTGGCGGAAACAGGCTTCATTATTGAGAGCCTGGGTAGAAAACTAAAAGGGCTTGGGTGTTGCAGACATCAGTTATTTTTGAGTGGTTTTGTTTAGAGTTTGATTAGATCAAGTGCTCTTAGATCTGCCTATGGAGACTTCCTCTGGTTTAATTGAGTGCTGAATAACTGATATCTGATCTGTGTCTTTCAGGTGACGGTCAGGTCTTGGTGTGCGGCTCCAATGCATTTGGACAGCTGGGCGTCTCGCCAGGAATAACACACTCAGCAGAACCTTTACACGTGAAGGTGAGAGCTGAGAATATAATGAGACTCTTGCATGATAAGTGTGTAAGTTTGTAAGTGTGAGGTTTGTAATAATATCATGTTTTGTTCTGCTTGCAGAGCCTGAATGAGCCGGTAACTAGTGTGGCTGCAGGGCTCAGACACGCATTAGCAAGTACAGGTATTACATACAAATATATAACGTGTTTTAGGTTACATTTTATAATTAACATGATATTTTTCAAATTATTAATATCTTTATGAAATATTAAAAGTAAATATAGATTTTTATATCACATGTAAGAACTTTTATTTTAAAGGGGTCAGAAAGGAAAACTTGAAATCGCATCATATGACCCCTTTAATAATTTAATGATTAAAATAATTATAATTTCAATATCACAATATTTAATTATCTATCTATCTATCTGTCTTTATATATGTATGTATGTATATTTGTTTTGAATATTGATAATAAATATAGATTTTTTAATCGCATATAAGAAATAACTTTATTTAACAGTATAATTTTATAATTTAATATTTATATATTATTCTATTATAATATCCTCCTTAATTATATATATATATATTAATATTCCTTTTATTTTAATATTACAATTGCATATGAATAAATATATCAGATATAAAAATGTTTATATCATGTTTAATTATTTGTCTTAATGTGTTTATATTTGTTTTAAATATTAAAAATAAATCTAGGTTTTATATCAAGTATATTAAAATAATTTTATATTTGATATTATTTTGAAATTTAAAGATCATAATTATTATAATTTAAATGTCATTATCCTTAAACATGTATATTTGTTTTAAATAAAAAAAAAAACTTCAACATATTAAATAAGTTTTAATATTGTAATTTGTTTTAAATATTAAATATACAATTGTAAAGAAAACCAAATTACAATATTATAATTATATAATAAGTGTATTGTAATAGTATAATTGAATATTTAATCATAATTATGTGTTTTTTTGTATATATGTGTGTGTACATGTGCGTGTCTAAAGCATCAGGTTGTGTTTATCATTGGGGAACTGGCCTGTCGAGTCACGCTAAGAGAATGTTAAGTCCCCATCCTGTTCCTGCGCATCTATCCTCTAAGGAGCCTTGCCTTGTCCCGGGTAACATTCACACACACACACACACACACACACAGAGTTGTGCTTAAAGCTGAATCAGCCTCACATTGGGATACATCATGACATCTTATAAAAAAATAAGTACTTTTTATTAGTGTACCTCATTAATGTCTGTTAAATTATGTTTTAATTTATAATTATTTCTAGCACTTGTGCTGACTTTCTCATCTGCAGGGTTTAATCATGTGACCCCACAGAAGGTAGTTGCAGGCTCCACCCACTGCATTTGTTTGACAGGTGAGAGAACTTTCAAATTACACTGATTTTGTCCTCTACCTCTGATTGGTAGGGATAGAGACAAAATCCCATATTTCTACAGTCAAAGGTGACGTGTTCCTCTGGGGAAGCAATAAACATGGTCAGCTGGTCAGCGAGAGCCTCTTCTTGCCACTTCCTGTGGCTCTGGATCGATCTCTGCTGCAGGCCGAGAGAGTGACTGATGTTCACAGCGGCTGGACGCATCTTGTCGCAAAAACTGGTGAGTCATACTACACACTTTCTCACACAAATCTTTCTTAAAGCTTTTTTTCTGGCGATACAGTTAACAATATATTATCTATTCACAGAGAGTGGGCGGGTCTTTACATGGGGCAGAGCAAATTACGGACAGCTAGGACAGACCAATCAGAGTACAGAAAAAGAGTATGCCGTTTCAACAAGCTCTGGCCAAAGTATAAGCCGCCCCATTGAGGTTAAAGCTTTATTTGGAGCAACACAGGTATGTGTTATGTATATAAACAAATGTAGAAAGATAGAAGACACTAATATTTAGTAAATAAAAATAATTATCACGTAAATATGGAAGCCCGTTTCTGCCATAAATAAATCACGCTTTTGGAAAATTTTAAATGAGATTAAAATGAATAGAGACAAAGTCAAAATTATGACAGTCGAAATAATGAGATAAAAAGTTAAAATTATGAAATTAAAAAATTGAAATTATTAGATTTAAAAAGTCAAAATATGACAGTCATAGTTATGAGATAGAAGTTGAAATTAATATAAAAAAGATTTTAAAAAATCGAAATTATTAGATTAAAAAGTCAAAATATTACAGTCATAGTTATTAGATAGAAGTTGAAATTAATATTAAAAATATGTAAAAAAAAGTTGAAATTATTAGATTAAAAAGTCAAAATATGACAGTCATAGTTATGAGATAGAAGTTGAAATGAATATAAAACAGATTTTAAAAATCGAAATTATTAGATTAAAAAGTCAAAATTAAGGGATAAAATCGTCAAAATTGACCGTCATAATTATGAGATTAAACATTTAAATTATGAAATAAAAATGATAATTATGAGATAAAAGTTTAAAATATAAGATTAAAAATCTAAATTTAGAGATGAAAAAATCACAATTATGAGATCATTCATAATTATGAGGTAAAAATTTAAATTATGAGATTAAAAGTCAAAATTACGGGATAAACATTTCAACATTTTGACAGTCATAATTATGAGATAAAAAAATCAACATTTTGAGATTTAAAAAGTCAAAATTATGAGAAGTCAGAATTATGACATACTAGGTCATAATTATGAGATAAAAGACAAAATTAAGACATAATTATGAGATAAAAAGTTGTATTTATCATACATATATAGTCAAAATGATGACATACTAAGTCAGATATAAAAAGTCAGAATTATGACATACTTTTTCTTTTGTGGTAGAAAAGGGCTTCCATACATAAATGACTCTTCGTCAGCTGTATTTTTATGCTTATGGCATACATTTATGTACAATTCAGCAAATGTGTGGTCACATGTACACATCCATCATTACAATGGCTTTGAATGCAGCTTATCCAATCAGAATTTAGAACACAACTATCCATAAATGTTTTTATTGCTAAATGTTAAGATGACATAAGAACTCACTGGCATAGTGTTCTTTGCTCAAAGGCGAGAGAATGCAGTATGTATTGTCTTCCAGCAGGGGGCGAACACACTCTGTACATTCCCACAATGCTTTTCTCATCCTGCCCAGAGACACAGCGCTGATTTAAATTGAAGGTCATCTCTTACCTTAGAGAATGCAGCATCTGTGGGCATACATATTGAAGAGAATGACTCAATGACACAGCATTTTATATTCAATCTTAGGTTTTACGTGTTTGGTGCGTCACTGAACCTTAAAATTAAAGAACAGCCTTCAGATATTGTGAGCGAGAGAAAAGAGACATTTGGCATTTATGTCTTTTTGCATTTTTTTTTAAGTTCAAGTTGGTGCTGAGAGGGAAAGGTTGTCCGGACATTGTCATGGCTTGCGAAACATATTTCTGTTTGTCAGATCTCCTTCCGTGACTTTGTTTTGTGCTTTCGCCGTTCCCTGCCTGGTCGATGGACCTCATGTCATATTTAATCCTCAAAAGTTGCTTATGCTACAATGTCCTGCCACTGACGACCCGTCCGCACGGCGTATGTTGATGAGAGGAAACGAGGACGGTATCCTCTATAACACCTCAAAAGGGAGGGAGAAAGTGTAGCAGTGTCCGGGGACACGTTTAGTCTTCGGTGACAAACAGAATATAAAGTTTTAGAGCTGAATTGTGGTTGACGGAAAGACTTTGCCTGAGGCTTAAAGGAATAGTTCTTTTATCTTTGATTCACCCTCATGTCGTTCCAAACCCATGTGACTTTCATTCTTCTGTAGAACACAAAAGGAGATTTTGAGCAGTCATGCGATAGCTTTGTGTGAGAAATGCAGTGTTGTTATTGTTAACTAAAGCTTAAAAAAATAAAAAAATAATAAAGCTGAAATAAAATAAAATCAAAATATTTCAAATTAATGTAAATAAAAACTTAAACTAATTGAAAAATGTGACATGTTGCCTTGGCAACTAATTAAAATTACTAACTGAACACTAACATTGAAATAAAAATATTAATAAAAATATTTATTAATATAAAATATAAATATTATTAAATAATATTAAAATATTTATTAAATAATATTAATTATCACATAAATATGGAAGCCCATTTCCGACACGTAAGAAAAAAATCATGCTTTGGTAAATCATAATTATGAGATTAATAAGTCATAGTAATGACATAAAAAGTCAAAATTATTAGATAAAATGCTAAATTATGTGATTAAAAATGTGAAATTATGAGATTAAAATGTTGTAATTTTGACACAAAATCTAAATTGTTGTTTAAAAGTCACAATTTTAAGATAAAAGCCAAAATGGCAAGTGATAAATAGTAATGACATAAAAAGTCAAAATTATGAGATAAAATTCTAATTTATGAGATTAAAATGTTGTAATTATGACAGTAAAAAAAAAATCAAAAATGTTATTTAAGTCTAAATTTTAAGATAAAAAGCCAAAATAGCAAGTCATATAGTAAGTCACAAATATGAGATAAAAAGTTAAAACTATGAGATATGTCATAATTATGACAAAGATCAAATTTAATGTGGTAATTTTAACTTTTATGTCATACTTTTGACTTTATCTCATAATTTCGATCTCATGATTATGACTGTCATAACTTTGACTAGACATATTTTTGAAATACATTTTAAATAAATTTGAAATGGCAAAAGCACATAATTTTTACAAAATTACTAAAAATGAAAAAATATAACAAAAAATGTAAAAAATATTAATTACAATTATGAACTATGTAAATAATAATACTATAGAAAAATATTACAGTAGCACAAATGGCTGGAAATTTAAGTCATTATTTGCTGACAATCTTTGGATGGGATAAATGCAGAGCACTAATTCCGAGTATGGGTCACCATACTTGGCCACGTCACTTCACTTCACTATAAACATTATCTATAATAAAAAATGTGCACATGCACACATATGTATTTACATTTTGCAAACATCAAATGTATTTACTTGATTTAATATATTCTTTATAGATATCAAAAATACATTATATTTATGAAAAATCATGAAATCTGATATTTTAATATTATATCATATTAATAATATGAATAATCCATAATTATATTAATTTAATTTAACAGTAAGTGTATATATACAGTATCTCACAGAAGTGAGTACACCCCTCACATTTTTGTAAATATTTTATTATATCTTTTCAT
>NW_015555741.1:1516374-1520720 GCF_001515605.1 Sinocyclocheilus anshuiensis | reverse complement strand
ACACACACATATATATATATATATATATATATAATTTCATTGTTTTATTTGCATTTTTTAATGGTTTGCATTACAATAATAATTTTGGGGAGGGATTGTGCTTTTGGTTGGTCGCTTCACATGTCACTTAGACTATCTCTGGTTCAAGAACAGTGGTTCTTGGTCAGAATAAGTGGACTAGACTTGCTGATAGTCCAAAACCTAGCTAAGCAAGACTAGTATTTAGTCTACACGTTCAGCGTCCCTTGTCACTGATCTGACAGCAGTCCTTAACGTTTGGACAGTCGCTGTGCTGTTTTTGACTGGCTGTGTGCTGTGTTTGTGTGGCGTGGGGTCAGCTGGGGACAGATGGGTGGATGTGAGGAGGAGTTGGGGTTGTTTTGTTGGTGATGGCGAGAGAAACAGACTGCATCAGGACAGATCATTCATTGACGTCTGACAGGAGGCTCCTGCTTTTGTTTGTACTGTATCTGCAAAAAACCTTCCTTTGTACATTTACTATCACTGTGTACCGTGGATCAATACTACATCGTTCCCATAACGGTCAACATTTCTGTTTGATTGCATTGAATATTATTCATTATGTATTTAAATGACCGTTACATCACCAGCTTGTAATATTTCTGTCTCTGGCCTACCAGCTCATCATCTACTCACACATATCTTTTGTTTCTAACTGTATGTACTTGTATATCTGTTTAAAGCAGGGGTGCCCAAACTCGGTACCTGTGCGCCACGATCCTGTGAGGCGGGAAGCGTAGCGCCTCAGACAGAAATGAAGTAGTGTGAGCCGATTGCTTTTCAACACGGTTCCGTGGATTGCAATGAAAAAGGTTTCCGTTTAAATAAACACAAAATGGGCTTTGGCTCACAGCACCGTGTTTTAAAGCGCGGCTTCGAATCTTTTACAAATAAAGAGAGCCGAGTGTGATTTTCAGAGCAGTTAAAAGCAGTTCAAACAGAAGAAGGAAACGAGCTGCACCCCTCTGGCTTTCCCTGAGTTTTTATGCATTAAAGATTATTATAGTCCAGGGCTGTCCAAACTCGGTCCTGGAGCGCCGGTGTCCAGCAGAGTTTAGCTCCAACCCTAATTAAACACACCTGAACAAGCTAATCAAGCTCTTACTAGGCAGAGAACCTTCCAGTCAGGTGTGTTGAGGCAAGTTGGAGCTAACCTCTGCAGGACACCGGCCCTCCAGGACCGAGTTTGGGCAGCCCTGGTTTAAAGCTATATTAAAATTATTAGTCTTAATGTAAGAAATCTAATAAATAAATTAATGGAAAAAAATATTCAGAATATTCTAAATAAATACAGAAAAGTATTTTCATATATTATGAAATCATAAGATCAATAAGTTGTAAGCAATAAGATGCTAAATCAAAATTATGCTGTTTAAAAAAAAATCTAAATTGTAAGATTAAAAGCCAAACATAGTACAGTCATAATTATGAGATAAAAAGTTAAAATTATGAAATTGTTATAATTATGGCAAAGACGAAATTCTATGTGATACTTTCAAATTTCATATTATGCTCAATTTAAGATATGATCTGTAAATTATTTTACATTAAAAATTAATACATTAAATACGTGCATAAAAAATTTAATGAATCATTCTAAATAAACAGAAGTATTCTATAAATTATTCCAAATTAATAAATAAATAAAAGTATTTAATAGTTTATTCTAAATTAATAAAGTTAATTATCTTTTGTTTCTAAATGTATGTATGTCCATTTAAAACAATATTGAAATTATAACGCTCAATTTCTGACATGTTTTGTAAATTATTCTAAATATGCTTTTTAAATAAATGGAAATATTCTAACAATGTAATATATTATATATTATTCTAAATAAATAAATAATAGTATTTCATAATTTATGCTAACTTAAAAAATATATAATTATCTTTTGTTTCTAATTGTATGTCTATATAAAGTAATAATGACATTTTAAAAAATGCTCTGTAAAATAATAAATAAATACATAAATATATAAAATCTTCATGGATTATTTTAAATTAATAAATTAAATATTCCCTAAATTGTTTAAAATTATGTTTTATAATTACAAATTAATAAATAATTATACATATTTATGTAATTATTTTAACTTTTTTCACTATTTTTACGGTATCCTAATTACAGCTGATTGAATGATAGTATATAAACATTATGAGAATGCATCCAGCTTTGACCACGTGACTAGTCACTTCCAGAGTAAACTCAAAGACAGAAAGGCATCTTTAGTTTTAGGTTTATAGATACTGGGTAATGAAACAAGAGAAGTTTCAGGCTGCCTTTTCCCATAATGCACTGGTATAATTTCCACAAATTCGAGCATGTCTGTGTGGACGGCATCCTCCCAGCTCCGGCAGAGAGCATTAGCGATGTGTTTTTGTCCACTAGCAGCCTATTTCCTCCACATAACTAGCTCTGATCACCAAACGTTAATAAACCAACCAGAAACGCCCGGTCACCCACTCACATCCTCACGGGTCGTCATGGTAACGGACATATGACTCCGGCATCAGGGCCGCTTGTGTGTTTGTGCTATTTTTGAGTGCAGGAAGCTTCTCTGCCCGGCTGGATGTATAAATCACCTCTTCCCACCCCCAAACCGCTGTACGCCTCAGTCCTCGTACCCGCTTCCCTGCAGGGAATGTTCGATTCAGGCATCCCGGCTCCTGTTACAGGCATGGAGAGAGTGTGTGTGTGACGTGTGTGTGTGTGTGAGAGGGTCAAATTGAGGTCTGTCAGGGATTATTGTGTTTGGAATGTGAGCAGAGCACATAATAGGTTTTCTGTTTTTTTGCAGATTGCATGTGGATCTGAACACAACCTGGCTGTTGTGGGTGAGTACAATGAGCCTGGGTGTTTGTTTTATGACAAATATGATGCAGGGCAACAACTCCATAAATGCAGTTATGCCCTAAAATTCAAGATATTGGTGCAAAAATGCCCCTGTATGTGTTTTTGTCTCATATTTATATCATACGATATTACACGAGCAGTAGTGCAGTAGGCTTACACAAGTGCTGATTTTGTCCCGGATATCACGCGTTTAAATGTGATTTTATACAACAGTTCAGTAAATAAGAAGTTGTTGTTATATTTTGAACACAATATTATGTGTTTTTGCTCAATTTAGCAAAGAATATATTACCTTTAAAGACATAGCAGAATTGTTGTGCATCTTCGAGCAACACAGCGGTGTTTAGTTTCTGAATGAATCCGCGTTTTGAACGAATCGTGTGAATCAATGATTCAAAGGCCCATTTACAGTGCGTTCCAAACGGGATATATATCGCCCTCCGAAGGGCACTTCGGAGTGAAAACAACCATGGTCTCCATATTGAAGGGTCGTTCCAAACTGAAGTGCTCAAAACTGGCCACTTCAAAGGGCCCTTCGGAATGAAGGATTTCGAAGGGTACAACTGATGGACACTTCGGGCTCCCATGATCCTTTGTGTAGATTCTTTGCATGATGACGGCGCCTCCGTGTGGGCACGTGATGGTGACGCAGAAGGGCACTTCAAGAAACAGTTGTTTGGTCCCCTACACCCTTCAACCCTTCGAAGCTCTCACTCCGAAGGGTAAACAACTTTGAAGGGATTAGGGATGAGCCCTTCCGAATGGAACGCAGGGTTAGTTTATTCCCGAATGAATCAGCCGTTTGAACGAATCAAATTAATTACATTTACCGCTACCTGCTGGCAGATTTGGTTTCTTATTTAGAGTATCATTTAATTATTATTATTAATAATAATAATAATAAAAACATTAAAGGGATAGTTCACCCAAAAAATTTTAATTCTGTCATAATTTACTCTCACGTCCCTCATGTCGTTTTAAACCTTACTTTTGTGGAACATAAACATAAAGGGACTTTGGTATTTTGAAGACTGTTGGTAACAAAGCTGTTTTGGTTACCAATGACTTTCATTGTATGAGCAAACAATACTGATGCTACTCAAATTATCTTCTTTTATGTTCCATAGGTTATGTTAGTCCGTTGTAACCTAAATGTTTGTGTAATACATTTTTTTATTGAATCAAATAAAATATTTCTAAAGCTACAATTTGTAATGCCTACTTGATACTTTCTCATTTAAAAAAAATATCTTTAAATAATCTTTTGTGGGTATTTTCACAGTCAAATTTATTTTGCGATTAATTGCGATTAATTAGATTCATCTAAACATCATGTAATTAATTGGATTAAAAATGTTGATCGACTGACAGCCCTAATATATATATACACAGTATATATATATATATACACAGTGGGTACGGAAAGTATTCAGACCCCCTTAAATTTTTCACTCTTTGTTATATTGCAG
>NW_015555741.1:1511475-1514922 GCF_001515605.1 Sinocyclocheilus anshuiensis | reverse complement strand
TAATAATAAAAACATTAAAGGGATAGTTCACCCAAAAAATTTTAATTCTGTCATAATTTACTCTCACGTCCCTCATGTCGTTTTAAACCTTACTTTTGTGGAACATAAACATAAAGGGACTTTGGTATTTTGAAGACTGTTGGTAACAAAGCTGTTTTGGTTACCAATGACTTTCATTGTATGAGCAAACAATACTGATGCTACTCAAATTATCTTCTTTTATGTTCCATAGGTTATGTTAGTCCGTTGTAACCTAAATGTTTGTGTAATACATTTTTTTATTGAATCAAATAAAATATTTCTAAAGCTACAATTTGTAATGCCTACTTGATACTTTCTCATTTAAAAAAAAACCTGACAGAACTGGAGAGGATCTGCAAGGAGGAATGGCAGAGGATCCCCAAATCCAGGTGTGAAAAACTTGTTGCATCTTTCCCAAAAAGACTCATGGCTGTATTAGATCAAAAGGGTGCTTCTACTAAATACTGAGCAAAGGGTCTGAATACTTAGGACCATGTGATATTTCAGTTTTTCTTTTTTAATAAATCTGCAAAAATGTCAACGATTCTGTGTTTTTCTGTCAATATGGGGTGCTGTGTGTACATTAATGAGGAAAAAAAATTAACTTAAATGATTTTAGCAAATGGCTGCAATATAACAAAGAGTGAAAAATTTAAGGGGGTCTGAATACTTTCCGTACCCACTGTATATATATAATATTGTATAATTGTATATAATTGTATGTACATGTTATTGTAGTTAGTAACATAATGCATTACATTAATTACACATTTTAGGTAATATAATCAGACTACTTTTAGGTTACTTTTAGATTACTTTTGATCTCTCTCGTTTTTCACATTGATTTAAATAGGGTAATCTTGCAGCATATTGATATAAAATACAAAAAGTAAGAAAATATGCATTTGTTGTTATCAACAACATGAAGTGCATTAAACATTTTATTACGTCAAGGTTTCCCAAACTGGGTTTGTGAAGGCATTGCAGGGGGTTTGTGAGTTTAATGAAAACTAATAATTAATTAAATCATAACAATGTTTAATTAAAACAAATAATTTTAAAATGAATCAAAAAACTTACTCAAAAAATAAAATATTTTTTGTTTACCTGCATGTCATGTGACTATAACCAATGTCAGAGAACCATGAACATACAAATGTGATACTTCATAATTAAATTTTGTATTTATTTTTTTTAATCTCAGGGGTACTTCAAATAAAAATATATTAGGTGAAAGAGGATCAGATGACAAAAGTGTTGGTGAATTTGTGCATTTTAATGTGTTTGAAAGACAGACACCTTCCATGCATGGAAAAAATGTTAGTGTTCATCAGTAGTTGATGCAATGTTGAAACACTTCTTAAACATGAAATGATTTTTGTAAATCCAGTGTAGTCTAATTATGAGTATTTTAAAATGTAATTTAATCTAATTACAAGTACTTCATTTTTGGAATCTGATTATGTAATCCAGATTACTACCCAGCTCTGTATTTATATATACATTTTTAAATGCTATTTTAAAATAAATGTTTTAAAAATCAGGGTATATATGTGTGTGTATGTATGTATGTATGTGTGCGTGTGTGTGTGTTACATAATATAATTTTTTTGTTTATTTTATTTTATAAATCACACAAGCATGCATGATTTTTTTTCACAGATCACTCTGTGATCATGTTATGAATGTTTTTTGGTATCTTGTCTCCATGGCAACACCTGTGGTCTTCATGTATCTAATTTCCCATAACAGTCATTGGAAAGAAAGCTGTCAAGGCCTTTGTCACGCACTCTTTGAAATGAATACTGGAAGTCAATCACTGCCACCCATCAGAAATCCAAATGTCAATCAAAAAAAAAGACCAGGGGTTTTCTGTGAGCATCATCAGGTCAATCTCACATAGTTCACCAAAAATATATGTATATTTATTTAGCATACAATTAAGCCATTATTTTCATGACAATCAAGCATATTGTCCCCCAAATATTCTTTACTTTTAATGAATGTTTTACTGTTTTTTTTTTCTTCTGTTTGTCGTCATCCTTGATGAGTTTTATAGTTTTTATAGTGAAAAATAATTTATTTAGCATGAAATTAATTATTTTGATTTGTTTCCATTTTTAATAGACTCTCATTACCACAGTAAATTGTAGTAATTAAAATTTAAAATTAACGTTTTGAAATTAATTAAAAAAAAATTTTAAATGAAAGAAATATAATGTGTGTATTATTATCCATTTGTAATATACAGTGTGTGTGTGTATATATATATATATATATATATATATATATATACACATTTTCTTTTTCTTTTTTTATAAATCAATGAAGCATCCATATTTCACAAAATATTATTGTTTTATTGCATTTATTGCTTAAGTGCTTAATTGACATGAAAATAACTTTAATGGTTTTTATTTTCCTTTTAATTTGGGGATGAAATATGACCTAGGCATTTTCTTTCCATGTTTCCTGACACCCAGCAGATTCTCTCTTGTACCGAGGTTTCATCCCATGTACTGTTGCCATGGCAATAATTCTACAGTATCTTTAGGTGTAAAGTAGCTTATTATGGGATGTGACCGCTCTGACATTGAGCCTGGGAGAGAAAAAGACAGGATTAAACTAAGTAAGCTAGCATTTTGAGATTTCACTAAGTCTGATGGCCAGAATTAATGCTGAGAACAGCTCTGCCTTCTGTACTGTTGAGAGTTGAACGTCTGGATTTCAGTAATAGGACAGCTTCAGCACCACGTCTTCAGCTTTAGGACAGATGAGTATCTGTTGCTGGAGTAATTAAGCCGCAAGCTCCGTGCTGTGATCTTTACTGCTATCATAGAAGGGTGCTGGGAATTAGTCTTTGTGTAAGGGCATCAGAGGGAAATGAGCCATCGCTGCAAAAGAATATGAAGTTATTGATGTAGAAGCTATTTCTATTTCTTTCAATCTTTTAATTCCCCAGCAACTTGGACAGAGAAAATAATTGTTATATCCTTGACTAATTGCAGTTCATGTAGTTTGTTTGTGAACTTTAAAACTGTCTTCTTGCTATCTTTTCCTGTTATCCTGTCATATTTCATCCCACAATCAAAAGAAAAAAATGAGAAATGATATTTTGCATAAAGAAAACAATGCCTTATTTTTATGACCACTAACACTTTTTTTGCATTATTATTATTTCATATATATATATATATATATATATATAGCAGTATATGCAAAATGAAGAATAAGAAGTTTAAAGCAAATGCTGCTGTCCAAACTCCATTTCTCTTGTGCAATCATAGTGCATTGCTGAACTTCATTCTAAGCCGTTTTATTTATAGGCCACCTGCTGGAAAAGAGGCTAAACTGCACATATTTGTCAAAAATATGTGTGAAATATCAGGCTATGTATGGAACAAATGCTGTATGTCATGCTAAAAA
>NW_015555741.1:1482422-1510027 GCF_001515605.1 Sinocyclocheilus anshuiensis | reverse complement strand
TATATATTTATATATAATAACATTAGGGCTGTCATGATATCAGATTTTTCACTACACAATTATCATGGCCTCAAAAATTCACAATAATGATATATTGTGATGTCTATAGAAATATAGTAATAATATATAAATAATAAATAAATAATCCTATCAGTCGTAATCGTGTGCTGATTCTCATGTTTCATCATACAAATTATTTCTGTCTGCATTTTACTCAGCTACAGCAACAGCTGGATCAAAGTCCCTTTAAGGCTTATTATTATTACTGTTTAAGAGTATTCTAAAAGTCTTTGAGCTGGATGCCTTTGTCCATATAAGGGCTTTCCTGGAAAGTCGTTTGTTTTATCATTCCTATGAGTCTTGCTTGTCAAGTTTCTGCACGAGAGCACCCTCCGGTGTCGAGTATGAATGAAACAAATCACACATGAGAGTTTAACGCTCCATAATGGTGCTGGTGCTGGATTATTATGTCATATTATCATATGTGTACTATTCAGTTGTAAATATCCCCAATACTGGTGTATTGCGACACCCCTAATTATCACGATAACGATATTTCATTATTTTATTGATTATCGTCAATACCAGGATATCGCGATACCCCTATATGTTTTATCGGATTATCGGTATTGACGATAATCAATAAAATAATTACATATCGTTATCGTGTTAATTAGGGGTGTCGCACACACACATAAACTTTATTTTTGCTTCCTTGTTACGCATGTTGCATGTACTTTCTATAGTAATAGCAATAAATTATGCATTACATAAATTATGCAATATACGTGAATTATGCATGCAACTAACTGTAAACCAATCCTTGACCCTAACCATATAGCAAGTACAATTACACATATATAATTTATATAGTACTAGTAATAGAATATATTTATAGCAATAGTAAAAGTGTATAACATATATATAACATATAACATATATAATATATAGCTATATATATATATATATATATATATAGTAAAAAAAATTTAAATGAAGCAGTATTTGTTGTTTAATTTTTGCTAATTAAAAAAATAATTGTGTCCATTGTGTCATTTCTATATTATATTAGTCAGAATGAAATTAGAATTCCCAAATTTTATTTATTTATTTTTTTGCATTTGAGGTGAAATATGATCCACATTTCTATTTTCATGACTCCATGACTCTCCAAATCAACACTATGACTCTCCAAATCAGTAATGCAACTGACAACAATATTTAGACATGAAATTTAGTGCATTTTTTCATGGTCTCTTTCTTTCTAAATTGTTCAAACTAATGTGGAAGCAGTTGAATTCATTAGCTAGTATGACAACCAAGTTGAAAAGAGCCAAATTACCTTGAAAAGACATATTTGTGATTATTAAAGAAGTATTGGTTTCTTGGGGAATCTTTTGTTCCTTTGTGTGATGGGACAAAATCATGACGTCTTATGGCACAGCAGAGCAAAGGAATAACATCCCAGCGTGCCTCGGGAATCACAGAGCGTTCTCTAAGCACGCATGACACTTCCATCTTTAAATGAGATTAAACAGTGGTGACCATGTTCACCCATCTCTTTAAAGCTTCAGCAAAGTCTTTTTTTCATATTCTCTTGTCTAGATTAGTATGCCGTTCTATATGTTTCTATGGTCTGTAAGTGTGTTGCCATGGGAGCAGTTTTCATCAACTGAACATTAGAGCTCTTGTTTTGTGAATATCACATTATCCACAAGGACAATGATTCACTAAACAAGACGTTTTTGTCCTTTTTATGTTCACAATGTCATTTTTGTGTGCAATAGTTCTACTTTTCTTTTCGGTAAACATTTTTTTTGTATGTAATTAATGATTTTGCATAATCGTAGATAACTTACAGACAAGAAAACAATGGATTGGGTAAGGACGCATGTGTTAAAGTGAACAGAGTGAATAGGGGAATGTAGGCGACAAAACCAGTTACCCTTGAGAAAGCATGCTAGCTCCTGGTTGCCGTGGCGATGGGACCTGTTATGTAACCATGTTGCCGTGGCACGTGGAGTCCAAGACGTCTCTGTCAGACTGATTCACCAGTGTGATGTGTGTACAAGCAACCACATGACTTTGGAGTTGCAAGCGCCATTCTCCATCAGTTGAGCGAATAATCCCTAAAGAGTCTGTTTGTCTGACTTTATTTTCAAAACATTTAAAATAAAAAAATATTAAAACCTTTTAGTATGCATAATTTTACATTTTATATATATTATAAAATAATGTTTTTCCGTTTTATAATGATAATAATAAATAAAATTAATTAAAATACATTTTAAAATAAACTTTCATCTATCATCTAAATTATAAAGGTCTTATTTATATAAATATATTTTTATTTTGAATAATTTTGTTTATTTGTAAAAAAAAAAAAATCTAAATAATTTTATAATGAATAAATTATAATCATTAATAAATTAATATCTACTTTTTATCTCATTTAATTTAATAATGAATATTTTAATTGTTTTTTTACTTTGTAAAAATAAAATTTAATGTATTTAATGATAAAAATGAATTTAAATAAATTACTTTAAATAATAAATCTATCTATCTATAAAGGGGTCTTTTTGTGTAAATATATTATTTTATTAATTTTTAAGAAAACGTCTAAATTATTTTAAATTTAAAAAATAATTTAAATAAATTACTTGGTAAATAAATTCTGAAATAAAGTCTATCTATCTGTCTGTTGTCTAAATTAAGTCTTTATTTTTATAAAACATTTTTATAAAATGTATAATTTTATCATTTAATAATTTTTGTTAATTTGTAAAAATAAAACCTCTAAATGTCTTTTGTCTTTTTTCATTTAATAATTAATATTTTAAAATAATTAATACATTTAAGGTTTTTTTTTTTACTTTGTAAAAATGTAATTTAATGTATTTAATGATAAACAATGAATGTAAATAAATTACATTAAATGATCTATCTATCTATCTGTCTGTTTGTCTGTCTGTCTGTCTGCCTTCCTGTTGTCTAAATTAAGAGGTATTTTTATTTTTATAAAAACATTTCTGTAAAATGTATAATTTTATCATTTAATCATTTTTGTTTATTTGTAAAAAATAAAACCTCTAAACGTCTGTCTTTTGTTGTGAATCAAGTGGTAACATTTGTCATGGAACATATTTCACTGTTTCTCTGTAGGGGGTCGGATTGTCTCCTGGGGCTGGAATGAACACGGAATGTGTGGAGATGGTTCCCTCTGTGACGTCACACAACCGCGGCCAATCCCCAGTTTCAGAGACGCCACGGCTCTTCTGATTGGCTGTGGATCAGGACATTCAATGGCACTATGCAGTTTGAAGAGCAACGAGGATTCAGCAAGCTGAACAGGTTTGAGCGTTTGGCTCTCAGACTGTGACAAAGACTGTGTGCTTACGTTATGGTTTTAATTATTCTGAAAGACTCATTTAAGCCTTTAAAGGACAGATTTTAGATCAAAGTCTTAGAGATGCAAATACCACGGATGCACACATTATGCTTATGACATCAGGAAGCGCCCAAAATAAACGTTTTTAGAAACAAGAACACTAGGTCTATTTGCAGCTTCATGCTAATTTTCATAACTTAAATGAGATTTATTTTACAGGCATATTCTAAATGTTAATATAGTAAATGTTAACGTTTAGTTGATATATTGGTCAGTAAGGAATAGTAGAAATAAAAATTCTCACTCTCATGTTGTTATACACCTGTATAGCTTTTTTTCTCCCAGTTAATTCACTGATGAATTTGGGCTCGTACATACTGTACTAGTGTCTTTGCAACAATTCAAAAAGACTGGAATTCAATGAGAACAGACAAATTCAATCAGACGCTCACTCTCTGGATTGGTTTAACAATTCACTGCTGAAATAGCCATTCACGCTTCCTTTGCTGTGATGGACAGTCAACGATTATTTCCTCTGACCTTTTACCTCACAGTGACAGAGAATAAATACCCTTAAATAACCTTCACTGTGGAGCCATTAACTGAAACAGATTTACTGCTTTGAAATGACCTGTCTGAAAGCACTCAATCTCCCAGAATGCCCTGTGATGGGGCAGTCATTTGATCCCAGAGTGATAATTTACTAAAGACTGGGCGGGGGAGGTTTAAAAAGTGATTTTTCAATATTATTGACAACAGGATCTGTATTTTCATGGGTTCGAATAAAATATTTTGTTGTAAGAGACAATAAAAACAAAATTGTGCATCAAAACCACTCAAAAAAAGATCTTGATTTTCAAAAGTCAACAAATTTGCGACAGCTGAATGTAATATTTTGTCTGTCAAAAATAACATGCGCAATACAATTTATTTATGAGAAAGGAGCCTGCTACCGGATTTTTTCACTACATCTTCACTCTCAGAGAAGAAGAACATGGCAGCCTAAGTAGCTTCAACATGATGTCTGTCAGAAACGTAACATACCTAATACTTAACGCATAAGAGAATAAATTTGTTCTTCACTCGCTGAGATTGACAGGTGTTTTTTTATAAAATGTAGTAATGTGTTAAAATGTGTTTTAGAATTATTTTTGCTTTTAATTCAAGTATGTTTGTTCATGCATCTACTACTTTTTTTTGTGTCTGCACTGCCTTAAAACAAAGCTTAAAAACCCACAAAACACACAAAATCTGTTTTAGTGTTTTTTATTGTCATTATTTTATTTTCATTGCTTTTTTTAAAATCTCTCTTCAGAAAAAGACACAAAATTGCCTTAACAATATGTCAACTCAAACCATCAATGAAAACACCACCTGGTTTTAGATAACTATCCATACTATGCACTGCAATGTGCTGAAAAACACAAGGAACGTCTCACAAAACAGCATAAACGTTTGGGATGCCGACTTTGGAGGTTTTATTATATACTGTTGTTTGTGCTCTGCTGTGGTTAGGTCTTTGAACAGTCCAGCATGTTGTAAGGAAACGACCCAACGTCGACATTTCCCGTGATACAACTGGCAGTGAGTGCACTAGTATGGTCCCAAAGAATTGGGTTTACTTCACATTTTCACAACAATGAAAAATAAATGTCGAAACAAACTTGAGACACAGTATCGGTTCCTTTCGTTTATTCCATCATAAACCCTGTATGTGCTCTATAAAGAGTTGTGTTGTTGTTCTGTGCAGGATTGTCTCTTGTGATGGTGTCTACGAAAACCGCCGTAATATGTGGCTTTCAAAATAGCTTGTATGTTCAGACTGAAGTTTGAAATGCAACCTAAGCATTTATCAAACATTTTCCTCATCAAACTCAATGATGGTGTTGCCATTCATTCAAAAATTCTGAGTTTGGTCCCAATAATGTGCTAACAAGCCTTAGTTTTTTACCTTCAAATCCAACACCACGTTCCAACCAGGCACGACACATCAAATTTTCAGCGATAACGTCTTTTTATGCTGAATCACAGCCAATCAGAACACGATCGATGAGGCAGGTTTAAAAAGTTATTTTTTTTTACTATTATTTACAACAGGATCCTCATTTTCATGAGTTTAAATAACTTTGTGCATCAAAACCACTTATTTCCTAGTTAAAAAAAGAACTTGATTTTCAAAAGTCAACAAAATAAATGTAACTTTTTGTCTGTCAAAAAATAACATGCACAATACACGGTAGTATTTAATCAAATTTTTTAGCGACTACATATTTTCACAGCCAATCAGAACATGATCGACGTACATTAAACGTCAAATATAAATATTTAAGACAAGTAAAATTTTGAATCGGTGAGATTTCATTGTGGGCGGAGCCTGATTAGTCGCGTCTGATTAGTACGCGGTGCATCTCTAAAGTTACCATCCAATCATGTGAGCTACAAAATATATCAAATTGCCATTTGTTCTACAGAAAGGAATGTAAAAGTGAACGGTGCAAACAGTGTAAAAGGCATTTTCTACATGGTAGCTACAATAGTACAAAATTTGGGAAAACAATTGCTCATTTTTTTTCTCCCTACTCAAACATGATCACAAAGCTCGTGGATTTGTTTTTTCTTTTTTCCCACTGAAATGTGATTAGCTACTGGAGTAACATTTTTACAACATTTAAACAACCTAAAACAAACACTTCAACGAGATAAAAGAAAGGTCATGTTTTCATAACACTAGCACACATAAGCACCATGTACAACACTGACACTCACGAACGGAAAAACAACTGGCACTTCGCACAAAACGACAGCATAATAAACCATGAACAAAACAACGCTACATACGGCTGAACAACTACAGCTTCTCTTGGTTACTGTGCTACATCTACGCTGAATTAATTCTCAGTCACAACTCGGAAGAGAAGTGCTAATCTACAACAAACGCACAGCACACACTCACACACACGTGCTAAATACGGTACTATCAGGTGGGGGATGTGGCTTTATGGTTGACACACATAGTGGTTGGTACACCATGGTTCATTACACACACTGACTCGGTTGGTTGTCTGCTTCGGTTGGCGCGCTGGGTCTCTAAAAAAACACGAAGAGAAAACAACAACAACAAACAACAAGGAAAATCATATTAATACACCAAACGAACAGCACAGAAACATGGGGGAGGGGGGTGGGCGGATGAAGAAGGTTGGCGGGATTGTTGTCCCTCGAACCGTGCAAGCAATCAGGTTGATGTGTGTCAAGCAGGTGAATATGACCGTCTTTACAGGCTCATGGTAAACTCGGGGTTTACCATGCACTCTCCCATGCTGCATTCATTCAGATCCGGTGTAAGGCTACATGTTATTGTTAATACGATTAACTCATCAGGTCATGCTGTGATTGGTTTTGTACGCAGTGGGACGGTGTGACATGCTTGGTTAATGACTTGTGGCATGCTACCGGTGTGCGAAACAGGGCACGATCACCGCTAGTCCTGCCTCGGCTCTCCTGTTTCAATCCCCCCCCGCTTTACCGGGAGGTCACACGCTCTCTCTTTGACCTTTCTGACCTTTTAAGATCCAAGTGTGATTGTGCATCCTTTTACCAGGTTTGAATTATGAGCTAGTAACACTGGTGCATAATTGCAACTTTAAATACGGACTGTAAAGTCCAAAAATAGCTGCCGGGAAAAGCAGCTCAGTGATAAAGATAGGGTGAAAGATCAAAGAGACATCACAATACAGGCACAGCTTATTGCCAAGCAACCGGGGGAGTCATGTATGCATGTTCTGTCAAAGAAAACCAGAGTCTATATACAGATTGGATACAAAATTTATTTCATGCAAGGTTCATATTTACAGTTTTGTCATTCGCATATGTATTTTTGCATAAAAGTGCATGCATTTACCTCTCCCCAAATAATTCCAAAAGTACACTGATTATTTTCTTTTTTAGAAGACGTTTTTTTTTCTGTCAACTGCACGATACATCTATATTGTATATTTTCTGTGTGATTTGCTACAGTGTTACACGTTTAGAAATGTGATATACACATGTATGTATTCCAGATAAATTACATTTGAAACAGAATTTATGAAAAATATGGGTTTTTGTGAAAATAAAACCTTATTTATATAATAGCTGGTATTGTAATTGAAATTCTGCTATTTAAATTTGCCTGCTCTGTTCGAGAAAAAGTTAAAGTGCTTTTTTTTTTTCACTATTTGCATCTTAATTTGTTCAATGGCCGACTCAGTTGCTGCTACTAATAGATTCAGGGTGTTTAAAAAACACCAGAAATCATAGTTTGGGGAAAGGCAAAAAATGTTTGCAAAAATAAAAAACCAATTGCTACATATATTGTATGTCATCGTAAATGATATCATACTCTGCATCAGATATATTTAAAGAAGCTTTGGATGAAAAAACAAAAATTTTTCTTACACTGTTTCAATAAACTTACATTGTTTTCTCAGATAGTTTCCCATGCAAGGCATGCAAATGCAAATGAGGTTTCTTCAGTCAAGTTTCTATGTTGGTGACGTGTGCATCACTAGAGTCATGATTGATTAGTGTCACTTCAAACTAACTTTATCTTATATCATATATGAAATAGCCATTGTCTCATCTTTTTTTCCTTTTCAATGGTGTCCAATAGCACCTAATGAAAACCACAGCTTAAAACACCCAGGGTTTTGGGAAAAAAGGAGTTATGACGGAGAGAGAAGGGGAAGAATGAAAAGTGCAGAAAATCGAAAGTGATGAAAGAAATGAGACAGCATAGAGAAGGTTGTGGGGGGGGTCAGATGAGACCACTGCATAGGAAGATGAGACACTGTGGAGAAAAGAAAGAAGAGAAATGGAAGAGGACAAGAATAGACGAGAAGGAAGATGAGGAGAAAAAAAGGGAAGGAAGAGAAGAGAGGAGGAAGGTCACAGGAAGGAGGAAGGGGAAGGGAGGAGAAAGAGGAAAAGGGGAGGAAGAAGAATGCAAAGAGTGGATGTAGCAAGAAAAAAATTGATGAAAGAAGGGGAGGAGGAAGAGGAAGGAGAAGGGCAGAGGATGAGGAAGGAAAAGAGAATAAGAAGGAGCAGAAAAGGAAGTGGGAGACGAAGCAAGAGGAATTAGAAGGAGAGAAGAAAGAGATGAGGAAGGACAAGGGAAGTAGCAGAGGAAGATGAAGTAGAAGATAGGAAAAGGCAGAGGAAGAGGAAAGATAAATTGAAGATGAAGGGGGGGTGAAGGAGAAGGGCAGCGGATGTGGAAGCGAGAAGAAGAGGAAGGAGAAGGGAAGAACAAGAGGAAGATGCAGAAAAAGAGACAATAGAATACGAAGGAGAAAATTAAGAGAAAAAGGGGAGGAAGAGGAAGGAAAAGTGAGAAGGACAGAGGATTAGAAAGGAAATAAGAAGGGGAAGAAGAGACAAAGCAAGAGGAACAAGAAGAAGTGAAGAAGAAGAGTTCAAATGAAAAAGAGTTTAATGAGAGATGGATGGTACACAGTGTGAGCAGGCGTCTCAGCGCAGCACTGCGGAGCGAGGGCCTCTGATTGGTTAGTTTTGTTGTCCATGCTACAGGATGGATGGGATGGGAGAGTGGACCTGCTGCATGAGACAGGGTGGGCTGCAGGGCAGGGCCGACACTGAGGCCACGCCTCCAGACATGCTGCTATGGCTCCATGGCTTTTCATAACCTTCATTTGAAGAGAAAAAGGGCTTTCAGTAAAACCTCAGAGCAGCCTTCAACTCTAGACAAAGACTCTCTGCCAAGATTTGCTTGTGAATAAATATGCTTCTTAAAGTAGGTTCATGGACAGATAGCTGAGGTGCGTGTACTGTATGTGGTGTGTATGCGCAGATTAGATTTGGTTAGTGTTGCCTTGTCATGTACTTGTTATGTGCATGGTTAGCCAGTTGACAATGACTGATTGCCAAGTCAACTGCATCATCCCCCATGCGTTCTATGCTTCAAACTGTCTACTGCATGCATGGGGTGGTTTCACAGTGCTGTACAGCACAACACAAGTTCAGAGGGACATCAAAGAACTCAGCCAGACACATCAGCCCAACAAGAAACAACCGTACATGTACACCCAGTTTACTGGTACTGTAGCTGTTTAGCTACCAGATGATGCTACTTCTGTTAAATATGGTGATAACTACAGGGCAAACAAGCAACAGAAGTATTTCACTTGTATCTGATGCTTAGCCTAACACTTTCTTGCCCTCAAGGTGTTACCTTTATTGCAAGAGTTAAGGAAAGACTTTGATTCCCTGGCATAGTCTTATCTTGACCACCCTGTTGAAATGACCAGCATGGTTGGTTGTGTTATGCATACTGGTAGCAGTGTCCCAAGAAAACTACTTAACTAGCCCTACCAGCAAGTCTTCTTTTGTCATCCAGCATCACCATGCTGGCCCCATCAGTTGGACCAGCACCTAACAAGCCTGGATAAGCATGGGAATTCATGCTAGGAAGCTGGCCTTTTCAGTAGGGTATCATGGCTAATGGCACCTGTTTGCTGTTAATGTTCAACTGAGAGCTTCTGACTGGCTGAGTTCTTGTCATGTGACCACATGCCCCATATCCCATGCTGCATCTCTTGTGAGATTCACCATCACCAGGACCACCCACCTTTGTGAATCTTCATGCAAACAAGCACACTGCTAGACATTATACTGAAGCTTATTTATCTAATTTACCGTATAAAACCATTGTTTTTCATAAACATTGTTACTTTTTAATTTAAAAGTGGACTCTTACATAATGGTCAACGGAATCTGCCTGAAATACGTACTGTAAAACGTACTGCATTTGTATGAATACATTAGGAAAAACTGGCACGGAAAGACTGAGCTATAAATGAAAAGAAGCCCGTTGACAGCTCACTTGGATATGTCATTTCTGTCGCAGCTTTTCCTGTCAACCTTAGAGTAACGGCAGACCTGAGGAGCTATCAGACTGCAAGAAAGAAGGCTGAGTGACGGTCGGTCGTTTTGCACCGAAAGAGCATCTTTGATTGACAGCTGCTCCACTTTCAGACACAGCACTGGCAGTGCTCTGACGGCTATCAGTGATTGGCTGGTTACGTACCCTTCCTGACTCTCCCCCCCGTGTGACTGGCTCGTTCTCCCCCGGAGGTGAGCAGGAAGCAGGGTCTCTCACGGTCCACAGGGCTGAAGACTTCCTCTGGCGACACCGCCTGGTCGATGTGAGGACAGTCCTCATTGGCCAGGGCAGCTTTGGACGCCTCCCCGTTCACTTTAAAATCTCCAGTCACAGGCAAAGAGAGATGACTCATTACAGATTGATGCAAGGTGACATGCAGGATTTATTTCAGGCTATCAACACTGCAACACATCTTGAAAGCCAAACCACTCTCAAAGTTCAAACCTGCTGATATATAAATGACATTTCTGCAAGAAACAGAGATGCTTTTCCCACCGTGCGTGATGGTACACCTATCCAAATTCACCTGGTTCTAATAGTTTCGAACACTAGAAAGCCAGATTGTCCTGTTATATCATGACCTAGGTCAGGGTTACTTAACCCTGCTCCAGGAGACCCACTGTCCTGTCGAGTTTAGCTCCAACCTTAAGCAAACACACTTGAACCAGATAATCTCTTTCAGGATTACTTAAACATTAAAGGCAGGTTAGTTTGAAGTAGGGTTGGACTTGAACTTTGTAAAACATTGGGTCTCCAGGAGTAGGAATGAATACCCCTGACCTACATGTAGAAAATTCAACTTATATTACTTATATTATACATTTTGTTCACACAATTTATTGTCAGTTTCAAAAGCCCTTTTCCCCCCACGTCCTTAAAACATACCATGCCCTTTTAAATCAATAGATTCTCAGCATTCTCTGACATAGCATACTCTAGTGTGTGTAGTTACCCTTAATTGCTAGGTTGGACTATCTGTAATTTGGATGCCTGTGAAAGCTTAGAGTAGTAGTAAGCTTCCATGAGAGCAAATCCACTGAGAAATGAAACGATTTCTGCATTACTAAAACTATTGGTACTTTTTAATTTTCACAAACAAGACCACTAATTACTCAGAAATCTTAATCACAAGGTTCTTGTCAAAATCAAACCTGCCAGTAGATTCATTATTCAGATGCATCCAACTCAAGTTCAGTTCATTCTAGCTAGACATCCAGAGCTCAGCAGATCAACGTGCTAAACTAACAGATTAATGAGTAACATTAAAAGAGTCAAAACATGACAAATCTCAATGATCTTTTCAAATAAAAGTTATTTTATGTGTAACATAGCATGTAACACTCTAGTTTCAGAACTGAAAGACTTGTCCAAAAAGTCAATCTCTTCAAACCCTGTTTAAAATATTACTCATCAGTGTGCTGACTCATCCAATTGCGGTAAAGTAATAAGGACATGCTAAAGAGATTGTTTGTAAGTCTTGAAGGCATAGAACTAAACTTCTACAGTCAGAAAGAGGGTAAAAAAAACTTGGTAAGACCAAATTATTGAACCTCTGAGGAAACAATTTTATGATATGACTCCTTTAAGGTTACCATTTTACTGTCATTTCACTTTGACAGAAATTTACAGATTCTAAAATATTAGCTCCTACCTTGGTATCTGATCTCGGAAACCTCTTCCTGTGCCAGGGGGCATGTGTCACTGTGTGTGCTGGGTCGCGGGGAGTTAATCGCTGACTTGCAGTAGTTGGGAGACCCCAGTTGAGGTGCTCGTGGGATATGCTTATTTTTTTTCTTTGGTAGTTTTTGTTTCGCCATGGCTAGGGAGTAGTACATGCCGAAGTTGTTCACGATTACAGGTACAGGCATGGCGATCGTCAGCACACCTGCCAGAGCGCACAGTGCGCCCACCAGCATGCCGGACGTCGTCTGAGGGTACATATCGCCATAGCCGAGGGTTGTCATCGTTACCACAGCCCACCAGAAACCAATGGGGATGTTCTTGAAGTGTGTGTCACTACTAGCGTCAGGATCGTTGAGGTTTCTTCCAAAACGTTCAGCATAGTAGATCATAGTGGCAAAGATTAAGACTCCGAGTGCAAGGAAAATAATGAGGAGGATAAATTCATTGGTACTGGCACGGAGCGTGTGCCCTAGTACCCGCAAACCCACAAAGTGTCGCGTCAGCTTGAATATACGGAGAATTCGAACGAATCGCACCACACGGAGGAAACCCAACACGTCTTTTGCTGCTTTGGAGGAGAGTCCGCTCAGCCCTACCTCCAGGTAGAAGGGGAGGATGGCCACAAAGTCAATGATGTTGAGGGCATTTCTGACAAATTTTAATTTGTTTGGACAGGTAGTCACTCGGATTAGAAACTCAAAAGTGAACCACACAACGCAGACACCCTCAACGTAGGTTAACTGCACCATAGTCTCCGTCTCGGGAAAGACACGCTCCCGTGTTTCATTGCCCACCATGTAAGTCTCTGTGCGGTTGATGATGGGATTGAAGGCCTCATGAGTCTCCAAACAGAATGTGGTAATGGACATCAAAATGAAGAACAAAGATGCAAATGCTACCCACTGTGGGAAAGAAAGAGAGAGAGATGTTATGTAAGACCTTAATGAAACAGTCATCCAAAAATGACAGTTCTTTCAATATGTCTTCCAAACTTGTATAACGTTCTTTCTTCTGTGGAACACAACAGGGAAAATTTTGGAGGATAGCACTGGTCTACACTGATCTACTGACTTCAGAAGACTTGATACTTAAGTACTTTTACGGTACTTTTTCAATAATTCTAACAACATGACAGAATGACAGAATTCCTTTAATACTTGTTCTTTGAATTCCTTACAAAACAGCTGTAACCCACAGTTCAGCTATAAATAGGTTTTCCCAACATCAGAGCAGACAAAAATAAATACAATTACAACATCATGAAAACACTAATTGCTCATGAACACCCTTTTCAGCAGAATTCAGAGGAAGTACACTTGGATAATGTCACGTCTTCAATTCCTCGACGTGCTTCTGAAAAGTGCCACGTCAACAAATGGGGGGCTTAACAGCTGAAACTCAAGGTCACTGTGTGCTCTCAAGGAGAATGACAGATAGAATGACAGAAAGGCACTAATATAACTGCCCTCCACCGCTTTGGGATAAATTTAACCATACTTCCCCTCACCAGGGACTCCTGGTCAGCCTCCGGAAAGGTTACCACATGCAGATTTGGTGAGATGGTCCCTCGAGTGCTTTGAAAGAGGAAGGAGGCTTGAACCACTTACACGGCACCTTACTGTAAGATAGAACAACAAGCATGGACAGATGGAACTGGATTTCAGTAGGGGAGCCCCACCACAGGATGACGGAATACTGGCTAGTGGTGGAATTACATAAGTGCAAGTTTGGCCATGTTTTCCCTACCATGGGATCTTCTGGCAACTGAGAAAAGCTCCATCCATTATGTATGAATTGATTATTCTTCTCAAATTAAATATTCAATTAAGGCTGTGAATCTCAATGACAAATCATCCATCCGCACATAATAGAAATTCAGTGCATTCTTGGAATTTAATAATCACTGTGACACAACTTTTCCATTTCCTAACAAAAAAATGTTGGTTTATTCTTGCTTGCCTGTTTAGAAGTCGGTATACAATACTGGGGTTTTCTGGGTGGCTGCTTACCAAGTCTCGGTTGCTCCCTTTAATGTAAATGTATGGGATTTTCTCACCCATTTTATCTTACACCGGGCAAAAACTGTGAGTCAGATCACTTTGAAGAGTAATAGCACCCCTCTTCTTAACAGTCCACATGGTTTGATGTATCATTCTCAAGTCAAGCCAAAGTTTAATGCTTGGAACTTGTTCAAATCACTAAACCCTGAATATGAACAATGCCTTGGCAAACAGCACTACCAGATGCATTACATGCTCATTTCTAAACAAAAATACAATTCTTGACCTATTTTCAATTATAAAAAGTAGTGCTGTCAAACGATTAATCGCGATTAAAATATGTAAGCTAGTATCAAATATCAATGTTTTTTTGTTCATATACCATGTTTTCATGAAGTTTCAAAGCATTAATACACCTTCTCTGCCCTGATCTGCCTCTGGTTCTGACGGCTAGCAACACCTCTCAGTTCTTCGGTTCCTTCTATCACATAAATTCTTCCACAGACAGTTTATATCTGGGTCAGCCAGTGCTTAGTCTAACAGACACTATTCCCTAGATGTGCCTCGTTTCCTGTGTTTGTAGGGAGGAGAAACGTTTTGTCCGAAGAAGCCTACGAGCACATACACACAAAAACGCACATAAATGAAAATTTTTTCACCACTTATTAAGATCGCTTTGACCTGTAGAAAAAGCTGTTGAGTTGTGGAAATGAAGGAACTCTATTTGGCAGCAAAAAGCATCTTTCTCCATTGATGAACGTTCAAAAGAATCCATGTATTTTGATAGAAAAAAATGTGCAAGAGAGATTTAAATTGCAAATATTTGAATTTCCTATTGTAGATGTTGTTAACAGTGCCTGGTTTGTTTTTGGAAGGCTCTCAAAAGTGTAAAATAGACTAATTTTTCAGTTTCACATCACAGCTCATTGTCGTGACAATTTCCTACAGCTCCACAGTAATTATGCTCTGATTCATTCAAAGACGGATGTGGGATACAACTTGATATCTTAATGATGCTCGAAAGATGACGTACAACATAAGGACGTAATTAACATGGCATTGCTACACTTCTCAATGAAGACTACTATGCTAGGGTTTGTTCTACAGATGATCAACATAGAGGAAAATGTTGTGTTTTACAAACCTGCCTCTGCAAACAATGCCTTTATTTTTTTTATAGATGCGTGCCATTGTACCTGGAACTTACAGTTTTCACAAGTTCTTTCCAGTTTTGTATCAAATATGCATCAGACGGTCAGTGAACAGACTGGGGCGGTAAAAAAGCAGTTAATAATTAATCAAGGTAAGACATCATCACCGCTGCTTTTTTCTCCTTCACAGATGCCTGTAAATTTGGTGTAATTCATGCAAAATAACAAATATCACCTCAAATATTTGAAAACGGCTCTTTTTTTAATTGCTGAATCACTTTTGCTCTCCTCAAACTGAGGGCGAAAGCACATTCTCACGACCTTGCAAATCCCAGAGGGCAACAGTTTGATCCACGAGAACGTTTTATCCTCACTCTCTCATTGATCAAGATCCAAACACGAGAACAGCTTGATCCCCTTGATCTCAGGGGACACAACATGATCCGTTTCTCCCCCTCTGCCCTCCCGTCACACACTGATGACTTGAAGTGACAGTCCATTTTAAGTTTTATCCCTCCACACACACATCTACTTATTTTGAATGGTCGTCAATGGAGAAAATGCTTTTTTGGGTCCAGATGGTGTATTTACGGCATCTACCAGCAGGGGCTAATGCAACCATGCTAACCAGCCAAACCACAATCTCTTGCAGTTTCCAAATGAATATTAAAAGAGAAACTTTCTGGTACTCTATCTTTCGGTGAATATAGTGCTTTTTCACACCCATAGGGATGTTGACTGCAGACGTATTGACGTAAAGCGGCATCATTTGCAGCCATTTAATCTGGGTTAAAGAGCCCATTTTCATTTTTCAGCCCTTGAAAAAACATGCAAGCGCCAGTGCTGGGAATGTTGAAACTCACTTAAAGTGCTGGTAACTGTATTAGTCGGTGGGCGGCCCGGCGCTGATTCATTCTGCGTGCAAGTGTGTGTTTGTGTATGAACCGATGTGTTGCTGTGATGCTGATGCAGCTGAGATATGAGATGTTCTCATTAAATACATTCAAACACACCCCAACCAGGCAGACTAATGAATGACGTGCAGCTTGATAATTACTGTGAGGATGAGTCTGCAGAAGTCTATATGTATGCAGACAGAGTCTGAACCGATAGGCCTTGTGTGTTCACTTCCTGTTCGATTATGGCACAGTGCAGTTTATATTCTCTTTCTCAGAAGAATTTCTGGGTCTGAACAGGGTTTTAGACTAAGCCAGACCCATTTACACCAAAATGAAGGGCATCGGCTTGTGATTGCATAACAGACAATAAGACAAAAAATTAGCTCATGGTTCCCATGAAAAGAATTCTGGTGGTTTTTCATCAAATCTCACAAAAATATGTCCAGACCACATTTCACACACACACACAGACACACAAAACGAAATGAAATGAAATCAAATAAATATTTATCTAAATTAAAAGAAATCTTAAAGAAAATGTACATTTATTTTTGACTAATACATACAAAGAAATACTGTAAGAAAATAATTTCCTTTATTTTAATCAACATAATGTATCATAACAAATACTTACACAATGTATAAATGCTTTATTTAATCCATATATTTAATATAATTTAATTGTATATAATTATTTACAATTTTAAGAAGTGCAATACATTGATATGAATGGGTAGCTTAACAGATTGAAAGTAATATAAAAACGTATATATATATATATATATATATGTATAAAGATGATAATGTAAAAGAAAATGTGTAATGTAAAACAACAATAGATAATAATAAAATGTAATGGTTGAGGCTTAACCGCTTTTGTAACATTCACACCCTCACAGGCATTACTGTAGGAGAACGACAGGACACATTATCAACCGCAGAGTGGCATCTGTTGTTTGCAATGCAAAGTACAAACTAGCTAACATCAGAAAACAACAGGACGCCTCACTCAAAATGATCCTATTTCCTGTTATATTTAAAAAAAACATGCAACTAAGACAAAATGACCGATTCACCTGATCCTGTACTGAGGTACGGTGCTGTAACCGTCATCATTTTGAAAGAGGACCAATGCCAAGTTTCCAACAGTTAGCTTTATAACAACGTTTCTACAATACTGAGAAAAACATGCGTTTATTTATTTATTTATTTATTTTTTAAATTGACAAAACCTCTATCATTCTTGCCGGTTTCTAACTCTAAGAAGCCTAAACCTTTTGCTTATCTATACAAAATGCATGCCCTCCCAGGCTTCTTGGCTTTTAGTTTAGATAAAGATAAAGAAAGATGTCATCTGTGATCACAGCAGGTAATTGAGTTGTCAAGTTGTAATGTAATTAAGATATTCTTCCTGATGGAGGCGACCTAAAAATAACTCAAAACAACTGAATTGACTTGATCTAGTGTAGAAACGGCACATACAATGCAGTTTACAAGGTTTCACTGCACCACCTATGCGCATGGAGTCCAGCCATGACTCCAACATCCCAATTCATTCATCTGAAATCTGTGTATTTTTTCCAGCCGCCTCCACTTGAGAAGCAGAGAGGCTCTGCATTTAGAAAACGTGGTAAAAAATAATCCAGCACCGTTGACAGGAATGTATATTTGATGCAGAAACCCAGCTTTCCCATCACGCATCAGCGATTGCTCAGACTGTGTATCAAAAACAAGTCGTGCAGAGGATCTAAATCACAAATCCTGGCTGTGGTCGATGTCCATAAGCGGACTTCATCAAACCCATTACTGGTTGATTTGCTATCAGGAAGCCTGGTTCATGTTTCTCTGTGGTGCTGCCAGGAGCCGGGCCACTTTTCCTCAGATCCAGCAGCTCTCTGCTACGGCAGACAGTGTCGGACAGCCTGGCTCCTGGCAGAGCAGCCCATAGCCAAATGAATAATACATTTCCTTCTAGAAAACCAGTCTCACCTACAATTTACTTGTTTAGACGCGTCATCCGCATTCAAAACCTACCTGAAACTCTTTCTACATTGGCGGCCAAACGTTTGAAATAATAGAATTTTTAATTTTTTTGAAAGACCTCTCTTATGCTTACCAAGGCTGCATTAAGTAAAATATTATTGCATTTTTTTAAATCTGTTTTCTATTTGAATATATTTTAAAATGTAATTTATTCATGTGATACATTTTTTTTTTAATGCTCAAATGCCCATTTCTTATTTTTATCAATGCTGAAATTATTTTTTGCTGCTTATTTTTTTAATGGAATCTGTGATACTCTACAATTCAAACATTTGGGGTAAGTATGATTTTTTTTTTTTTAAAGACAAGAAATGGAAAGAAATTAACAATTGACAAAATAATACTAAAAAAAAATATGTTTACTTTTATTCAGCTAGGATGCAATAAATTCAGAAGTGACAGTAAAAACATTTATAATGTTATGAAAAAAATATATTTCAAATTAATGCAGTTCAATAAACTTTCTATTCATTAAAGAATCTTGAATTTTTTTTACACAGTTTCCACAAAAAATATCAAGCAGCAAAAACTTTTTCAGACTTGATAATAATAAGAACCATTATTAATAACTGAGTACCAATAATAATTGAGCAGCCATATTAGAATGATTTCTGATGGATCATGTGACACTCAAGACTGGAGTAATGATGCTGAAAATTAAGTTTTCCATCACAAGAATAAATTACATTTTTAAATCTATTCAGATAGAAAACACTTGTTTGAAATTGTAATAATATTTCACAATATTACTATATGCTTCGATCAAACAAATGCAGCCTTGGTCAGCATAAGAGACATTTAAAATCCTAATTATTCTAACTTTTCCCCACCATTGTATGTTTGTTTTTTTCTACAATCTGCTCGCTTAGATCTTGGAGGACGTCCATCTCCTGCTCCGTCAGTGCCAAAGCGGTGGGCTAGAGTCAGTAGAGCTGACCTGTTTTAACCTGGCTGCCAAAACTCGTAGAAATGCTGGGGTGGCGTTCATCTCCGATTAAGAGCTTATAGGGTTCCTGCTGAGAGCAATGATGGGACAGCGGTGAGGGCAAAGAGCTGACATTTGAAATGAGCTAATGAAATGTCTTACAGCACAAGTGCCCTTAAATGCTTTATGCGAGTGCATCTTTAGTGTTTGCATGCCTTGGGGTTGTGTGTATCTGCGTGTCTCTAGGGGTGAGGTGGCTGCTTGTCACACAACAAAACAGGCGAGCTGCAGTATAGTGGCAGCGTGTTCCTGAACAAAACATGATCTGTATGGACAAGCAAGGATGTGAGCAGTCTTTATTTCCAACGCCTAGTCAGTCAGCAAATCACAGTCGCTTGATAACCTTCATCAGGCAGAGGAGAGAACAAAACTAAAGTGCACTGTGGTAAAGACTTGCAAACAAATGGAGTTATTTTATACTATAAAAGTATGGCAGTGCATGACGTCATTTATGGCCCATCTCATGGCTTCTTTTATCTGACGAAAGAGAAGGTGGGTATTATTTCAAGGTCACCCAGAGTTGTGGGATGTGCTCAGAGATGTGGTCATCCAGAGTCTCTGTATCTCTCCATAAGTCTGCAATTGGGACATTCCACAGGGGAAAACAAATCTCAAGAATATATGAGTAAAAATGACTTGAGTTCTTGAGTTCTATAATGAGGATGTGTTTTGGCCTATTAATAAATAAATGAATAAATAAAGTATATAGTATTTTGTATTTATTCTATGAACATTTTCAAAATGTATTGTAGCATTACATTTTTATTTATATACATATTTCAGTTTGTACTGTAGAGAGTATTATATATATAATATATATACACACACACACACATATATATATATATATATATATATACACATGTATATGTATATACACACGCACACACTAAACGATGTATTATATGAATTATAATATTTTCAACATGCATTCTTATAGTCAAACATAATAAAATTAAAAAATTTAGCTTCACTTAGTCATTTTTCTTCAGAATGTTTCAAATCTTGCAGAAATGTACTTTGTACATTTATTTTATTTTATTTTGAAAATTACCTTTTCAAAGTAGGAAGGACCCAGTGGAATGACCCAGCTGACATGGTTGTATCCATCACTGATTTCTCAAATGATCAATCAAAATCAAGAGTCACCGATGGGCTCATTAGGATCATTTGACCCTCAATTGGTCTGACACGGTATTATGCCTAAGCTGTTTTGCTGGTCTGTAAACTGGTTTTAAAGGGGGTTGGTGCACTATTCACGCTGGAAATCCAACAAACCATAGCTTTTTCCGAAAACACATAGCCTAATAGTATTTCTCAATGAACTCACACGTGCGTATTTTGAGGAATACGGGTCCTCAAAGAGCGCCCACGTCTTCTTCTGCCATCTGCTCCAGCGCCCGGACCTGTTATCGGGCGAGTCGCCTTGCGCCAGTCTCCGGGTCATCTCAACACCCTCATCCCCCTCGGCCGCCTCAGCAACCCCCTCAGGCTCCGGGTCTTCATGCCCGAGATCCAGAGCAACCCCGGCGAAGCTGTCCAAAGCCTCCTCCGCCTCTCGATGCTGCCGGTAGGTCATCCAGCAGCACGGTTCCACGTCTGTCTCGTCGATCCCCCAAAACGCCAGCTCCTCCTCATACAAAGGTCCACACACGTCCGCCGGGCAATGCAGCTTGCCCGTGCGATAATAGTTAAGGATGTGGGCGAAAACGCCGGGGTGACGGTCGAAGAAAAACTCCCCGATGTCCGCATCATAATCGAAGTTATTAGGCGCGTCGGGCTCCGCCAGCCAGGAGAGTCGAGTGCCGGGCAGGGTGCGCAGGGTGCTGCGGTAGGTCTGGTGCTTGATTCCTCCGACGTTGATCACGATGCGATCCTTGTCGTCCCCTTGGCCCATTGCGTACCTCTCTAGTCATATCTCCAACCCGTGGACCGTCATCATACCGCTGGAACCCATGTTCAGAAATTCAAATGTGTTTACGATCGTGCCAGGTGCGCCTCAAAGTGTCCATGCCAACAATAGAATTCCAAAACCCTTGAATGACTTCTAAGATGCGAACGCGTTTTCCCTCCAATACCCCAATATCCCGACACCTCGGCTCGGGTATGAGCGCGTCAGGAAGGTTTTTTTATGGTGTCACTGGGCGCAAGGTGGTGCTGAACGGACAGCGCCAGTCATCCGTCGAGCCTTCATAACTCCAGCGTCCCTCTTGTGTTACAGCTTCCCCTGGGGAAATAAACCCCGCGCTACACGTCCGTTTTCTTTGAGAACGCACAGACGAACCAGCAGCAGATCCTGCCTTCAGCAATTCCAGTAGCCTTTAAAAAGGTATGCACAATCGATGGTGCTTTGAATAGTCCGAAGTCCCATTGAAGCGATCACTTGTGATGACGGTCTGAAGAACCAGGCGTCGCAGCAACAAGGGAGGGTCTTTCATTCACAGGAGCAGAGCTCAATCTAAAATGTGTTTCCACGCGAACAAAAACGCAACATGTTCTCGGGGTGGAAGACGCACTGTATGGAAAGCCGTTTTAAAGTGTAGTTCTTAGAATGAACTACAGTCTATTATGTTGCTATAGCCTAGCGCTTAATGTACTGAATAAATAAATACATCACTATGCAATGCATTCTTTGTCCTTGGAAAAATGAACATCTTATATGCAACAACTATTCAAGCGACTGTAATTTACAAGTTAACCTGGTTACCAGTTAGCCTAGATAACCTGTTGAGCGGTACGGTCCCACATATTATTTCCGTGCCCCTGGGAGTACGGTCCCACATATGGGCTATTGTGAGTTTCTTTCTCACAATTCTGACTTTTTTCTTGCAATTCTGAGAAAAAACGAATTGTGAGATATAAACTCACAATTGCATGACAAAAGTATGAATTGTGAGATATAGACTCGCAAATGTGCAAAAAAAAAAAGTCTGAACTGTGAAATATTAACTCACACTTCAGAGAAAAAAGTCAGAAATAAGGAAGTTTATCTCATCACAGAATAAAAAAATTAAAAAGTAATTGCACAATTTATCTTGTTTTATTTTTATATGTATATTTTTTCTTGCCATTGTGAGCTTATATTCTGAGAAAAAAGTCTGTGCCAGGAACAAAAAACTGCATTGTAATATGTAAAGTGAGAAATCAGGGGGGTGGGGGACTCTGAATTCTGAAAAAATACACTTTTTTTTATTCTATGGCAGAAATAAGCTTCCATAAATAGTGACTAAAATGTGATACAAACATAGTAACTAATAAAATAGAAAACCTGCCAGTAGTTAAGAAGGTGTAGCTGTATCTGTGTTAGTTTAAAGGAATAAATGTTAAAACAGCTTGTCATGCACACTGCGTCCTATTTGTATGAGCAGCAGGTAACCTTGTGTTTATGCTGGAGCTGTTTGTGAACTGCTCCGGGTCCATTTTTAAAGGACAATGTGGTGATGAGGAGGAGGTGCACGACTAAAATCAGAGCACATTTTCCTGGGAGGCGTGTATGACCGTGTACACGTGGAGGCTGGACTAGGGAGGAGGTGATTTGTTGCATTTTGGGGACATTTGTGTGCTGCCTCCCAACCGCAGACCTATGAAAGGGAAATAATACATGCATATGAAATATCAGAGAAGTCTCACAATCTCACTGTGCCTTATGGGTAGCTCAGAATTCATAAATTAATGAGAAAAGCTTTTATTTTTACATTAGAGAAGCTTTAAGCTGTTTGGGGACCAGATACACCAGCCCATTGCAATTGTAGAAATTTCATTAAAATAGATTTTAGATTTTGATACAGATCTAAATTGACTAATATAAAAGTGCCTTCGGTTTAGATATAAAGGTCATTTAAATTTTTTTCTTGTAATGCCATTTCTGAGCAGTCAGAGCCTGCAATGCTTATGTCTGCCTATAGGTGGAAGCAAAGTGTTTGTAATATTATTGAAACACCAAATATCAAACATTATTTGAACAATTTTGTTCTAAATAAATACATAGATACATAAAAATAAATAAATAAAAACAAGATCACTTTTATTTAATAATTATTCTGGCCCAATTTTACATTTCAAAGAAGACTGTGTCTGTTTAGAAAATTGTAAAAATAAATAAATACATAAAAATAAGAAAGCAATTACATTTTTACATGTAATTTAAACATTTCAACACGTACCCTCTTCTTAATATAATTCTAATTGTGTACACTGTCCTTTTAATAGTCACTTTCAGCCTCCAAAAAAAAAAAACTACATTAAGACTATTACAAATATTAACCTTTCTTTCTCTGGTGAACAATTGTGTATATTATATTTATTATAATATTTAAATTCTATTATAGTTACTAAAAAAACTAATGTGCATTATTGGTATTAAAAATAAGACAAAGCCTAGATAATGTAATTTTTATTTATTCAATTATTATGTTTATATATGTACATATTTGTGTATGTGTGTGTTTTAATTATTATTAATAATAATAATTTATTGTATGTGTTAGGGTGGGAAGATTTTATACTCTGTATTGTTCCACTGGATTCTATAACACAATTTGCTTATAAATAAATGAATGAATGAATGAATGAATGAATGAATGAATAATAAAAGAAATAAAAGAACACCCATCCCAATGTTTAATTGCTAATGCAAAATTACTAATGCCGTTTTAATTATTACTTACTGTATGTAATTGTTTTTCTTTTTCTCTCTTTATTGTCTTCTTTAACCTTTAAATTGTTAATGCACCCAGGAGATTACAGACATTGTACAGAAAGGACAGTGAGTGAGGAGAATATTGAAAAGGGGTCATCCATCCGTAATAACTTGTCAGGTGACTCGGTAAAAAAGGTCAACTCAACATCTTATCCAAAAGTAACATGGCACCATGCTGTGACCAGTCTGCTGACCTTGAGGTGAATGCTTCTGGGAGATACAAACTGCAAACTTGAAAATTAAAACAATAATTGGAAGATAAACACAAAATATTTAATGTGTTAAAAATAGCAATAAATGCATTTTGCTGAGATGTTCCCGCTATTTTGGTTAATCAGTATTTGTAACAAATCCTCCATGCTACTCTAAATTCTGGTATAAATTTCATAATACACAGTTTCGCAATAGGCACTCTTTCACCTATTGCAACGTTTTTATATATCTGGTTGTGCAGTTGTCCTTAAGTCAGTATCACCAATAAACAAACTGTCTTTGTCATAAGCATCCTCAACTTCTTAGAAACACCTCTCAGTTCACAAAAATATTTGTCTGGAAATTTGCTAAATACTACACATATTCTAAGTAGGCATAAACCAGTTGACCTATCCAAACCCTCTTACAAACCAAAGCCTCAATTCCAACCAATAGGCGATGAGCAAATCATCACCTCCCACCTGCCACTGTGCATTAGTAATGCTCAGTGCGACTGATTGTCTCGAATCGGTTCTTTTGAACAGTTCATTTCAAACAACCGGTTCAAAAGATCGATTCATCTATTCTTTTACCTACGTCATCACGTGGTTCCTAACAAGACGACGCGACATATACATGTTCTGTGTGCGCCTATATCACAGTTTATTGCGTTTTTATATATACAATTTTATCAACAAGGGTGTTTATTGTATTTTAAAGTGTCCATTATTTACCTCATAAAACAGTTATTTAAAACCTAAATATTATGTGCTACACGGTTTTCGGTTTAACCAGTCAGTTCATTTACATGGATAGCAGTAAGATACTGTGTAGCCTAATAACAATCAAAACCCAGCTTATTCTAACAACAAAACAACACGTTTGTGTGATATTTGAAGTCATAAGTGTTTTAAGTTAGCAGACAGGCGCACATTACAAATGCGCAAGAATGCTGTCAAGTTGCTTGCATGAAAAGTCAAATCAGTGTACAAAAATATAGACCTGCTGATTGGATTTTGCATTAACAGTGGCCTTTAACCGATAAAATAACAATTTACATTCAGACTTTTTGTGTTATGAAACATAATTACAGTTCAAATGTCAATGTAAACGCGCTGGGTTAGTTGTTGATTCGGATTCTATCCGTTTCGTGAACGAGTCGTTCATTCCGACTGATTCATTGAAAAGATTCGACTCACAAGAGTGATTTATTCACGGACACCGCTATCGTTTGTTATGGCTGCGCGCTAGAATGCGTGGCTCATAGGGAAACTTTCTATCGTCTTTTATCGGAGTCTATTTTATTTATTTCCGCCATGTCGGCGGGCATTATGCTTATTAACCTACATCGACTTTGGCACCGTTCCTTCGGTGCCAGACGGCCGTTTTTAGCGAGATTATACCACACTCAGCGAGGAGTCTATGGTTTCAGACCGAGAGAGATTCCGGAGAAAGATGCTGGGCTTCCGCAGATCTCCGCGCTTAACCAAGGTTGATAACTTAACAGTAACATGCCTGTAATATTGTCTGTGTTATTATAATGTTCATGCTTTAGAGACCCATAACGGTAGCGTCTTACTTCTTAACGATGCATTCTTAAACCTGCAAAAACATTAGAGATACAAAGCAAAACCTGCAATGCTGTAACATTTGGAGTGTGGCAATGTATTACAAGCCGCATTCGCTGGCTGTCTGATGTAAACAGATCACGGGCTGGCGAGACTGGTGGAGGCCTATCGAGCACATGGACACAAAGTAGCTCAAATTAACCCCTTACTCCCCCAAACTCCTGTGCTGGACAGCGTTCCGGAGATCGGTCTGTTGAATGGAGCCGTTCATGGAGTCCTCAACACCACTAGTGAGTTTCTGCTTGTTTCCTGGTAACTTACATAATTTTGAAGTTGGTCGTAAAATACCTCTTACGTATTACTAAACGTATGTTCCGGGTTCAAAGGCGGTTAAAGTGTCGGAACGGAATATGGGAGTATGTATTTAGTAGAAAATTTAAGACTTAAGCCCTGTTCACACCAAGAACGATAACTATAAAGATAACGATATTAGCGTCCACACCAGCGAACGATATCGTCTGTTTATTTTAAGCGCACATGCGTCTGCCGCTTTAAATTCTTGAGCGCGTTACAGCAGGATGGATTCTGATTGGCTGTCAGTGTTTTATCGTTCATCAGCTGGAAAAAAATCGTTCTGAAAGTGATCACAACTATATCGTTCCTCTGTATCGTTATCGTTATAGTTGTGGTGTGAACTATGCTATTCTTTAATATTGAGAACGATTTTTAGAACTATATCGTTATCTTTATAGTTATCGTGCTTGGTGTGAACGGGCCTTTAGGCTATATTTCATGATGTCGATTAGCACAAGAAATCATTTCCACATGTTCAGTTTTGTGCAGAAATGGGTTTACAGTAATGGCATTAACTTGAGTAAGGAAGGGAAATTAGTTAAGGGGAAAGGTATTAGGGTTTAAATGCATAAATGTGCACTCTTGTATTTATTAATGCACTTATTGTTTTATAATAACGTTATTATTTTAACTATAATGCTATTATTATTTTGTTATTTATTTTATTCATATAATTTTTTATTATTTTTTTGTTATTTTTATCAATATTATTTTTTTAAACCTAATTGTTTATTTATGTATTTAACTACGAAGTATATGTATGCAATGAATATAACGTTAAACATTCAGTATTGACGCATGTATGTGCGCGAGCTGATTAACAAAGCCCGTTGAGTGGATTGAGCGCGCGGCGGCGCAGATGCGCGAGCTTGTCGAGTGAATATATCTATCTCACAGACATCACTGCATTCATAGGGGCATTCACTATAAACATCATTTATTTTCAACCTTAGGCATACACGACTTTCTGGCAAAAGTGAAAGTAACAGCCTGTGAAATGCGCTAGGATGTACTTTTTTTTACCTCTCATTCTGCATCAGTACAAATACGTGCACGCGTTGCGAGTGTACATGTATTTAAATGTATATATTTATATTCATATAATTTATATCATATATAAATATATTTAATATATCAACATAACATATTTTTCTTAAATATATACATGCATGTGTTTGTATTTATATATACATAATAAATATACGCAGTATACACATATATTATGTAAACAACTTTTATTTTGGATGGGATTAATTGCAATTAATCGTTTGACAGCACTACTTTATTTATTTATTTATTTAAGATGAAAAATGTGATTGCAATTTAAAATGCTATTTTTCCCCTCCAAGTTTGCTGTGATAATTTAGAGGGCTGGACTATTTGACCCCAAATGTAGTGATTATATATTAATATGACAGAAGAAGAAGAACTTCTGTTATTATTATTATTATTATTATTATTATTATTAATTTATTTATTTGTATTATTATGTTAGCTTGTAATGTTAAAAGTCTATAACATAATTTATTAAATATGTATGGCTTTTTTATGTGTGGTTGTGGCTATACTTTAGAAAACAAATTGTGCTGGGCAACGATAACATTTCTTTTTAATCGCGATTAATCACATGATTTTCTGCGATTAATCACATTGTAATGCACAAAATTCAATAATGAATTCAAAAGTAGTGTATTGTG
>NW_015555741.1:1447005-1481899 GCF_001515605.1 Sinocyclocheilus anshuiensis | reverse complement strand
TGAACAAAAGTGCAATAACATTTGGTTTGCAAACACTTTAAACAAATAAGGTGCTTTTTTACAGCAGTATTCCTTTTATATAGTAGCAGTTAAAATATTTCTTGTAAATCTCATTAAAAAATGTAATCAAATTAAATATAAAACCAAAGCTATTTGCCACTGCCAGGGCATTAACGTTTTTATAGAAGATATTTTATAGCTTGTTACAGAAAAACAAGTTATGCTCGGAGTCCAGAACCTCGATCATAACATTATAACAGGCATCTTCCAATTAGAGATCTACACTCCCGTGGGACCCAGCGCAACAGAGTGCAGCGCGGGACAACACTTGATGGGCGAGTTTGGGTGCGGGCGGGTAGAGATTTGTGTGTGCGGGATGTGGGAGAATAAGGGTGTACTCACACTAGGCGTTTTGAACCGTGCCGAGCGCGTTTGACCCCCAAAGCCTGGTTTGTTTGACTAGTGTGAGCGCTCCGTGCCGCGCTCGGGCGCGGTTCGTTTAGCCGGCCCTGGCTCGGTTGGAAGAGGTGGGACAGGGGACGGTTCGGTTGGGCTCGGGTGCGGTACGCATGCAGTGTGAGCGCTAACCGTACCGGAGCATGGATCAAATACTGTTTTGTGTGCGCTGCTGTCATCATTACGACCGCAAACATATACTATTACTACTACTACACTACACTTTTCAATTTAATTCAATCAAGTATATTTAGGTTTATAATGGCTATGGTTCTCACCTTATTGATGAACAGGAAATGTAGTTTGCGAGTAAAGCTGCAAATTATTTAATTAACTCGGCTGCATCTGAGTAAAGAACTATATTATTAAAAAACTGCGTTAATGCGCGATAAAATAATTGTCGGCATGAATCAATTAATGCGTTAACGCGATAATAACTTTAACGTTAAAAGTTAACGTTAACTTTTAAGCGATAATAATAATGTTAATTTGCCCAGCCCTAAAAAATATGTATTTTAATGTTTTTATCTGTGCAATCTCTTGCCCCATACACTCTCATTGTAAGTCTATTACTGTAAATAGGCCTACACTTTTTTCTAAACTAAGATATTAGTTACAATTATTTTCTGTGACAATTTTAAGTTTTTATCACAAGTACACTTAAAGAATATTTTATAGTGTTGTATATTCAATTTTAGTCTTTTTTTTTTTTTTTAAGTTGTATAAAGTGATAGTAGTATAATGTCTGATGAATCCGTATCTGCCATGCAGTGTCCTAATATGATGATGATTTGACAATTTGCCGCTGAGGTTGAGTTGTATTTACCACAGTATATTTTTAAATAACACTCCTTTAATTTGGTCCATTTAGTTCCTTACATTTCTTCTTGTCTTTATTGCAGGATTGCGGCATTTTGGCAAAGCCGAGGCGACCTCAGAAGAGGTGGTGGCCTACCTGGAGAGAACATACTGTGGGAGAATTTCAGTGGAAACCACTCAGCTCCAGAGCTTGCAGGAAAGAGAGTGGTTTGCAGACCGATTTGAGGAACTCAAGAAAGAGGCGTTTTCGACAGAGGAGAGGAGACAGCTGGCTAAACTGATGCTTGAATCACAGGTAACACAGCAGTTTGCATTTAGTCACTTTTATTTTGAATGCCTCAGGATGCCTGTTACACTTTGAATAGCATGTAAATCATTACACTCTTGATTCCACTGGCATCAGCAAATGTACGTCTCTTGTGTTCTCTTTTAAAAAGGAATTTGACCACTTTTTAGCCACCAAGTTTGCCACTGTCAAACGATATGGAGGTGAGGGAGCAGAGAGCATGATGGGATTTTTCTGCGAGCTGTTCCGCTCTTCGGCGTACAGTGGAGTGACAGACATGGTCATGGGAATGCCTCACCGCGGACGTCTCAACCTGCTTACCGGACTACTGCAGTTCCCTCCAGAGGTTGATTCTTATTTCTTCTGGCTATATTTTCTGTATGTAGATTACAGTTTAAAGCATGTCTAGACAGCCTGCTGCTGTAACATATTAAGTCCGATATATACAGTCTACAGATGGAGAACACATTGAAAATGTGGGTATTTAATCCTGGAGATAAACCGTTTTAGTATATTAAAACAATGTGTTTTTATATACTAAAGGTAGCATTTAAAGGTGCTTTAGTTAAAGGGATAGTTCACCCAAAAATGAAAATTCTGTCATTAATTACTCGCCCTCATGTTGTTCCAAACCTGTAAGACCTTCGTTCATCTTTGGAACAAAAATTAACATATTTTTGATGAAATCCGAGAGCTTTCTGACCCTGCATAGACAGCAACGCAGCTACCACATTCAAGGCCCAGAAAGGTAGTAAGGACATCATTAAAATAGTACATGTGACATCAGTGGTTCAACCGTAATGTTATGAAGCTACGAGAATACTTTTGTGCTCAAAGAAAACAATAATAATGACTTTATTCATCAATTTCTTCTCTTCCATGTCAGTCTTCGATGTGCGTTCACGAGAGTTGTAGCTTCATAAAATTAAGGTTGAACCTCTGATGTCACATGGACTAATTTAACAATGTTCTTACTACCTTTCTAAAGCCCTCGAATTTCATCAGAAATATCTTAATTTGTGTTCCGAAGATAAACGAAGGTCTTACGGGTTTGGAACGACGTGAGGGTGAGTAATTAATGACAAATTTCATTTTTCGACACTGAAAGTCTAGTGGTTTGCACAATGACATATAATGCAATTGCATCTCTGGTGACTTGAGTTCAAGTCCTTTGCCAATCCTGTTGCCAACTCTCCACCCACGCTTTCCTGTCATCCTCTACAGTACTGTCTGCTAAAATAGCTTGAAAAAAATAAATTCTACACCAATGAAGTCACAATAATTACTCAGTGGCACATATCAATTTAAAATTCATGTAAATGTTATGCTGGTAAACTTATGTTTGTAATGGAAACATACTATATTAATTATTTTCACTACTGATCTTATTTTGTTAATTTGTTGTATGTGATGACTCTTAAAGGGATAGTTCACACAAAAATGTAAATTCTCTCATTATTTACTCAAACCTGTATGAATTTCTTACTTCTGTGGAACATAAAAGAAGATAGTAGCCAAACAGTTTTGGTTACCATTGACTTCCATTATATGGACAAAAAAACTCTGTGACATTTCTCAAAATATCTTCTTTTATGTTATAAAGAAAGTCCTAGAGGTTTGGAACGACATGAGGGGGAGTAAATGATAACAGAATTTACATTTTTGCGTGATTTTTCCCTTTAAAATTGTGCTTGCATGCACACCTTCGGTTTGGAATCGATTCCTTGTTTTTCTTCCTTGTCAGTCATGTTTATGCCATCTTGGTTTAATTCCTCACTCATTGTTTCTTCTTCACATCTAATCCTCTGAGTCACAATCTCCACCTCCTCATTCCACATAAATAGACTTATTCTTCAAGAAATGACAGTTTATTTTGTAACGGCAAGTTTTGGGAGAACATTATAATTGAGACATTGCCTGCAGCCATTATTAAGCTTTTGACGAGCCAAATACTTCTTCATTTCTCGCTCTCAGCTCATGTTCCGTAAGATGAGGGGTCTCAGCGAGTTTCCGGAGAACTCTCCCTCAATTGGAGACGTGCTGTCTCATTTGACCTCCACGGTGGAGCTGGACTTTGGGGCGGGACACCCTCTCCATGTCACTATGCTGCCTAACCCCTCCCACCTGGAGGCCATCAACCCCGTGACGCAAGGAAAGACTCGTGGCCGTCAGCAAGTCAAACAGGACGGCGATTACTCCACTGACCCTAATGCACGACCAGGAGACAAAGTCATCTGCCTGCAGGTCCCGAGCAGAGATCAATCAATCAATTTTAGGATGTCTTGTTTTAGTTATGTTTTAGCTTCCGGATTAGGAAATTCACTAGCTATAACATTATACACCATGCTAATATATAGTAGTTGTGGTAATGTTATAACATTACAGTTCTTTATCTGTTATGTACAGGTTCACGGCGATGCTTCGTTTTCAGGCCAAGGCATAGTAACCGAGAACTTCACCCTGTCAAATCTCCCCCATTTTAGAGTAGGTGGAAGCATCCACCTCATCGTGAACAATCAAGTGGGCTACACCACTCCCTCAGAGAGGGGCCGATCATCTCTGTACTGTAGTGATGTTGGTATGTATTTGTCAGGGGTGTGATTGATTTATATTTTTATTTTTTATTTTTTTTCCACTGTACATAGATTTCCATATTTTCCAACCTGAGATGTATGACTTAAGATTGGCCTGTCGTGGTTGTTTCTTAATTGTCTCGTTGTGGTTATTTAAACTGAATCCAATTATTTGAGATAAATTAAATAATTGTGCAGGCTACATTTCAATCACATTTTGCAATCCTAATAATAGGAAATTATATTGTGGTTATATTATAATATAAATTCACCCAACAATGGAAAATGTGACCGCACCTTGAAAGGTCTTTCTGCAGTTTTAAATAATAGTTTGATAAAAATAATTTAAAAGCAAATAAATTAAGACGGCCGGTAATATTAGGATTGTAATTTTATTGATGTTCATTAAAATAAAAGTATTATTATTATTATTATTATTATTAATAATAATAATAGTAATATTTTTATGGCAATACAGTAGTATTAGTGCAATAATGATATTTCTTTCATTTAATTAAGAAAATTAAATGTATTATTATTAATAATTTAATTTATATACGTAGTATAAATTGTAAAAACATGATATAGTTCAGCCATAATATTTCTTGCCATGAAAATAGCCACAGAAGCTGGAATGGCATTTATTTATATACGTTGTTATTATTATTATTATTATTGTTATTATTATTTATAATTTATAGAATAATATAGAAGTTTTAGTTTAGTTTTTATCTTGTATATTTTAATAGTTTTTATATTTTATGTTTTTATTTTAATTTTAGTTAAACAAATTTGCAATTTTGTGTTTTTGTCATTTTTATTAGGTATTTTTTATTTCTATATAGTTTTTTTTGTTTTAATTTCATTTTCAGTTGTTTTAGTACATCATATTAAACTAAATAAAAATTTGAAATGTTTACCTGGAAACTAGCTGAAGAAAAATAACATTTAAAAACTAAACAACATTTTTGCAATTCTGTTTGTTGCTGTTCAGGTAAAATGGTGGGATGTGCAATAATCCATGTGAATGGCGATGACGCTGAGGAGGTCCTCAGGGCGACCCGGCTGGCCGTGGAATACCAGCGACGTTTCAGAAAAGACGTTATTATAGACCTGCTTTGTTACCGCCAGTGGGGGCACAATGAGCTGGACGAGCCCTTTTTCACAAACCCCGCAATGTATACAATTATTCGGTGGGTACCTCTAACGGTCACGGTTTGGGAAATTCACATTTCTTTTCCAAATTCATTTAATTTTCCTCTTTTCATTGCCATTCTAGGTCGAGAAAAAGTATCCCTGATTCGTATGCCGACCAGCTCGTCGCTGAGGGTCTGATGACAGAGGAAGAGCGTGGTCAGATCAAGACCACCTACTACGCTATGCTCAACGACCGGCTGAACAACATGACCCTCTACAGCCCTCCGCCCACCAACCTCCAGGGGCGCTGGGGAGACCTGGTGGAGCCCCAGAATAGAGTCTCGTTCTGGGACACAGGTGTAGCGCTGCCCCTGCTGCAGTTCGTAGGAGCCAAATCAGTAGACATACCTGAGGAGATACAACTGCACAGTCATCTGAGAAAGACACACGTGCAGGTATTGAAAGAACATCTTGCTTGATCTTTTATGGCATTTTGTAAAAAAAAAAAAAAAAGCAATATGACAGTTGAGAGGTTTAACGTTTATGCATGTATCATGTAACAGTAGGAATATCTGTAACAATATATATGAACGGCTCTTCAAAAATAAGTTTCTCAGTAAAGAATCGATGCAGTCTATTTGATTTGAACAAACCTAAACAAATGTTTTGTTTTGTCACAGGCACGCCTGCAGAAACTGGAAGAGGGCACAAAATTGGACTGGTCCACAGCAGAAGCCCTGGCGTTTGGCTCAATGCTATGCCAGGGTAAAGTGTTCATTTCTCCTTCCTTGCACTGTTAAAATGAACATTAACAGAATAATTTGTGCTTTCAGTGTATCTGTATACAGATTTTTCCCCTAATCATTGTTACCTTTAGGTTGTTCACTGGTTATTTTAAGATAATTTTGGACAATATTTATTGTGAAAAATAATGCATTTTATAGGTTTAGAATTTATATTCCTTATATAACAGATGATTTATTTAACTGTACTCTATTAGAAAGGATTCTTTGTCAGCTTAATACAAACTAAATATTTTCCACATAATATTTTAATCATTTCGAACTCATTGTTCTTGAGTTTAATGATAATATAAAAGTCAATAATTTTTTGCAAATGTACTGTGTACAGTTTCTACCTTTTTAAACTTTTTAAATGAATTATACACTAACGTTCAAAAGTTTGTGGTCGGCTTAAAGATGTATCTTATGTGAACCATAATGAACCATCTTATGCTGTATTTATTTGATTCATGTATATAATAATATTCTGAAATATTATTGCAAAGCTGAATTTTCAGCATCATTATTCCAGTCTTCAGTGTCACATGACCCTCCAGAAATCATTCTAATATGCTTAAGAAACATTTCTTATAATTATCAGTGTTAAAAACAGTTGTTCTGCTTAATATTTTGATGGATGAATAAAAAGTTCAAAAGAACAGCATTTATTTGAAATCTCTTTTATAATAATGTAAAAGTCACTTTTATCCATTTAATGCATCCTCGTAGAATAATGTCTTTCAGAAAAAAACATCCTACTGACCCTAAACTTTGGATCATCAGTGTACATGAAAATATGTTAACATCAAAAAGTTTTAAAAACCTATTTTTATATGTATTTAATGCAGGATTTAATATCCGTATCAGTGGTCAGGATGTTGGCCGGGGTATGCCCCTGCTGCAGTTCGTAGGAGCCAAATCAGTAGACATACCTGAGGAGATACAACTGCACAGTCATCTGAGAAAGACACACGTGCAGGTATTGAAAGAACATCTTGCTTGATCTTTTATGGCATTTTGTAAAAAAAAAAAAAAAAGCAATATGACAGTTGAGAGGTTTAATGTTTATGCATGTATCATGTAACAGTAGGAATATCTGTAACAATATATATGAACGGCTCTTCAAAAATAAGTTTCTCAGTAAAGAATCGATGCAGTCTATTTGATTTGAACAAACCTAAACAAATGTTTTGTTTTGTCACAGGCACGCCTGCAGAAACTGGAAGAGGGCACAAAATTGGACTGGTCCACAGCAGAAGCCCTGGCGTTTGGCTCAATGCTATGCCAGGGTAAAGTGTTCATTTCTCCTTCCTTGCACTGTTAAAATGAACATTAACAGAATAATTTGTGCTTTCAGTGTATCTGTATACAGATTTTTCCCCTAATCATTGTTACCTTTAGGTTGTTCACTGGTTATTTTAAGATAATTTTGGACAATATTTATTGTGAAAAATAATGCATTTTATAGGTTTAGAATTTATATTCCTTATATAACAGATCATTTATTTAACTGTACTCTATTAGAAAGGATTCTTTGTCAGCTTAATACAAACTAAATATTTTCCACATAATATTTTAATCATTTCGAACTCATTGTTCTTGAGTTTAATGATAATATAAAAGTCAATAATTTTTTGCAAATGTACTGTGTACAGTTTCTACCTTTTTAAACTTTTTAAATGAATTATACACTAACGTTCAAAAGTTTGTGGTCGGCTTAAAGATGTATCTTATGTGAACCATAATGAACCATCTTATGCTGTATTTATTTGATTCATGTATATAATAATATTCTGAAATATTATTGCAAAGCTGAATTTTCAGCATCATTATTCCAGTCTTCAGTGTCACATGACCCTCCAGAAATCATTCTAATATGCTTAAGAAACATTTCTTATAATTATCAGTGTTAAAAACAGTTGTTCTGCTTAATATTTTGATGGATGAATAAAAAGTTCAAAAGAACAGCATTTATTTGAAATCTCTTTTATAATAATGTAAAAGTCACTTTTATCCATTTAATGCATCCTCGTAGAATAATGTCTTTCAGAAAAAAACATCCTACTGACCCTAAACTTTGGATCATCAGTGTACATGAAAATATGTTAACATCAAAAAGTTTTAAAAACCTATTTTTATATGTATTTAATGCAGGATTTAATATCCGTATCAGTGGTCAGGATGTTGGCCGGGGTACGTTCAGTCAGCGTCACGCTATGGTTGTGTGTCAGGAAACCAACGACATGTACATCCCCCTCAATCACATCAACTCTATCCAGAAAGGCCACTTGGAGGTGAGCCAAACCAGACACGGACACAACATGCACAGTGTACTGCAAACATGAGTTATGCATTGCTGCAATCATTTATCACTTTTTTAATATATGTTTTAACATTACATTTTAGATTATGCTGGTTGATGGAATGGAATGTGATAGCTTTGTATTGTAACTCAATACACCAGCTGCTCTTCATTCCTGAGCTGGGTGGCTTGCTGTTTCGATTCTTTAAGCCAGCACATTTTACTGCATATAATTATGTTGTGTGTGTGTGTGTGTGTTCTCGCAGGTGTGCAACAGTGCTCTTTCTGAGGAAGCTGTTCTGGGGTTTGAGTATGGAATGAGCATTGCTCAGCCTATACTGCTGCCCATCTGGGAGGCTCAGTTTGGAGATTTCTTCAACGGTGCCCAGATAATATTTGACACTTTCCTCTCTGGAGGTAAAAAAAAAAAAAAAGCAATCAAGTACTAAGGATCACAGTATAATTTGCACAACCTTTGGTCAAATGGATAATACATCTTTAGAGCCTAAATCCTGTTTTGTGGCTAAACTTCTTTAGGTGAGGCGAAATGGCTCCTGCAGAGTGGATTGGTCATCTTACTGCCACACGGATACGATGGAGCCGGACCAGAGCATTCGTCTTGCCGAATCGAGCGCTTCTTACAGGTGAGTTAAAGGGTTAGTTCACCCAAAAATGAAAATTAGTGATTAGTGACGAATGCGGAGAGAGAACAAAACAAAACGCCGGTCACAAATTAGAAGTACGAAGTACAAACCGAAGATTTGCAAAGTAAGAGCAAATATTTATAAACCAAGAGGAGACTGGTTTTGCTTAGCTAAAGTAAGGAAACTTTGCTTCCTTTGCTCCGATTAAACAAACTCGCGAGACTAGCATATCTCAGAGGCGCGCGCGCTGTGCATACGTCATACGCCTTCCGCTGGAACGGATCCGCGTATGATATATAACGGAAGTGAGAGAAAAGTGTTTATTACGTTTGAAATATGGATATTTTTCTTACAAAAACTCGTGGATTCGCTACAGGGGGCCTTTATTCATCCCCCGGAGCCGTCTGCGGCACGTTTTATTATGAATGCGTGAGCTTTATTTGACGACTTGTGGACTGTTCAACTGCAACACCCGCTGAGTGCCATTAAACAGCTTGAAAGATCAAAGACAATTTATAATATAACTCCGACTGAATTCATCTGAAAAAAGAACGTCATAAACACCTAGGATAGTTCGAGGGTAAGTAAAACACAAGCTAATTTTCATTTTTGGGTGAACTAACCCTTTAATGCAGGCTCTCTTACAGGAAAAGTACAGACTAAATCTTCTGCATAATAATTGCATAATTGCACTCTCTTCGTCCTGCAGCTCTGTGACAGTAAAGAGGAAGGTGTGGACGGTGACACGGTGAACATGGGAGTGGTCAATCCTACCCTACCAGCTCAGTACTTCCACCTTTTGCGGAGACAAATGATTAGAAACTTCAGGAAGCCGCTGATCGTGGCCTCTCCGAAGACTCTGCTGCGCTTTTCTGTGCGTTAAAGATATGAATATCATTTATATGATTTTGTTGTTGTTGTTGTTTTAATAAGGAATATTCACCTCTTTTTTGCACTAGGGGGCAGTGTCAAGCTTGGCTGATATGGGACCAGGAACTTCCTTTAAGCCTGTCATTGGTGATACTTCTGTAAACCATGCAAGGTATCTTCATTCAGTCACTTTTTTAAAACACGTGCCTTATGCTCACCGTTTATTTGATGAAAAATAGAGTAATATTGTGAAATATTATTGTCAATTAAAATATCTATTTGTTTATTTGAGCATATTTTAAAATGTAATTTATTCCTGTGATGAAAAAGCTGAATTTGTAGCATCGTTACTCCAGTCTGTTCAGTGTCACATGATCCTTCAGAAATCATTATAATATGCTGTTTTGCTGCTCAAGAAACATTTCTTATTATCAATTGTGCTGCTAATAAAACAGCATTTATTTGCAATAGGAATTTTTTTTGTAATAATGCAAACGTCTTTACTGTCACTTTAAATCATTTAAAGGGGGGGTACAATGCTGTTTCATGCATTCAGAGTTGTTTACACTGTTAAAGAGTTAGATTCTCATGCTAAGCATGGACAAAGTTTCAAAAAACAGATTGTTTTTGCGGGGCAGCAACGGAGTTTCACAAGTGTGTTTGTTGACGAACGTTTTATAAACAAGGTCCAGTTCGAAGCTGGATTTGCACATTGTTTGATACTGGAAGATGGAGCGGTCCCAGCTATAAAAGATCCCGGTCATGATTCAGAACTGCAGACAGTAAGTGAAACGGCATCAAATGTCTGTTTTGTTGGCATTCGGCGCCCAAGTGCTCGTCACTCTTTAGCTCCGCACACGGCGCGCCTCCAGGAGCTCGGCTTTTTCCTGAGAGAATCGTAAAGCGGTATCTTTATTTTATAAATATGATAAAACTAAAGACTTTTTGGAGATATGAAGGATGCAGTACTACTCTATAGGTACTCAAGATTAACATGAGATTGGGTGAAACTGTGTGTTATGCCCCCTTTAATGCATCCTTGCTGAATAAAAGTATTATTTTCTTTCCAAAAAAAAAAACGTATCTTTTGCTCTTGTCTTGCAGTGTGCAGCAGATTCTGTTTTGCTCAGGTAAACATTACTACGCCCTGCTGAAACATAGAGAGACGTTACCAGAGGCAGAAAAAAACACAGCGCTGATCAGGGTGGAGGAACTGTGTCCTTTCCCCACAGAAGCCTTGCAACAGGAGCTAAATAAATACACAAACGCCAAAGGTGAGTTGCTCATATAAGCATCTTTTATTCATGGAACAGTCTATTCATTGTCTTAATTAGCATGTGTTTCTTTGGTTCAGTGGCAGTTGCTCTGTGAGGGGCCTTTGTAAGGAATTGTAAATGTGTTCCCAATGCAGAGGTGCTTCGAAAATGTTAATGTTCATAAACTACACACTACACAGATGAAAAAGTAAATACAAAATTATATATGTTTTTCGTTATTTAATGAAATATAATTATTTAAAAATAGTTGAATCTGATTAATACAAATACAGTTTTACCTGATATTTATGTTTATTATACACACAATAACATTCAAAAATGTGGTGTCGGATTAAAAAAAAAAAAAAGTCTCTTATGCTCACAAAGGCTGCATTTATTTGAAGTATTTCAAAAATGAAGTAAAAGCTAATTTACAGTTTAAAATAACTCTTTTCTATTTGAATATATTTTAACATGTAATTTATTCATGTAGTGGCAAAGCTGAATTTTAAGCAGCTCCTAATTCTTTTAGAAATATGCAGATTTTGTGCTCAGGAAACATTTTCTTATTATCGATGTTGAAAACAGTTTAATATACAGACAACAGGCTTGAACTGCTTAATATTATTGTGCAAACTGATATATATTTGTTTTTTCTTGATGAATAGAAAATTAAAAGAACATGAAAAATCTTTCGAAACGTTAAAAATGTCTTTTAATATCACTTTTAATCTATTTAATGCATCTTTGATAAATAAAAATACTAATTTATTTGTAAAAAATCTGACTGACTTTTTTTTTACCCAAACCTTTGAACAGTTTTGTATATTTATTTCCTGTTACAGTGTTGTGTTACTAGTTGTGAACATGCAAATAGCAAACACTATTGGAAACAAATGTATTTATTATATTATATCACATTATATATTTTCCTTTTCCATTACAGAGTTTATCTGGAGTCAAGAGGAGCCACAGAACATGGGCTGCTGGTCATTTGTATCACCCAGATTTGAAAAACAGTTAGCCTGCAAGGTCAGGTTCACCACTTCAGCTAATAGAGGGCCTCTTAGCTTAAAATCACGACATTCGTCAAATTAACACTGATTTATTGCAAAATGATTGATGCTGATCTCGTCATTTGTTTCCTCAGTTGAGATCAGTCAGCAGACCAGCATTACCCGCTCCTGCCGTGGGCATCGGTACTCTCCACCATCAGCAGCATGAAGCCATCCTGACCGCGTCTTTCTCCTGAAACCACGCAACCATCAACTTCAAGAAATTATCGTCTTATTGTAGCAAACAATCTATGACTGGTACACTGACAACAAACGCCGAGCTCTGTTTGTAGCCTGAGTGCTAAACAGAGGCATATTGCAGGTTTGACTGTTTAATGCGTCCCTTTATTAGGTACAAGGGAACATCTGTTGGCTGAATATTTCTTACTGACATCTAAATCAGTTTATCAATATATCATAATTGATATTTCAAAGTAATATTTGGCACAAAAAAAAAAATTTATTGTATAGAAGTAATGTAGAAAACGTTTTCGAAGCACTTTTAAATGAAATTTGATATACGTGCAGAGGGCGGAAGACTGAATGGAGGCAAAGAAGAGAATATAAATAATTATCGTTGTGGCGATGACATGAATATTGTGTTGTGAACTGGTAGTGGCTCACGATCAAATCATTGGTGCATTAAATGTGTGCATGTGAATTAAGGGATGCTTGGAATCAACTCTTTCCAGATGAATGTAGAATCAGTGGGAAATAACAACAAAGAATCGATTGTTACGTGTTTACGAAGTGAAAGATTTAATTGAAAACAACTGACAATAGAGCTGAAAACGACGAGCTCGAGCGTTGTACGCAAAGTTGCCTGTGAATGTTTACCCATGATAAACCCATCCAATCCAATTTATAATGGTGAATTATATGAATTGTTTTCAGTAGTCACAGTGTTGTGTGGATGTAACTGAATTTGTACTTGAATACTTATTCTGGAGATAAAAAATCAAATAAATAGTAATGAAAAAAAAAGTTGATAATTTACCATTAACATATTCATCATGCAAAGCAAAATATTAATAATTAAACCTGTTTGTCTGTCGTTTCGTATATTCATTCTTAATCAATCAATTCAAATGAATTACAATTCATGTTTCTTTTAGACATTTGTGAAAAAATTATAACCTTGAAAAGTGTAACTGAATTTGTACTTGAATACTTATTCTGGAGATAAAAAATCAAATAAATAGTAATGAAAAAAAAAGTTGATAATTTACCATTAACATATTCATCATGCAAAGCAAAATATTAATAATTAAACCTGTTTGTCTGTCGTTTCGTATATTCATTCTTAATCAATCAATCAATTCAAATGAATTACAATTCATGTTTCTTTTAGACATTCGTGAAAAAATTATAACCTTGAAAAGTTCATTCATAAGAAGCAAAAGTAGGTAATTTAGTATTTTAACAGCATTACTGCGTTTTCGGTTTTGGAATATTAAGCTGTTAATATTAATTAAGACAGGACACTACAGACAAAACTTTTTTTCATGCACTAGTCAATTATGATATTTTGAGCCATTTTGTTTCCTTAACATGTCTTCTTAAGTGTTAATTTGTTATACTTTTCCTATTTGTCTTTAGAGCTTTTTTCCTTGAAAAATTTGAGAATTTTCTGCCCTGAAATTTCTACTTCATTCAACTGATTTATATAACATTTTATTCTTAAAAACATGGTGATATGGGTAGGGTATTGACATTATTTTTATTTATGTTGTGATAAAAACATATCCGAAATCCCTTTTATAAAAACCTTAATATGTCAGCAAAATGAAACAAGGATTTTAAACCTAGCTTTATTAATGTTCAGACGTCAAATGTATGCAAATTAGTGTATATTTCAATAGCTAATCCATCATTTGCATATTTAAGCATACTGTTTCAGAGAACTTGTAGGCTAAACCAAAACAATTGTCTTAACGTACGGTGGTAAATCAACTAGGTAAGTATGGTGATGTCTTATTTGAAAAAAAATTACCCTATTCACCTGTAGTAGTGTCTTGGAAATATTTATTATTCTTGGCTGTATTAGTGTGTACTGTTTATTTAAACAGACCGTTTATCAAAGATTCTTCCTCACTTACAGAGTTTGTATGGCTAATGATAAGTGCAGTATTACTCTTGACGCAGCAGGTGTACCGTTCCTGACGCAGTCTGTTCAGCCGTCTGCTGTCATCCCTCACGCGCTCACCGGTTATTTACCGGGCAACAGTTGCATCATTTGTCAACCGGTGCGGTACAGCAGCCCTACTTCAATACCTCGAGAACACGGAATCACGCATTTGCGCGCGCGTTACACGTTCTGTCGGTTCAGCTCGAGCGCGGTGAGTCAGTGAGGCGGGATTGGATTAGTCGCTGTGCGCTAGTCAGTCCTCGTTCTGTTGGCGGTACCGTAACCGGGCGGCATGAAACGGAATGCGGGCAACGATTAAAGCCTGTCGCACAGTCACAGAGACCGATACTCGCGTTCGCGGCTTTATCCGTTTGTGTTTTGTGTTTCCTGTAAGGCTGGAAAGATTGACGCGTTAAGAAGGTTATTCGGAGGCAGCGCTCACCCTGGAAGCACCATGGCCGGGGGAAGCGAGGAATCTGTGAATGGATCGTGGAAAAAGCAAGTGGATGACATCAGGAAGATATTTGAATTTAAGGAAATCCTCGGGACGTGAGTATGAATGATACTTTGACATTGTGAATGACTGACGGCGATCGTAATCTCCATATCAGAGAGTCAATATCCTCCAGTTTGCGTTCTCAAAGTTTGACATGTGAGAATATTGAGGTGAAATACTTCACGTAATCATCACATTAAACCCATATTTGCTGGGTTATAAATGGCTTAAAAAGTGAAAGCTTATTTTTCTGGCTCAGTGACTCGAGAAAATGTTGCGTTTTTTGTCCCTCATGAATATAACGTTATGTGTAAGGACAGGACACTCATTTGCATAAGCTATGTATATATCCTATGAAAATAAAAGCTGGTATAGACTATTGTATTTAGCCTGCTCTACTTATAGGCATATACTTATATTATTTATTCAGACGTTAATAGACAGGTTAAATAAATAAAAAAGACTTAATTTGCATCCCCCAGGTTATCTGTCAATCCTGTTACAATCATAAATAATTACTGAAATTAAATCTATCTATCTGTCTATCTGTCTCATGAAATCGATCATAATTAAAAAGATAATATATATTATAATCCTATATATAAATAAATATCAGCATTAAATAATTTTTCTAATAACACTTTACTTTCCATACATGTTTATATTATTTATTGAGATGTTAGTAGACTGGTTGAAATAAAAAAAAGACTTGAATTTGCATCCCCAGGTTATCCGTCAACCTGTTACCATGATATATAATTATTAAAATGAAATTTAATTCAATAAATGTAAAAATAAAACTATCATGTAATCATTTTTTTTTTAATCCTATTAGTGATTTAAAATCCTGCTTTCTTAAAATCACTATCTTACATTTTTTGTAGGGTTTGTCAGTCAACCCTGTTCCCATGATTTATAGGGTAAACAAATTGATTATAGACAGCTGGATGTTTGTAGCAATATCAGCTTTCTGCTTCTAATAAACACTTTGTTTCATGACCTTGAGCGCAAGACTAGTAATGGCTAAATGAACTGTAAAACTGTCTACCCTGTGACTAAGGTGATAGTGTATAACAGCAGTCCCTTATTTGTTCTTATAAACTGCATAGCTGCATATTGAACCAGACATATAATAGGGTGTTTTGATGTGGGCAATGTGGTCTGTATCAATGCATAATATGTATGCATTTTAAATCCATATTTAACCTACTTGGCATAGCGGGTTTTAATGTGCAGGCCTTCTTCAGTCACTTTTAATATCCCACATCCGGCAACATGGCCTTATGTTGACATGAACAACTGTTCCTCTTCTGTTGTAGCAGCAATGAAATATTCCTCACTTACAGAGTTTGTATGGCTAATGATAAGTGCAGTATTACTCTTGACGCAGCAGGTGTACCGTTCCTGACGCAGTCTGTTCAGCCGTCTGCTGTCATCCCTCACGCGCTCACCGGTTATTTACCGGGCAACAGTTGCATCATTTGTCAACCGGTGCGGTACAGCAGCCCTACTTCAATACCTCGAGAACACGGAATCACGCATTTGCGCGCGCGTTACACGTTCTGTCGGTTCAGCTCGAGCGCGGTGAGTCAGTGAGGCGGGATTGGATTAGTCGCTGTGCGCTGGTCAGTCCTCGTTCTGTTGGCGGTACCGTAACCGGGCGGCATGAAACGGAATGCGGGCAACGATTAAAGCCTGTCGCACAGTCACAGAGACCGATACTCGCGTTCGCGGCTTTATCCGTTTGTGTTTTGTGTTTCCTGTAAGGCTGGAAAGATTGACGCGTTAAGAAGGTTATTCGGAGGCAGCGCTCACCCTGGAAGCACCATGGCCGGGGGAAGCGAGGAATCTGTGAATGGATCGTGGAAAAAGCAAGTGGATGACATCAGGAAGATATTTGAATTTAAGGAAATCCTCGGGACGTGAGTATGAATGATACTTTGACATTGTGAATGACTGACGGCGATCGTAATCTCCATATCAGAGAGTCAATATCCTCCAGTTTGCGTTCTCAAAGTTTGACATGTGAGAATATTGAGGTGAAATACTTCACTTAATCATCACATTAAACCCATATTTGCTGGGTTATAAATGGCTTAAAAAGTGAAAGCTTATTTTTCTGGCTCAGTGACTCGAGAAAATGTTGCGTTTTTTGTCCCTCATGAATATAACGTTATGTGTAAGGACAGGACACTCATTTGCATAAGCTATGTATATATCCTATGAAAATAAAAGCTGGTATAGACTATTGTATTTAGCCTGCTCTACTTATAGGCATATACTTATATTATTTATTCAGACGTTAATAGACAGGTTAAATAAATAAAAAAGACTTAATTTGCATCCCCCAGGTTATCTGTCAATCCTGTTACAATCATAAATAATTACTGAAATTAAATCTATCTATCTGTCTATCTGTCTCATGAAATCGATCATAATTAAAAAGATAATATATATTATAATCCTATATATAAATAAATATCAGCATTAAATAATTTTTCTAATAACACTTTACTTTCCATACATGTTTATATTATTTATTGAGATGTTAGTAGACTGGTTGAAATAAAAAAAAGACTTGAATTTGCATCCCCAGGTTATCCGTCAACCTGTTACCATGATATATAATTATTAAAATGAAATTTAATTCAATAAATGTAAAAATAAAACTATCATGTAATCATTTTTTTTTTAATCCTATTAGTGATTTAAAATCCTGCTTTCTTAAAATCACTATCTTACATTTTTTGTAGGGTTTGTCAGTCAACACTGTTCCCATGATTTATAGGGTAAACAAATTGATTATAGACAGCTGGATGGTTGTAGCAATATCAGCTTTCTGCTTCTAATAAACACTTTGTTTCATGACCTTGAGCGCAAGACTAGTAATGGCTAAATGAACTGTAAAACTGTCTACCCTGTGACTAAGGTGATAGTGTATAACAGCAGTCCCTTATTTGTTCTTATAAACTGCATAGCTGCATATTGAACCAGACATATAATAGGGTGTTTTGATGTGGGCAATGTGGTCTGTATCAATGCATAATATGTAAATCCATAAAATCCATATTTAACCTACTTGGCATAGCGGGTTTTAATGTGCAGGCCTTCTTCAGTCACCCCACATCCGCCACATCCGGCAACATGGCCTTATGTTGACATGAACAACTGTTCCTCTTCTGTTGTAGCAGCCAGCAATTGGGTTGTTTTGACCCAGCGGTTGGGTTAAATGTTCAACCCAACCTTCTGGGTAGTAACCCAACCGCTGGGTCAAAACAACCCAATTGCTGGCTTTGTCCCTATTTTACACAGCACTGGGTTGTATTTAACCCAGCATTTTTTAGAGTGTAGTAATTCCTTGAAATAGACCAAGAGATGTCTATTTATATGGTGTACAGGGACTAAAAACAGGACAGGTATTTATTTTTATGTCCCTTAGAGAGAGAACATTTTTTTCATCTTTCACCATTTGTGTGGTTTTTATTTATTCATTTATTTTTTTACTTGTCCTGTAAACTGTGATAGTCCCTTAGCTGACACGTTCAGCACCATTGTAAAATGAACTATGGATAATTTTCAAAACAGTTAATCAGGAATTGATTGCAATGCATCTGTGCTATATCATAGTCTTTTACCATTCTTGTACTTAATTTAAATTAATTATTTAAAAAAAAAAATTTTTATTTAATTTGTTTCAATTTAGTGCCTTTTTAAAGATATGTTCATAAGGCACAGGATTATGGTCAGGTCACTGCTACCTCAAATATTTTATTTTATTACTTTTTATTTTGTTTTGTTTTGTTGTAAATTTAATTTACGTTTTCAATCCAGTGCCTTTTCCAAACATCTAATGATAATGTGTTTAAAGCAGATGATTGTGGTCAGGTCAGGCATAAATGATACTTAAAATATTTTATTTTATTTTATTTTGTTAATTTAATGTATGTCTATACAAGGCAGATGAGCTCAAATATTTATTTTATTTTATTTTTGTTTTATATTTTTAGTTAGTATTTATACTTTTATAATTTAATTTAAGTTTTCAATTCAGTACCTTTTCCAAACATCTAAAGATAATGTGTTTAAGGCAGATGATTATGGTCAGGTCAGGCATGAATCGTTCCTCAAATATCTTTTTTTATTTTATTTTATTTTGTTAATTTAATTTATTTCTATATAAGGCAGATTAGCTCAAATATTTATTTTATTGAATTTTATTAATTTAATTTATGTCTATATAAGGCAGATGAGCTCAAATTTTGTATCTTATTTTTTAATTTAATTTAAAAAAAAAAATTTTTAATTCAGTGCATTTTCCAAACATCTAAAAGATAATGTGTGTATAAGTCAGATGAGGATGCTTGGGTCACAAACAGACATTATAACACGATGGAGATTTGTATTACATAACGTTTTTACAATAGCACACCAAAAGTCTCTTACAAAAGGATTTACCGGCAGCTTTAGTGGATACAGACCAATCCTGACCTGTAAATGTTTTTATTTGTATAGAAGCTCCATTAGTCCCGCCAGTTACAATAGCTTTACACCTCATAGAGTATACTCCAAATTACATGCTTCCTTGTCCCAGACTCTGATACCGTATTACATCTCAGCGGTCCAACAGCAGGAATCACAAGTCGTGTTTGCACATGTGCTGATTGTCTCAATCTGACTGTTTGACTTGTATGACTGCAGAAGAGGGGAAAGACTATACAGTTTCCAGGTTTTCTGTTTCTCAAGTCTCGCTCTTTGCATGTCCAGATTATAATAGTTTTTTATTGTGTTGTGCACACACCATTGTAGAAGAGCTTTTAAGGTCATTCTAATGCTTGGAGGATGTCATTATTCCATTATTCCAGTCCCCCATTATTCCAGTCATTTGAGTTCTGATTTCAAAGATTATGGTGATTATGATGCAATGGCCATTCGTCATCACCAACAGCATGAATTACACCCTAAGTTTTCAAGTCTGCTCCTGGAGAAGACCCACTTCCTGCAGAGTTTAGCTTAACAAGCTAATAGAGGTCTTCGGGACTATACTTGAAAATTTGTAGCAGGTGTGTTGGAGCTGAAACTAACGGTGCGTCCGAAATCAGGTACCGTCTTAGTAGGTACTACGTTTGAGTTTGAACTTACTTCACGACTATTAAAAAAGTAGGTTCTATATTCGAATACTATGAATTCGGACATACTATAATTTTGGTATACTGCTTTTGTTGTTGTTGTTTTTTACATTTTTTAATTTTGCATGCTATATAGTAGGGAAGTATTTGATTTCGGATGCAGCTTAAAACTCTTTAGGAACAGGAACGAAGATCCCTAAATTATACCACCAAAAGTTTGAACACACTGGAGTGATTTTATTTGTCATGATCTTTAAACTTTTTGATCCAAAAGCTTATGCATAAATGCTTAAAATTGGTTTTGTAAAACATAAATGTATATATTAATTATATGTTTAATAAATTAAATTTTAAACTTATATGCACTACCATTCAAAGGTTTGGACCATGGTTTTTTTTTTTTTTGGAAAGAAATTCATATTTAATTTATCTTTATCAGTGAGAGTAAAGACTTTTACACTGTTACAAACAAAAATCTATTTCAAATAAATGCTGTTCTTTTGTTCTTTCTTTTGATCAAATAATTGCAGAAAAAATGTAGGCTATCACAGTTTCCATAAAAATATTATTATTACTAAAATATTAATATTACGTAAATAATGTATAACTGTTCTCAACATTGATAATAATATACTAAATGTTTCTTGAGCTGGAAATCAGCATATCAGAGTGATTTCTGAAGGTATCATGTGACACTGAAGTCTGGAGTAATGATGCTGAGAATTCAGATTTGCATCACAGGAATAAATTACATTTTAAAATATATTAAAATAGAAAAGCGTTATTTAAAATTGCAATAATATTTCACAATATTACTGTTTTTACTGTATTTAGATTAAATAAATGCAGCCTTGGTGAGCATAAGAGACTCCAGAAAATCTTCGACTCCACATTTTTGAACGGTAGTTTATATATTTAATATAGTCTAATATAAAAATAGAATTCCATTTGGTAGTAGATGTTAAAAGCTGTTGCAATGATGTGTGCTAAATTTGACCAAGAACAAGCATAAATCTAGAATATGTTTTGGATTATCTCTCTAGGATTTCCCATCCTGAAGATGACATGACATATTCTCTAATACGCCTTACACAAGATTTTCCAGATGCACTAAACTGAAAACCGCTCACAGACATGTTTGTTTAAAAATACATTCTTAGAAATCATAGAATTCAGCATGCAGATTTTGTATTTCTATAATAATAATGTACCAAGTTCCTATAGCACTTTTCCAGTTAGATTACTTTGGCAGAAAAGTTGTTTATTCTTCGTATTATTATTCATATTAAATTAAATTATACCTAGTTATTATTCATCTGTGCCTTTTATGATATCAGCTATGCTTTACAGTAAGTTAAAGATGTTTAGGCACTCTAAAACACTATTATATTATATATTCTGTAATGGGATGGAATCTGCATGCAAGCATGTTTTCGATTTATGCAAAGACAATGACACCTGTTGTTTTGGTTGTATGGCTTTGGCCGCATTTTATTTCTTGTCAGAAATAGCTCAGACTTTCCTACACACAATAAGTCAACAAAAACCTACACACAATCTCCACCCATCCACACAGTCTCTATTGTTCAAACTCCGTTTGTACCGCTTTAGGCATTTCTAAATGAGAAAATACCATCAGTGTAGTGTTAATCCGTTAATTTTAGATTAATCCCGTCTTAATCCTGTCACCTTCCAAGTGGAGGTGCTAGTTTTCCTGAATTAACCTGAGGTTGTGGTCGCGCAAGTTCAGTATGTCATTGTTGAAATGACAAAAAGTTCCTTTTTTGGTTGAATTATTCCTCTAAATAAATCTATTTTAGCTGCTCTGTTCTGAATTGAAGTTCCCTCACATCCCATAATGTGTGACTACACCCACATCCCATACGCTTATATATAGAGTTATAAAACTGACATTTGCTTGAGAAATTCAGCATTAGCATTGAGGTCATAAACCACATAGTCATGATATATGAAGACTAGTTCTTCCTCGTTAACCTCATGCTATGCAAATGAGGAGTGTAATAGGCAAACACATGCATGCTTTCCAGAGAAGAGCTTTGTTGCAAAATGTACTTTACAGTCAAGGAACACAAAGCACATGAAGGTCAGTGGATGTGGGTTAACGGTCATGCTTTCATAGCCTTTACCTCAAGGTGTGACACACATGGCATTGAGTTTCTGAAAGTTTACACTTCCTGTGGCTTTGATGATTTTCTCTGCTGTTGGTTGACTGACATCAGACTGATGGCAAAAATTGAAATAACTACTCTATTGCACTCTACTGTATATTAGTTAGAAAGATATTGTTCTTTTTTATTTATTTTATTAGGGCCCTCTTGGAATTGTTCTGTTTTTTTGTTTGTTTGTTTGTTTTTTTTTATTATTATTATTATTATTATTATTAATTAATTTAGTTTGTTTTGTTTTGTTTTGTTTTTGTGCTAGTTGAACTGAATCACCCAAATTATAGGTTTTGGGTTTTGTTTTGTATTCTTTTTCTTTTCTGGGTTTTGTTTTGTTTGGTTTTGTTTTGTATTTTTTTTTCTTTTCTGGGTTAAATTTTGTTTTGTTTTTTCGTGCAGCTTGTTGACTTGAGGTGTGCTATTACTTTCTAAACAATCAAATTTGCTATGTTCTGACTTGGCCCAATCAGAACCACTCTTTATTTTATGTTATTTTTATTATTATTTTATTTGCTTTGAATTATAGGGTTTGTTTTTTTTATTTGTTTTGTATTTTGGTTTGCGTTGGGTTTTTATTTCGTTTTTGTTTTTGTTTGTTTAGTTTTTTGGTGCTGTTTGTTGACTTGAGGTGTGCTATTACTTTCTATACAATTAAAGGGTTAGTTCACCCCAAAATAATAATTCTGTCATTAATTACTCACCCTCATGTCGTTCCAAACCCGTAAGACCTTCGTTCATCATCGGAGCACAAATTATGATATTTTTGATTAAATCAGAGAGCTCTCTGACCCTCCCATAGACAGCAAGGCAACTGTAATGTTCCCAGGTCCAGAAACGTAGTAAGGACATCTGTAAAACAGTCCATGTCACATCAGTGGCTCAACTTCAATTTTGCGAAGCTACGAGAATAATATTTTTTGTGCAAAGAAAACAGAAATTATGACTTTATTCAACAATTCTTCTCCCCCCCCACCTCGAACGTAAACAACGCTGATTACATTCTTGGGTACTCTCCATAATGGCGGAAGACTTGGGGGAGAAGAATTGTTAAATAAATTGTTATTTTTGTTTTCTTTGCGCACAAAAAGTATTATCGTAACTTCACAAAATTGAAGTTTTTTGAAAATTGACAGAATTTTCATTTTGGGGTGAACTAACCCTTTAAGTTTGTTGTGTTTTATTTTATTTTATATTAATTTCTTTTCTTTTGTTTCTTTTATTTATTGTTTATTTTAATGTTGACTTGAGGTGTGTTACCCATAACTCCCTTGCAACCAGTGCAATACCATTTTTATTTTATTTTTTATTCAATTTATTTTATTATTATTTGCTTCTTGCTGAATTGAATAATTTGAATTGCTGTTTTTCATGCTGCTTGTTGATGAGGTGTGTTATTACTTTCTAAACAATCACATTTATTTGTTTGTTTGTTTTGTTTGTTTGTGTGTGTGTGTGTGTGTGTGTGTGTGTGTGTGTGTGTGTGTGTGTGTGTTGCTAATTGACTATAGCGGTATGCTATTGCTTTCCAAACAATCAAATTTGCTATGTTTTATTTTGTCCTTCTTTTTTTTTTCTTTTTTCATTCTGCTTGTTGACGAGGTGTGCTATTACTTTCTAAACAATCATATTTACTATGTTCTGACTTGGCCCAATAAACAGTCACCTAGCAACCACCCATAACTCTCTAGCAACTGCATAGCAATGCATACCACTCTGAACATCTTAACAACCGCCTAGCAACTTCCTGGCAACCATCCATAACACTCCAGCACCGTTTGCACCGGAAAACACCGCTCACGTTGTCCTGTGAAAGATGTCTGAATTACATATGTGTTAAATCTGATGTTTAATGCACTCTGTTGTCTAATGCTGTTGTTTTTCTTCTAGTTTAATCCTTTGCAGAGATGAACGCTGCGCCCACTGCAATCTCACACTCTTATATGAACACATAGCTTACAAAGTACTCAACCTGCTGGGCGCTCAGCCAATGAGTCACTACATTTCTAGCCTCCTGAAGGGCTTACGTTTCAATCGCAGATGAGAGTTAAATTTTAAAGTTTAAGAAACAGATGACAAATGCTTCATTTTGGCAAAGCACCAAGCCCTATATTTGGTAAATGGTTCAGGAAACCTTTTGACTGAAATACGGCCTTTTGTTACAAGCTTTCCGGATTGCGGCGAGTGCTCATGTTAGTGTTTGTAAATGACTGTGTGTGCCGAGGAATTAAAGCGGATTTTCAGTGACCAATAAAGGCTTAGCTGCAAGCCACAATGGCCAACTGATTACACATAGTGCATATGATACAACATCCCTACAGAATCACAGCAGACATGAATGTGTGCGTACAGATTTGGCTTTGGTTTAAACAAATATTTGAAGAAGTACAGACATTTTAAGTGGGTCCTTAGTATTTGAAATGCTCATAAATAGGTTAAATCAAATGATTGTGCAGTATTTTTTTATTTTATTTTGTTACTGTCTGTCTGGCTGTCTACTGTTTTTTTTGTTTTTTGTTTTTTTTTTGTTTTATGCTTCTGCCCCTTTGTAGGCTGTTTGAAGCACTGCTATTTTATTTTATTTTATTTATACTTCTCTCCCTTTGTAGGCTGCCTATAATTTTTTTATTTTATGCTTCTGTCCCTTTTTTATTTTATTTTATGCTTCTGTCCCTTTTTTATTTTATTTTATGCTTCTGTCCCTTTGTAGGCTGTCTAAAGCATTTTTTATTTATTTATTTTATTTTCCCTTTGTAGTCTGTCTAAATCACTAGTTTATTTATTTATTTATTTATTATACTTCTGCCCCACAAATGCTTATTTTATTTTATTTTATTTTATTTTATTTTATTTTATTTTATTTTATTTTGGTTCTGTCCCTTTGTATGCTGTCTAACAACTGTTTTTTATTTTATTTTGTTTGATGCTTCTGCCTCTTTGTAGGCTGCCTTAAGCACTACTATTTTTATTTTATTTAATAATTGTTTCTTTTTATTTTATGCTTCTGTCCCTTTGTAGGCTTTCTAAAGCATTTTTTTATTTATTTATTTTTATTTTCCCTTTGTAGGCTGTCTAAATCACTAGTTTGTTTGTTTATTTATTTATTTATTTATTTACTATGCTTCTGCCCCACAACTGCTTATTTTATTTTATTCTAGGCTGTCTTGTTTTATTGTATGTTTAATTTAATGTTTATTTTATGTTTTATTTAATTTTGTTCTATTTTATTCTGGCTATCTAAAGCACTACTAATTAATTTTTTTATTTTATTGTATTATGCAATTTTCATTATTGTTTCAGACTATTACACTCTACTATACGCTGCTTACCTTGCAAGCACCTTATTTTGTTTCTGTCCTTTTTCTGTATTCAAAAAAATCTCCAACCACTATTTTACACTTAGCCTTTCTTTCATGCTTTTTTCCAGTGGGGCGTTTTCTGAGGTGGTCCTGGCCCAAGAGAAGGCCACAGGAGAGATGTACGCCGTGAAATGCATTCCAAAAAAAGCACTAAGAGGAAAAGAGAGCGGAATAGAAAATGAGATTGCAGTGCTGAGGAAGTAAGTATTCTAAAAGCTCCCAAAATAACAAACCCAACACCCATTACATGCTTTACACAAGTTCCTCAGCTACAGAAACACTAAAGTTCAAAGGAAGCTGTTAGTGGGAGTTTGAGCCTTTCTCCACAGAGCGAGAGAGATGACTCAGCCTTTACGACACGCCCCTCACAGCCTCCTACCTTTACTGACTCCTACCTGTCCCTGTCAAAAGCGTCGGAAGCATTTTAAAGGCCGTACAAATGATTCACGTGGCCTCCGCCGCAGACCTCTATTCACCGCACGTTGAGGCCGAGCGCAGGTCCGTGGTTGTCATGGTAAAACGTTGGCGAGTAAAAACGCTGCAGCTTGCAGCTGGATTGGAGATGCAGTGGTCAGAATGATAGAATCTTTGTTTAGCGAGTTACATTTGGGAATTTCTTTTGTTTTCACCATCTGCATGAATAAAATAGCTCAACATACCAGCCCAGAACGTATGCTGTGGTGTACGGGAACGAACTTCTGCCATCCAAAACAAAGGCTTCATAATCCACTCATGTGCGGCTCTGGTTTGCTGTGATTGATCAATTATTTCATCTGTTCTTTTCAGGATCAAGCATGAGAACATTGTGGCACTGGAAGACATTTATGAGAGCCCCACTCATTTGTATCTTATTATGCAACTGTGAGTAGAATCTGTTTGCTACTTCAATGAATGCTTTAAGTCTGCAGAGTCTTTGGAAGGGAGCCAAACGATGTGAAGCAGGTTTGCAAGATGGAAAGCTTGAAACACTTAAGAAGAAATCTGTTCTTGTTGTGTGACTGTTGAATTTCAATTCAATTCGATGTCCTGTGGGGCGTCCAACTCATGACTTGAAAGGGAGCCAATTCTTATTTTGATTCATGCACAAGCCTGCTGCTGTTGTTTGAAATCATTTTATTGATCTGAACAACTGATGATTTCCCCAGTCTCCATCCATAATCTATAGGTTGACATGAGAAACATTAGCATTTTTTGTTTTTGAACCCAGATTTAAAAATGGGGTGTTTTTTTATTTTATTTTATTTATGGTTTGCTGCTTGTTGAATTGAATAATCTGAATTGGGTTTTATTTTTTGTTTTGTTTTTTCCCTTTGATTTGTTTTGTTTTCTTTTTTTCTTTTCTTTTTTTTTTTGCTTTGCTTTGCTTTTTGTTGCTTTTGGCCCAGTAAATAAATACTTAACCACCTATAAATTCCAAGCAACCACATATTAATGCATGTAATTTAACCATTCTTTTTATTAATTTTTTTATTTTGCTGCTTGTTGAATTGAATTAATAATGGGTTTTTGTTAATGGGGGGGGGTGTTCCTTTGTTTTGGTTTGGTTTGCTCTTTGGGTTTTTTTGGTTTGCTTTTGGTTTTGTTTTGTTTTGTTTTTCATGCTGCTTATTGACTGAAGGTGTGCTATTACTTTTCTGAACAATCAAATTTTCTATATTCTGACTTGGCCCAATAAACAAATACCTACCAACCACCCAGAAATCCCTGGCAACCACATATTAATGCATTTATTTTAACTACTCTTTAACTTTTTATTTTATTTCATTTCATTGATTTTTTAATTTATTTTTAATGATCATTTTAATTATTTTTATTGTATTTATTTTATTTTACAAAGTGAATAAAAAAGCTATAATGAAGTAGAAAACATATACTGTTCAAAAGTTTGGGTGTCAGTATATATTTTCTGTAAGAAATTAATCCTTTTATTCATCAAGGATGCATTACATTTTAGTGACAGTAATCAGTAATATATATACCTGCATGTAATTTTGACTTTTATAACTAAGTATTATATGTTATTAAAAAAACATTTGTTAAAAACAGATTTCTTTTATTTTTCAGTGTGTCAGGTGGGGAGTTGTTTGATCGTATCGTAGAGAGGGGTTTCTACACGGAGCAGGATGCCAGCGCGTTAATCAAGCCGGTTCTGGATGCAGTTAACTACCTGCATTCACTGGGGATAGTCCACCGAGACCTGAAGGTGATGATTTCCCTTGACTGATTTCCTTCACACCAAAACAAATCGATATACTTTCACTATACAGTATATAGGAAGCTGGAACATGAGGCATGAAAGGACACCGCACTGCGATCACTCACTTCCACTTCAGTGGAAACAAGACGTACGGTGTAAAATAACTCCCTGTGACTTTTAAACCTTATCACCTTCTCTCATCTCCTGACAGCCAGAGAATCTGCTCTATTATAACCCACATGAAGAATCCAAGATTATGATAAGTGATTTCGGGCTGTCCAAGATGGAGGGTGCAGCCAATGACATCATGTCCACAGCCTGTGGAACGCCGGGATATGTGGGTAAATATCAGTGTTATTCTGCACCGAATCTGAAGATTTAATAAAATGATTGTCATTTTATTGGTAAAAAACTGTTAATTGGTTAACGGTAAGTTTCTTTATATGGTAAAAAAAAAAAAAAAAACTAATAGATCTATACTGTTACAGTACAATACTGTTAAATATACAGTTTTTTAAAAAGTGAAAAAGAACAAGTCATCTTATACTGTAACTGTACACTGAAAAACCATAAACTGACATTCCTAGAGTTCTCCCATTTGATGGTTGTTCACTGAAATAACTATGTCTTATATAAGTTTTTTTTTCTGATCAGTTATGTACATAAGGGTTTTATTAATAAATATTGCATCAATTTAGTGTCATTTCTCTTTACCACCTGTGTTTTTAAAGTATTTGTCATTGTATTGTAAAGGTAAAATAATAGATATTTTAGTCATTTGGTATGTTAGTATTATGACACTTACAAAATGTATGCATTTTTTAACCATACTGCCATTTTTACCGCAAATTTCACTGATAATTTTTTTTTTAACAGTATACTTAAAGGAATAGTTCATGCAAATATAAAATTTGGTGTTTCAAATCCATATGTTTTTGTTTCCATATTCATATGTTTCATATCCATTTATTTTGATATAAAATATACAAATATAAAATATTTTACAATTTCTGTGCAAATTGTATACTATGAAGTGATAATGTGTACTTGTCTGTCAAGTCCAAAAAAGCACAAAAAAAGTGGTTAAGAAGCAAATTTGTTTCCAAAACGGGATAATAAAAAAAAAAAAAGGAATAGCAATTTATTAAATCTCACAATTAAGTCATTTTTCTTGCAATTGTCAGTTAACATCTTACAGTTCTTGACTTTTTTTCTCACAATTACGAGTTTATATCTTGCAATTCTGACTTTTTTTCTGAGAATTGTGAGAAAAAAGTCTGAATTGTGAGATAAAATATTGCAATTATCTCTTTCATTTTTTATTACATGACAGAAAAAAGCTATAGACATGAGATGATCAAAATGATGATTCAATTTGTTTTGGGGTCAGTTATCCATAATTACCCTTTTACACTTTAGTAAATGTATCATTTCATTTGTTTTCTCTGTCTTTTATTACTTCAGCTCCAGAGGTATTAGCACAGAAACCTTACAGCAAAGCTGTGGACTGCTGGTCTATAGGAGTGATTGCTTACATCTTGTGAGTGTTTTTTAACCCCATATGAAACACACTTGGTTGCTTTCCAAACCATTTTTACAGTCATTATTTTAAAATACTCATCACTTTTGAATCCTCGCCCTCCTCAGGTTGTGTGGATACCCTCCGTTTTATGACGAGAATGACTCCAAACTTTTTGAGCAAATATTGAGGGCCGAATACGAGTTTGATTCCCCGTATTGGGACGATATTTCTGATTCAGGTGTGTATAGCATTGGAAACCACTGTGAAATGAATCGTATATTAAACAGACCTCATTTACTCACCCTCATGTCATTCCAGACCACAAAAGAAGATATTTTGAAGAATGTTGGCAACTCATTGGGTCCCATTGACTTCCATAGTGATAAACTGAAACGAATGAGATAAACTCTACATTTATTCGTATCAGCTTCAGTATTGGAGAAAATGACACCTTTCTTCACCTCTTTTTGTCTCTTCTACCCACTTAAATGCCATCAAGTATGACTTGGCTTTCTTGTGTTTACTTGTCACTGAGTCACGACTTTTTTTCCCCATGAGCACCACTTTAATAAGGGTTTTTTGAAAGTAACATTGTGGTATTGCAGCCAGATATAAATCAGCAGTTGAAAAGCATTTTCTGGTGCCAGGCCATTCGGCATCATTTGAAAATAACAACTCGACACCCACACCACAAGCTGTTCCCTGGTGTCTGGGGAAGTGTAGGAGGGTGTCATTTTTCACAATTAGAACTGCACCCTTGTGCAACTGATTCAGGTGTCTTTATTTTCACATTTGTGTTGTTTCATAGCTAAAGACTTCATTAGTAACCTGATGCAGAAAGATCCAGAAAAGAGGCTCACTTGTGAAGAGGCTCTTCGGCATCCGTGGTGAGTGACCAGAAATATAGACACAATGTGTTTACATCCTTTCGCATGAAAAACCCTGGGGTTATATTAGTTGCTGCTGGTTTAAGGTTTTAGTTGCTGTTAATAACATTAAGCATAAGGTAAATTAGGACATTGAAATGACTGGGAAATAATGGTCCAATCATCCTGAATTATATAATATAATCCTATTATATTATATTATATTATATTATATTACAAAACTACTTCAGTCTGTGTGCATTGAATTTATTTAATACACGAGTTCCACAATTTGAGTTGAATTACTGAAATAAATGAACTTTTCCACGACATTCTAATTTATTGAGATGCACCTGTATAAATAATATTTATTCATATGCATTACAATAATGAGAACTGGGAATATCAAAAATGTCAAAATGCAAAAAAAGTGTCAAAAACTAAAAAAGGGTCTAAAATAGGCCTATTTTTGTATATATTACGTAAGAATTTATATACACAGTTCAAAAGTAGGCATTAAATTGATGAAAAGTGACAGTAAAGACTTTTGTTACAAAATGTTTGTATTTCAAATAAATGCTGTTTTTCTGAATATGAACTTTCAATTCATCACTGAATCCTGACAAGGCACAAATCAGAATATTAGAATGATTTCTGAAGGATCATGTGACACTGAAGACTGGAGTGATGGCTGCTGAAAATTCAGCATCGCATTACAGAAATAAATTACATTTTAAAATATATTAAAATTAAAAAATTGGTATTTTATGTTTAAATTTTAGATCAAATAAATGCAGCCATGGTGAGCATGAAAGATGTATGTATGTGTGTATATATATACAGTATATATATAAATCTTAAAAATTACATATAATAAATTATATAATATTAATTATTACCTTGCAAGAAGTGTAATTATATTCATCTCATGATGTTATTGAGCACAGGGTTACTAGTGTACTAAAACAAAACTGAATCAATTTTTTTAAAATTACTTGAACATTAACTTTTATTTTATTTTTATTTCAGTATTTTATTTTAGCCAGTAGCCAACATTTCTCATTTTAACTTAATGTACTAAAATAACTAAACCTAACACTAAAATACAAATGAATAAAAATATAGACATTTAAAAAAAAAAAAAGTAATGAAAATTAAACATAATTATAATAAAATTAAAAGATGAAATAAACAACAAAATGGAAAAATTAAACTTATTTAAAATATAAATGGAAACTATAATAGTATCTCAATGATACTAAAATAACACTGGAGCACAAAGCTTCATGTTTTTACGTTATATAGTTGTACTCAAGACTCTGCCTCCTTCTGGATGCCAGATGATACGACAGGATGTCCAACTGCTGACTCTCCTCTGATTGCAGGATAGCTGGTGATACTGCGCTCTGTAAGAACATCCACGAATCAGTCAGCCGACAGATGAAGAAGAACTTTGCCAAAGCAAAATGGCGAGTAAGTGACCACTTCCTTTCCTCCTTCCTCCAAAAAGAAATTTTACATTGAACAGCATGAAAGGTGATTTCAAATTCTGTATTCTTCTCTCACAGCAAGCGTTTAACGCTACCGCAGTGATCAGACATATGAGGCGTCTTCAGCTCGGCAGCAGTATGGATTCCTCTCAACACAGGAAGCAGAATCTAACATCCATGCCAGGGAAGAGTCAGTCGGTCGATGTTTCCTCAGTCAACCGCAACGACTGTAAGTTTTTGCCTTAATTTTTCATGAAACTCACAAGACTTTTGTTGACCAACTTGAGTTACTCATCAGCAGTGATGTGCTGTGTGTTGTATTATGTCGTATTGTCAAACAGCCCTTGAGGAGGGTGTTATCTTTGTCTAGGTTCGTCTGAGCGGCACACGCGGCCATCCACGGTCACTACCATCATCACTGGCTCCAAATGACGTCACTTCTTGTCAGACTGCTCACTTGACTGTTGCACTTTGTGGAAAGAGGTGTTTTCTTCTATTTAACTTCCATTGTCCACAGTCGCCCAATCAAACCAGTTTTCCTTTCTGGAAAGCCAATGGAGTGCTATGAAACAAGACCGATTCATAAATAGTGGCCTGTGTGAATTTCAGGGGACTGTTTTATGTGGCTGTTGAATGGAGATTACGAACCTTGAGATGAAGAACATCTGCTCTGAGTCTTAATAGAAGATAAAAAGGTGTAGATAAAACGATTTTCATTCATTAAAGAGTTCTCGTAACGTTTTGCTGCTTTATTTCTACCTGCTGCTGCTTTGAAGAACCAAACGATAAAGGATGTGAGATTCAAATACAGGCTTTAAACCAATAGCCACGTTTATTGTCATCCAATAGGTATATACATGAAATTCGGTCCTGGATGCGTCTGGCATTTATTAATCAGAGAATGAAGGATGTGAATATTGTATAAACAAACAGTAGTGTGTCGTTTAACGTTTTTATCAGCAATTTGTTAATATCAGTGAAAGAATCTGGAGTGATTTGTGTCAAATGTTTCTGAAGGTATAAAATGATGGTGAAAAGTACTATTTTGTGTATGTTTTGGATTTATTTAGTAAGCTTTGCTTTTTTAAAATGACTTGGTCACACTTTACATTGCAGTGATTATGTTGCATTGTAATATTTTGTGTAAATTCAGCTATTTATTGCTATTGCCACTTACTATTAATAGTACATTATTATTATTATTAAATATATGTAATATAGAAACTGTAATGTAAACTGTTATCATAATTTAGTTCTTTCAATTGTGGCTAATGAGGAAATTGATAAACGCTTGACCAATAACGTGTTTGTTTTATCACAGATCTATATGAAAAGTACCAGCTTCAGTGACGGACATTTGTATTTGCTGATCTTGTGTTTCAGGGAAGCGAAAACGATTCAAATTTCACACATCGCACTTTTCCAAGTTTAACTGAAGCTGTTTTGATATGATGTGTCCACTGATATACTACCGTGAGAGATTCAAACAGTTTCTGCTCTAAATCTTGCATGTCATCCTGGTCTTCATACCGGCCCTCAGAATTTAGCAGCTGCGTGCTGGTTCTTTCATTCAGGTCGCAGAAATGATGTAAGCAGTGTTTTCTCTAGTAGATTTGTTCTGTGATGAGTGTATGGTTTCAAATTTTCATTAAAGACAAAGATAACACCAGATTTATTGTTGACTTACTGTGATGCAACCTAAAGTAGCTGTTACAAAGATTTACAATATGAAATGTTTGTGTTAAATATAACACTTTACATTGTCCCAGCACAAAATTAATAAAAATCGGGTTACTTTGAATGATTAAATGACTTGCGTCATTATAGTGTGTGACGAAATGTTCAATAGATTTTAAACTAGCCATAAAAATAACGATTGGCGAGTTTAGTCATACAGTAAGGGTTATGAAAGCCTACATATGAAAAAACAATCCGATCTCATGAAAGTGCGTATAAATAGTACGCCAAATAAATACGCAGTGGGTAGGATTAGGGTTGTGGGGTAGATGCGTATCATATGCACGCCAACAAATTTAGTATCATATGCACGCGAAAACTGCGTATTATATGCACGCCAAACACATGCGTATCATATGCACGCCAACAAATTTAGTATCATATGCACGCGAAAACTGCGTATTATATGCACGCCAAACACATGCGTATCATATGCACGCCAACAAATTTAGTATCATATGCACGCGAAAACTGCGTATTATATGCACGCCAAACACATGCGTATCATATGCACGCCAAAGTCCATTTTTGCGTATCAATACCACGAGTTTTCGTTTTTATTTGATGTACTATTTATACGCACTTTCATGAGACCTTCTTAAAGAACTATGATACATGGATTACATACGTTCTGCATGCATGGATACACATATAAGGCTACGTTCTTTTGCGCTATTGTGTGCATGTTTACTGCAGACATTGTGCCGAAACGCCTTCACAGAAATCTACTGTAAAGTACTGTAAAGCTCTCTACCCGTTCTGTTGTAGTTATCCGCTGTTTTACACCGTGTGTCGGTTGTACTCGTAAGATGGGTCGAGGTCGTCGTAGTGAAACTCTCTCCACTGCTCTGTCTTTTCTCTGGTGCGCTCGTCTTGCTCTGGAGGAGAGTAAAAATGCAGGAATTTTAGCTTTAACTATGTATTCAGATGATTACACATAGGCCTTCACAGTACTAGATATAATATTTGAGTAATTGTGTAAATATTTGATGCTATACTGCACTAGCATGACCATGTGCATGATTGGCAAGTATAGCTACTGTAGGCTACAGACATAAAGACATACAGATTTAAATATAGCTTTATTACATGCTATTAGTTTTGTATTGTCACAAATGATCAATTCTATATATTTATATATCAGGCAATTTCTCTCACATAGCAATGGCATTTATTGTATTATATAGGCGTAGTGTATTTTTTCAGTAGGGCCTATTTTGAAAAGTATATGCAAGATATTAAAACAATATTACAGTAAATAATGAATAAAAATTATTTTTTTTTAATAATGAAATTATGAAATACGGCATGGAATGTTGCAATTAATAAATAAACAATAAAATGTAAGTATAAGTAAATAAAGTAAATAAGGTGTGAAATAAATGTATTTATTAAATATATGAAATACCACCTGAAATTAAATATGCCTTAAAATTAAAAACCTTATGAAATATTAAATTAAATGCACCTTGAAATAAAATGAAACAAATCATTCTATCACAGAATATTCAAATATATAATTAAATGTTTCAGTTAGCCTATTAAATATATATATATATATATATATATATATATGTGTGTGTGTGTGTGTGTGTGTGTGTGTGTGTGTGTGT